>NC_041233.1:23695332-23748864 GCF_002837175.3 Physeter macrocephalus | reverse complement strand
GCTTAATGCTCCACTGTGGGATGTAGCAAAAGTTCCAGTTCTGCACTATGGAAAACAGTATGACGGTTCCTCAGAAAACTAAAAATAGAATTACCATATGATCCAGCAATCCCACTTCTGGGCATATATCCTGACAAAACTATAATTCATAAAGATACATGCAGGGACTTCCCTGGTGGTGCAGTGGTTAAGAATCTGCCTGCCAATGCAGGGGACATGGGTTCAAGCCCTGGTCCGGGAAGATCCCACATGCCGCGGAGCAACTAAGCCTGTGTGCCACAACTACTGAAGCCCGCACACCCAGAGCCCGAGCTCCGCAACAAGAGAAGCCACTGCAACGAGAAGCCCGCGCACCACAACGAGGAGTAGCCCCCACTCGCCACAACTAGAGAAAGCCCGCATGCAGCAACGAAGACCCAACACAGCCAAAAATAAACAAATTAATTAATATTTTTAAAAAAAGATACATGCAACCCTATGTTCATAGCAGCACTATTCACAATAGCCAAGACATGGAAACAACCTAAATCTCCCTCGACAGAGGAATGGATAAAGATGTGGTACATATATACGATGGAATACTACTCAGCCATAAAAAAGAATGAAATAATGCCATTTGCAGCAACATGTGTGCAACTAGAGATTATCTTACCAAGTGAAGTAAGTCAGAAAGAGAAAGACAAATACCATACGCTATCACTTATATGTGGAATCTAATATATGACACAAATGAGCCTAACTATGAAACAAAAACAGACTCACAGACTATTACATATAGAATGGATAAACAACAAGAATCTATTGTATAGCACAGGGAATCATATTCAATATCCTGAGATAAACCATAATGGAAAAGAATATAAAAAAGAATGTATAGGGGCTTCCCTGGTGATCCAGTGGGTAGGACTCCACGCTCCCAATGCAGGGGGCTCAGGTTCGATCCCTGGTCGGGGAACTGGATCCTGCATGCATGTGGCAACTAAGAGTTCACATGCCGCAACGAAGATCCCGTAGCCCCCACTCGCCACAACTAGAGAAAGCCCGCATGCAGCAACGAAGACCCAACACAGCCAAAAATAAACAAATTAATTAATTTTTTTAAAAAAAGATACATGCAACCCTATGTTCATAGCAGCACTATTCACAATAGCCAAGACATGGAAACAACCTAAATCTCCCTCGACAGAGGAATGGATAAAGATGTGGTACATATATACGATGGAATACTACTCAGCCATAAAAAAGAATGAAATAATGCCATTTGCAGCAACATGTGTGCAACTAGAGATTATCTTACCAAGTGAAGTAAGTCAGAAAGAGAAAGACAAATACCATACGCTATCACTTATATGTGGAATCTAATATATGACACAAATGAGCCTAACTATGAAACAAAAACAGACTCACAGACTATTACATATAGAATGGATAAACAACAAGAATCTATTGTATAGCACAGGGAATCATATTCAATATCCTGAGATAAACCATAATGGAAAAGAATATAAAAAAGAATGTATAGGGGCTTCCCTGGTGATCCAGTGGGTAGGACTCCACGCTCCCAATGCAGGGGGCTCAGGTTCGATCCCTGGTCGGGGAACTGGATCCTGCATGCATGTGGCAACTAAGAGTTCACATGCCGCAACGAAGATCCCGTGTGCCGCAACTAAGACCCAGCGCAGCCAAAATAAATAAATACTTTTAGAAAAAGAATGTACATATGTATAACTGAATCACTTTGCTGTACAGCAGAATTTAACGCAACATTGTAAATCAACTACACTTCAATTAAAAAAAAAAAGTTCCGGCTCTGGTCCAGTTTTTCTCCTAACCTGCTGTGAGGGTTCTGCATCCTCCTTTGAGGTGAGGTCATCAGCTTTCAAAATCTTAATGCAAACTCCCCATCCCCCCAGCCCACGATAACACAATGCTTCTCAATCCTGACTGTACTCTAGAGAAATCTGAGAACTTTTAAAAAATACACACATTCCCAGAGACCACCGTAGAGATCCCGATTCAATGTTTTAAAAACCTTCCAGGTGGCTCCTGTATGCAGACAGGGTTGAAGACACACATTAAAGCAAGGGCTGCTCCAGCTAAAATGAGGCAGAGCCACAAACCCCACTCAATCTCCTTCTCAGCCACCCTGGAGGCTGCTCCCGGGACCATGCAGACTTCAAGAGTCTGTGGAGAGTCACTGATGCAGCAACACCATGAGTGTAGCATGGAATACTATGCTGCAAAAATATGGTAGCCTGCATGTACCAATTGGGAAAATTTCCCACAATGCATTGATGTCGACTGAAAGAAAAATGCACAACATAAGAGTTGTGGGTTTCAGGGTTTTTTGGTTTTTTTGGCTGCGCTGCACAGCATGTGGGATCTCAGTTCCCCAACCAGGGTTTGAAGCCGTGCCCCCTGCATTGGAAGCACGGAGTCTTAGCCACTGGACCGCTAGGGAAGTCCCTGTGGGTTTCAGTTTTATTCAGAGACCCTGCTGGAGACTATAGCCCGAGAAAGAGCCTCTCAGAATCTCTGAGGGGACTGCTCTGAAGAGGTAGGGGGAGAAGCCAGTATATATATGATTTCAGTGAGAAAACAATAAGTGCAGTCAAGCATAAAGGTTACCCTTCTATGTATGGGAAGATTCAAGAATCTGAAATTTAATCTGAAAATATGTAATGATTTTTTTCCCCTGAGATATGGCTAACTAAGGGGAGCCTGTTTTTCCAAAGCACAGAGCACCTCATCCTGTTTTTCATCCTGAATTCCTTCCAGTGGTACTGTACCTCGGCGAGTGTGGTGATTAATGACTTGATCCTTGTAGAACTGGATGGTGGGCAATATTCTTTGTTTTATAGTGAGAAAGACTATTGACTGAACAGCATGTATTATATATGACCCTTATGCTTTAAAGAAGTCTACAGATATGTAATTTACAAAATTTTCTGTATGTTTGCACATGCATGCAAAAACTTTGATATACACCATACCTGCAGAATCCTTATCCCAATGTGTAGTGATGCAGTATTTGTTCTCCCATTTATTTGTCAACCTCCCTTCCCTAGACAGTAAGCTCTTAGGAGGCAGGAACCATGTCTATTCACCAGTGGATCTCTAGAGCCCAGACCATTCCCTGGAACACGGTGGGTCCTCAGAAAAATATTTGTTAAAGGCCGATAGAGAAAGAGAGAGAAAAAGAAAGAAAAATGGAGACAGAAAGAAAAAAGAAAAACTTGTTGAAAGACAGGAAGAAGGAAAGAAAAAGAAAAGGAAGGAAGGGAGGGAGGGAGGGATGGGGAGAAAGAGATGGAGAGATTGAAAGCGGGAGGGAGGGAGGGAGAAAATTAGAACTGGAATTTTACTTCTACAACTTTAATTGGTTGAATATCTTTTAAATGTTTTCATTGTAAAATAAAACACAGATACAGAAAATCTTATGGTTCCAATATATGGCTTAACCAATTACTACAAGGTTAACGGCACCGAGATCAAGAAAAAGAAGGTGGCCAGCCCGCCCGCAAACCCCTCCACGAGCCCATCCCCAAGCACCACCCCTCCCTCCTCCAGAAGCCGCAACAGCTATCCTGACTTTTATAGGGCACAGTGATTGCACTTTAACCTCAAGTCGGCCGTCGGGGTGGGGGTGGGGTGGGGGTTTAAAGGCTCCTCCGGGGTCAGGGCTCAGTTCCCTCTGCAGAAACCCCTCTGCCCGAGCAGCTTGTGCAAGACCCGCCTGACCCAAGGATCCATGTGGGGGGCTCCGCAACGCTCATCCGCTTTCGAAATACAATTTTATGCAACCCTAGCGGACAGAGCTTCAGGGCTACAGAGAAAGAGAAGCGAAAGAGGATCAGACACCGCGCGCTGAGCGATTTCAGGTTCAGAGCGGTCCGTCAGGAAGGAGGAGGGGAGGCCCCGGACCAGTGGGGCGGGCGGTGAAGTGGCCGGGCCGCCGCCCCCGCCTGCAGACCTGGCGCGGGGCTGAGCAGGTCCGCGCTTGCCAAGCCGAGGCGCTCGGGCGGCCTAGCAGCATCCCCGTACCTACCTGCAGGCATCCGTCCATCCACACAGCGGCGCAAACCGGTCCTGGAGGGACGCGCGGAAAGCGCTGTGAGTGGGCCCTTGGAGTTGGGGCTGGGAGTCCAACTAGGAAGGGAGTCAATTGGAGGACTCAGTTTTCCGAATGCTTATTGATTAATTTTAACAACACACACTCCCCCCCTCCGGTCCGTCCTTTGGGCTCAACCAGCTCCGCCAAGAAGCTGCCTTTCTCTCCCAGCTCATCAGGAATTCTCTGTCCTCCGTGCTTCTCCTGCCGGAGCTGGTATGGGCCCTGCTAGGCCTCCGCTGCCTGTGGAATCTTGGGAAAGTGCTGCCTGTCCTCGTGCCGCGCAGCCTCCCAGTCTGTCAAGTGAGGACGGGGTGGGTGCGGGGGGTGGGGGTGGGGTGGGTAGCGCGCCCTCCACCTGAGAGAGGAAAGAGCCTGGACGCCTGAATCCCACCTCCACCCCACTTTCCCTTGGCTCAGGCCCTGCCACCGACCTGCTGGTTTACCCTTTCACAGGCTCTCATTTCCCGAGCTCTAAAATGGAGTTGGAGAAGCTCAGGAATTGAGTATTATCATGTAAACAATAACGATGAGGCCTGTGCTGCAGCTCTGACCACATTTGAAGGAACCATCTTTGCTTCCCAGCCCCAGCTTCCCCTCTGCTCTGTGCCCCCTCTCCTGCCTCCCTGTCAACCCCCCTCCTCCTCAACTTCTCCTGGCCCCCATCCAGGCCTCCTATTGGAAAACATCTCCAAGAACAGTCCCCGTGGTGTGGATGACCAGGGCGGATTTCCACTTCAGGGAGGAAATCAGTCCCTAAGCAGGAGCTCCAGACAGGTGGCCACTGAGTCCGTCCCCTGAAGGATGTGTTTGACCTGCAGAGTCTTTTTATTTTTTATTTTTTTTATTTTTGGCTGCGTTGTGTCCTCGTTGCTGCGCATGGCATTTCTCTAGTTGTGGCGAGTGGGGGCTACTCTTCGTTGCGATGTGTGGGCTTCTCTTGTTGCGGAGCACGGGCTCTAGGCGTGCGGGCTTCAGTAGTTGTGACATGCGGGCTTAGTAGTTGTGGCTCGCGGGCTCTAGAGCGCAGGCTCGGTAGTTGTGGCACATGGGCTTAATTGCTCCACGGCACGTGGGATCTTCCCGGACCAGGGCTCAAACCCGTGTCCCCTGCATTGGTGGGCGGATTCTTAACCACTGTGCCACCAGGGAAGCCCTGACCTGCACAGTCTTGAAGGAATTATGTTTGGTCTGTAAACATAATTTCATTTAGTTGCCAACAATCAAGATAAAGAGATTACATGTAGAATTTGGGCCAGTTTCCCGTAGGGTCAGAGTCACTCAGATGAGCCCTTTGACGCGTCCACACCTAGCCCCACTGAGCTCCTCTGGGCCTTTGAAACCAAGGTTTCTGCTTGAAGCTAAAGAAATGCATAGCAGTGGAGCACTAGTGAGCACAGCAGAGGAAAGATTTTGGAGTCAGGAGCTCTCATCTTCTACAGATGAGAAATTCTATGAAGGCAAAGGCTGGCCTTGCCCCAGGAAATGTCACACTGGACTCTAGCCCTCAGTTTTCCCATCTGTACTATGGTCGAGCAGGCTAGATAAAGCGTCCCTGTGGACCCAGCACTTTAGACATTTTAGGACCTATGCACTTCATGTGTGACAGTTTCTTGTTCTGTCCTCGCTTGGAGGTGGCTGCTCCTCTTTCTTCACACTGGCCAGGAGCCAAGCGTGGGAACGCTGGGCCCCGTCCCTCCCTGGGAGGGGGCCTGTGTTCTGACATCTGTAAAACGAAGAATGTTGCCCGCCATCCAGTCATTAGCCGCTGCAGCCACTGACCTACAGTACACCCTGAAAGGAATTCAGGGCAAAGATCAGGAGGAACTTTGTGCTCATCCTGACAGAACTGGCCCTCACGTAGTTAGATACTTTCAGGAGAAAACTGTGAACCCAGTTAATTGCATCGTCCCATACTTAGAAAAGCACTAAAACCATTAACTAAGACAGCTGTTCCTCACAAATAGCAGTCACCTTCTAGGAAGGCGTATGCTTGATTGCCTGTGTCCCTTCATCAAAATCACGTGTATACTCGCCTCCCCCCTCACCTGCTCGGAACAGCTCTCAGAGCTCTCTGAGAGACTGTCTCCCGGGTTATAATCCTCAGGTTGACACAAATAAAATTTTCCACTTCTTTCTTAGATGACTGTTGGTCACTGTTTGTTGACAGTACCCATGGAGGCACGTTCGGTGACTGCAGTGATGTGGGAGGGGCGCCTCTGGCATTTGGGGCAGAGACTGAGGATGCCAATCCTGCAGTGCTCACGGCTGTCCCTCAGGACAGAAAAATTGTGCGTGTCCTCTCCTGATTCTCATATGTCCCTTCAGATATTTAAATCAGTGCAAAAACCAGACTCCATTTCACACTTAAACACAAGAGGGTCTGCATATTTTAAAACACACTCTAAGAATGCAAATTGATGGAAAACCACAGTTTGTTTTGTATGAAACTCTACCAAGAGTTTTAGCCATTTCAGAAAATCACAGCTCTGACAGCCGCATCTCTCCCGGGAGGCAAGTCCCCAAAACAGTATCCGTAAGGCCCTCCGCATTTGCAGCCAGGCACGTGTGACACTCTAATGTGCTGTGAGCATCTGGCCACCTTGTGTCACCTTGTGCCTGCTGGTGGAATTGTCAGTGGACGTGTACCTATTGAGATGCACATAAGCTTATCATGACTTTCTTTTTCCTTTACATATTAGGACGTTATACTGTTTTTTTTAAATTATATGTGTAGGCAAGTTTTATTATGTGTTAATGATTTCATAGTGAGGTCCACGGACCCCCGGAGTTCCTGAGACGCTTTCAGAGCAGCACTAATGTCACCATGATGACATTTGATGATGAAAAAGCCACAGTGGGTGAAACTGCTGGCACCCCAGCAGGAAGCAAGAAAGTAGCCCTAAACTGGGCTGTGTCCTACAAAGACACACACTCACAGTGACAAAATAGGCCAGTGTCACTTAAGAGCACCCTTGATGAAGCAGTAAAAATAATAAATTTCATTGACTCTCAGCCCTTGAGTATATGACCTTTAATATTCTGTGGGATGAGACTGGCAGGTACATGGCTGTGGAGGAAAGCACTTGTGAGCTTGTTAGAGTTGGAGTTGACTTGCCTCTGTGTCCATGGAACACCATTTTTACCTGAAAGAACAACCAGCAGACACACTGTGGGTATTCAGACTTGGCTATTTGGCAGTTTTTCAAAAATGAGCGAAGTGAGCCTGTCATTTCAAGGAAAAATATTTGACCACATTTGTCATCAGTGATGAAGTTTGAGCTTTCAAGCAGAAATCAGAATTTTGGAAAACCTGTATCCACCACTATGAGCTTGACAGTTTCCCAATATTTAAAAATTATACTGATGAGATGAGTGGTGATGTTAACAAATGCTATTTTTTACATTGTTTAATGACCTGTGTCATCTTTTGGAAGGTCTGAACTATTCAGTCAACAGAAATTTTCCAAAAGACCAATGCAGGGTACACCTGGGTAAAAGATCCACCTAGAGTACAAAATAGACCCAAACATTAAAATAAGAGAGTATGGGGACTTCCCTCGTGGTCCAGCGTGTAAGACTCCGTGCTCCCGATGTAGGGGGCCCGGGTTCGATCCCTGGTCGGGGAACTAGATTCCACATGCATGCCGCAACTAAGACCCAGAGCAGCCAAAATAAATAAATATTTTTTTAAAAAATTAATAAAGTAAGAGTGTATGAAATGTTCATTGGTATGGTTTCAGATTCCACATTGTACTAACCTTTAAGAAACTACCACTTGTTAAATTCTGTGTAGCATCAAAGAAGAAAATCCACAATTATCTGCAAAGGCTATTAAAACCCTCCTCTCTTTTCCAGCTACATACTGTGTGAGGCTAGATCTTCTTCAATCAAAACAACATATCACACCTCACACCTGTCAGAATGGCTATCATCAAAAAGACCACACATAACACACACTGGCAAAGATATGGAGAAAAGGAATGCTTATACACGGTTGGTGAGAATGTAAATGGGTGCAGCCACTATGGAAAACAGGATGGAGGTTCCTCAAAAAGCTAAAAATAGAACTACCATATGATCCAGCAATTCCATTCCTGGGTATAGACTCAAAGAAAATGAAAACACTAATTCAAAAAGATACATGCTTCCCATGTTCATAGCAGCACTATTTACAATAGCCAAGACATGGAAGCAAACTAAGTGTCTATTAACAGATAAATGAATGGAGAAGATGTGAGATAGATAGATAGATAGGTAATGGAACATTACTCAGCCATAAAGAAGAATGAAAATTTGCCATTTGCAACAACATGGATGGACCTGGAGAGTATTATGTTAAGTGAAATAAGTCATCATTTATATATGGAATCTAGAAAATAAAACAAACGAAAGCATATAACAAGACAGAAATAGATTCACAGATACAGAGAACACTAGTGGTTACCAGTGGGGAGAGAGAGGGAGGGGCAAGATAGGGGTAGGGGATTAAGAGATACAGACTACTATGTATAAAATGACTAAGCAACAAGGATATATTGTACAGCACAGGAAATACAGCCAATATTTCTGTAACTTTAAATGGAGTATAATCTATAAAAATTTTGAATCACTATATTGTATACCGGAAACTAATATAATATTGTAAATCAACATTACTTCAGTAAAAAAAAATTTTTTAACATATCACAACAGACTTAATACCAAGGCAGATATGAGGAGCTAACAGTCTATTAAGACAATCATTAAAGGGACTTCCCTGCTGATCCAGTGGCTAAGACTCCGAGCTACCAATGCAGGGGGCCCGGGTTCGATCCCTGGTCAGGGAACTAGATCCCACATGCATGCTGCAACTAAAGATCCCGCACGCGGCAACAAAGATCCCGCCTTCTGCAACTAAGACCAGATGCAGCCAAATTAATTAATTAATTAATTTTTTAAAAGACAATCATTAAAGGGATTTGCAAAAGTGTAGAACAATGCCACTACACTGAGAACTGCTAACTTATGCATCTAATTTGAAAATAGGAGCATTTCAAAAAAGAGTTTTTCTTTGAGAAAGGATTTATTGGGCTACCACTTCACACCCACTAGGATGGCTATAATAAAAATGACAGAAAAAAAGAGAGAAATAAAACAAAGGAAAAAAAAGACAGTAAAAGTGCTGGCAAGGATGCGGAGAAATTGGAACTCTCTTACACTGTGGTTAGGAATGTAAAATGGTGCAGCGGCAATGGAAAAAAAGTCTGGCAGTTACTTGAATTGTTAAACATAGAGTTAAGCAATTCCACTCTTAAGTATATATACCCAAGAGAAATAAAGATATACATCCAACATAAAAATATGTACACAAATGTTCATAGCAGCATTATTCACAATAGACAAAAGTAGAATCTGCCCAAATACCCATCAACTCATGAATGCATAAACAAAATGTGGTAATTCCACACAATGGAATATGATTTTCCAATAAAAAGGAATAAAGTACCAGTTCATACTGTAGCCTGGATGAACCTTGAAAATACTGTCATAAATAACAGAAGCCAATCACAAAAGACCATATATTATATGACTCCATTTATGTAAAATGTCCAGAACAGACAAATCTATAGAGATAGAAAGGAGATTAGTGGTTTCCTAGGGCTGGGGGCTGGGGGTGGGAATTGAGGGGTAACAGCTAATGGAGTTAGCTTTCTGCAGTCATGAAATGTTCTAAAATTAGATTGTGGTGATGGTTGCACAACTCTGTGAATATACTAAAAAATATTGAATCGTACACTTTGAACGGGTGAAGTGTACAATATAAGAATTATAATTCAAGGAGTGTCCAAGATGGTGCAGTAGGAAGACACTGAGCTCACCTCCTCCAATGGGTACACTAAAATTACAACTTTTTACCAAGCAACTACCTAAGAAAGAGACTGAAGACTAGCAGAAAAGATTTTCCACAACTAAAGATATAAACAAAGAACCACAATGAGATAGGAGGGATAGAGACTCAGTACAGAGAAGACCCAAATCCCAGGGTAGGTGATCACAAACAGGAGGATAATCACAATTGCAGAGGTTCTCCCCAAGGAGCAAGGGGTCTGAGACCCACATCAGGGTCCTCAGACCTGGGATACTGCACTTGGAAGACAAGCCCCCAGGATGTCTGGCTATGAAGGCCAGCAGGGTGTGGGTACTGAAGAGCCAGAGGGCAGTAGGAAACAGAGACTCTGCTCTTTTTTTTTTTTAATTAATTAATTTATTTAATTTATTTATTTTTGGCTGCATTGGGTCTTCGTTGATGTGTGCGGGCTTTCTCTAGTTGTGGCGAGCAGGGGCTACTCTTCATTGCGGTGTGCGGGTTTCTCATTGTGGTGGCTTCTCTTGTTGCAAAGCACGGGCTCTAGGCACGTGGGCTTCAGAAGTTGCAGCACGTGGGCTCAGTAGTTGTGGCTCAAGGGCTCTAGAACGCAGGCTTAGTAGTTGTGGCGCACGGGCTTAGCTGCTCTGCGGCGTGTGCGATCTTCTCAGACCGGGGCTCGAACCCATGTCCCCTGCATCGGCAGGCGGATTCTTAACCACTGTGCCACCAGGGAAGCCCAGAGACTCTGCTCTTAAAGGCACATGCAAGGAACTTCCCTGGCGGTCCAGTGGTTAAGACTCTGTGCTTCCACTGCAGGGGGCACAGGTTCAATCCTTGGTGCCAGGTCTGAAACTAAGATCCCGTATGTAGCACAGCCAAAAAAAAAAAAAAAAAAAAGGCACATGCAATATCTCACATGCAGTGGTTTCAGCCCACAGGCAGTAATTTGAAAGGAGGCTGGATCAGACCACTTGCTAATCTTGGCAACTAGGGATGTAGACACTGGGAAAAGCCATTTTTGAGTGCTCCTTCTATCTCAAGGACACTGTGCTGGCAAGTGCCATTTCGGAATCCTCCCACTAGGCTATTAGTGCCAGGAGCTTACCCACCCACAAGCAGGCCAGCACCAGCCCCTGGAGCCCCAGGCCATACGGCCAGCCACACAGTGACAAATCCCCACCTACAAACAGGGCCTCAATACAAAGGCCTTGCAGCTGCTGGGCTAGGGGACAGCACCGCCTACCAAATTTACAAAACCACTATTTTAAAAGATAGATGCACCCCTATGTTCATTGCAGCATTATTCCCAATAACACAGATATGGAAGAAACCTGAGTGTCAATCCATAGATGTATAGATAAAGAAGATGTGGTATATATACACAATTCAATATGACTCAATTACCAAAAACCAGGGTATCTTGCCATTTGCAACCTCATGGATGGATCTAGAGTGTATAATGCTAAGTAAAATGAGATAGACAGAGAAAGAAACATAATGTCTAATTTCACTCAAATATGGAATCTAAAAAAGAAATCACAAATGAACGTAAACAACTGAAACAGAATCATACATACAGAGAAAAAAACTGGTGGTTGCCATGGGGTGGGTTTTGGGGGTGGGGAGTGAGGAGAATACCTGAGGGAGATTGAAAGGTATAAACTGCCAGTTATAAAATAAATAGGTCATGGGATGTAATGTACAGCATAGGGAATAGACTAAAAATACTGCAATAACTGTGTATGGTGACAGATGGGAACTAGACTACAACTAGTGATCATTTTGCAATGTATAAAATCATTATATTATACATCTGAAACTCAGTAATATTGTAAGTCGATTATACTTAAATGAAAAACCAAAAATTCTAGGGGGACTTCCCTGGCGGTCCAGATGTTAAGACTCCATACTCACACGGCAAGGGGGCACAAGTTCGATCCCTGGTCAGGAACTAAGATGCCACAGGATGTGCGGAACAACGAAATTTTAAAAAAATTAATGAAAAATTATACCTCAATTCTGTTTTATTTTTTTCAATCAACCTTTATAAATCTGGGGTTTTACAGGGGGAGCTTATCTGGTGGCCTAGTGTGGAGAACCCTGCCCCCTGGTGGCCAAGGCTAGTATAGCATCAGGGAGGCAAGGAAACAGGCGCTTGCTATCCCGGAAATGACCACAAGATGGCAGAAGAGCGCGACGTTCGCTGCACTAACCCCTGGGAAACTGCTCCCAGTCTTCTGAAGCCCCACACCCAGCCAGACGCCCAAGGAACTGGGACAGGGGGCCAGGAAGAGCCAGGCTGGTGCAAAAATGACCTTATACCGCTGTCCACAGGAATGATGCCCGAAGTGCCCCCATTAGGAGGCTAAGCTATCTTCTCTGGCTGCCACCGCAGCCCTAGGGAGGGGCCCCCCAGGCCCACCAAACTCAGATAAGGCTCAGGAGGATGCAGAATTGGGCAGCAGGGACCCGCAAGTTATTGGATGCCAACTCTGACCACCACTGCACCTGACTCGCAGAGAACTTGACGGATATACAACTTTTAGTCCCTAGTCGGGGCTTAATAAAACCATTCACTCAATCATTTAATCCAGAGATGTGATGGAGCACCTACCAAGGGCCAGGGACTGTACTACAGTCACTGAGGACACGGGGATGAACAAGAAGGAATAACCTCCTGCCAACACCGGGCTCCCGATAAAGTGGGAGAGGCAGACCTGAACAACAATCTCATGCATGCACAAATGAAAAATCACTTAGGGGCTGTGAAGGGCGCCTGGGGGAGGGGTCTTGCTGACCCCAGGGGGCAAGAAAGAAACCTGGAGAAGGCATCGGAGTTTATCAGGTGATACTAAGGGAAGAAGACTTTCCGGCAGAGGAAAGAGCCCCGGAGTGTGAAAGCCTGGAGGCCAGCAAAGGCTTGGTGCCCTCCTGGAACAGAAGGAGGCCAGTTAGGATGGAATGCCACTCAGCCATGGAGGAGAATGAAGCACTCACATGCGCCACTGTGTGCCTGAATCTCCAAAGGAGCCAGGGACCCAAAGTCACAACACTGTAGGATTCTGTGTAGATGAACTTTCCACGACAAGCAAATCCATAGAGACAGAAACCGATTGCTGGTTGCCAGGGGCTGGGAGAGAGGGGATGGGGAGTGACTGCATCATGGGTAGAGGGTTTCCTTTTGGGGTGACGACAACGTTCTGCAACTAGATAGAGGTGACAGGTGCACAACATTCTGTACATCCTAAATGCTCTGAACGTGACTGAGCTGATGTCCTGTGAATTGCACCTCCAGAAAAGCCAGAACACAGTGTGTGGCGTTCAGGGAGGCCAGCCAGGAAGGACAGGTGGGGCACTGGTGGGGATCAGCCTGCCTGGGAAGGCAGGGAGGACTTTGGGGTTTGTGTTTAGGGATCAGGAACCAGGGAAGGGTGAATAGGGACAGGCTCGCTGTGACCAAGCTGACCCCTGGTTGAAAGGAGACGAAATAAGAGGCAGACAGTCTAGGTCAGAGCTGATGACCCAGGGTCAAGCCAGGGGAGAGAAGACAAGGCAGCACAAAGAGTAACAAGTGTTGGCGAGGATGTGGAGAAAATGGGACCATCAAGGACTACTGGTGGGAATGTCAACTGGTGCAGCCACTGTGGGAAACAATGTACACGTGAGGCCAAAAATTAACAATAGAACTACCATGTGATCCAGCCATTCCATTCCTGTGTATTTATCCAGAGAAAGGAAAACACTAATTTGAAAAGATAGATGCACCCCTATGTTCACTGCAGCATTATTCACAACAGCCAAGATATGGAAGCCACCTATATGTCCATCAACAGAGGTATAGATAAAGAAGATATACGTATGAGTGTGTGTGTGTGTGTGTGTGTGTGTGTGTATAAGTACACATTTGAATATTACTTCAGCTCTAAAAAGCAGGAAATCTTGCTATTTGCAACCACATGGATGGATCTAGAAGGTATCACGCTCAGTGAAGTAAGTCTGACAGAGAAAGACAAATATGCTCTGGTTTCACTCATATGTGGAATCTTAAAAAACAAAAACAAACGAACATAACAGAACGGAAACAGACTCTGAGATACAGAGAAAAAACTGGTAGTTGCCAGAGGGGAGGAGGGTGGGGGGATAGGGGAATAAGTGAGGGAGATTTAAAAGTATAAGCCTCGGGCTTCCATGGTGGCACAGTGGTTAAGAATCTGCCTGCCAATGCAGGGAACACGGGTTCGGGCCCTGGTCTGGAAAGCTCCCACATGCTGCAGAGCAACAAAGCCCGTGAGCCACAACTACTGAGCCTGCGCTCTAGAGCCCGCAAGCCACAACTACTGAAGCCCACACGCTTAGAGCCTGTGCTCTGCAACAAGAGAAGCCACCGCAATGAGAAGCTGACACACCACAACAAAGAGTAGGCCCCGCTCGCCGCAACTAGAGAAAAGGCCGCGTGCAGCAACAAAGACCCAACGCAGCCAAGAATAAAATAAATAAATAAAAATTTTTTAATAAAAATAAATAAAAGTATAAGCCTCCAGTTATAAAATAAATAAATCAAGGAATGTACAGCATAGGGAATAGAGTCAAAATACTGTTACAACTCTGTACGGTGACAGATGGCATCTAGACTTATCCTGGTGATCATTTTCCAGTGTATCGACTCACTATATTATACACCTGAAACTCATATAACATTGTAAGTCGATTATACTTCAATTTAAAAAAAAAAGAATTACAATAAGTCCCCTACATACGAACCTGCAAGTTGGGAACATTCAAAGATGTGAATGTGCATTCACATGTCCAATCACGTAAGTTAGTTCACGTGTCTGGCGTACATTGTCACGTGCCTGCATCCTCTACAAGAGGCTGTGCTCCCGTGTGCTGTACTGTACAGTACTGTATAGAGTACATTAGTATAGTATCCTTATTTCAAGCCCAGGATGTCCGGAAGCAAGCGTAAAAGCAGCAGTGATGTAGCTGGTACTGCTAAGAAGCACGAAGCGAGAACAATGGAAACAAAAGTGAAAATAATGGAGAGAGTGGAGCGACAACAGGACGAAGAAGTAACTGAAGAACCAAAGAGATTCACGACGGAGGAAACGGCAAGGGGATTTTCTTTACTTTTAAAAAAATTTTATTTAATTTTTTAATACAGCAGGTTCTTATTTGCTATTTTATACATATTAGTGTATATATGTCAATCCCAATTCATCCCACCACCACCCCACCCCCGCCAACATGGGGATTTTCTTTAGTTGAGGAGGCACTGTTAGTTTTTGAGGCACAGGATCCGAACGAAGAACGGTACGTGAAGCTTGCAGCAGCTGTTCAGAACGCCATCTAGTGCTACCGTGCCATCGCTGACGAGAAAAACGAGCTACTACCCAGACATCCCTGGATCGTTTCTTTCAAGAGGGTAGATAGAACTAACTGAATCCAGCAAGGAACCAGAACCTGTGCCATCAACATCTGTGAGTGAAATTGCAGCTCGCCCTCCGTCTCCTGTTGCTGACGATCCTTCAGCTCTACCCTCTCCCACCTCTTCTCCCTCCAGTCAGTAACTCTTCTTGCCTGTTCACTCGATGCTAGCCCCTGTAAGCCAGCTGTAGTACTGTACTACTGTACTTTTCAAGGTACTGGACTGTAAGATTAAAAATGTTTTCTTTATTTTTTTGTTTGTTTTTTATGTATTATTTGTATGAAAAATATTATACACCTATTACAGTACAATACAACATAGCCGATTGTGTTAGCGGGGCACCTAGGCGAACTTTGTTGGCGTTACGAAGAAATTGGACTCACGAACGCACTCTCGGAATGGAACTCGTTCATATGTAGGAGACTTACTGTATAGCTCAATGCTGTTTTGTTAAAGATCAACTTTTATACAGCTGGGGTTGGATGGGGAACCTTCCTTATCGGGCTGCCCCCTGGTGGCCAAGGCTAGTATAGCATCAGGGAGGCAAGGAAACCGGCGCTTGCTATCCTAGAAATGACCACAAGATGGCAGAAGAGCGCGACGTTCGCTGCACTAACCCCTGGGAAACTGCTCCCAGTCTTCTGAAGCCCCACACCCAGCCAGACGCCCAAGGAACTGGGACAGGGGGCCAGGAAGAGCCAGGCTGGTGCAAAAATGACCTTATACCGCTGTCCACAGGAATGATGCCCGAAGTGCCCCCATTAGGAGGCTAAGCTATCTTCTCTGGCTGCCACCGCAGCCCTAGGGAGGGGCCCCCCCAGACCCCGGAAACTCAGATAGGGCTGAGGAGGATGCAGAATTGGGCAGCAGGGACCCGCAAGTTATTGGATGCCAACTCTGACCACCACTGCACCTGACTCGCAGAGAACTTGATGGATATAAAATTTTTAGTCCCTCTAAACAGTGCTAAGGAAATAAAACAAAAGACACTATAAGTCCTGTAAACAGACCTCAAAATATTATCTCAAGATTTTTTTCTTTAATCATACCCCAAAGATCAGACAAAAGTGAAATAACTAGCATTAGAATTTTAAATCCTCTTTCTTGCCAGATTGTCTCTCTGAACAAGTGACTGTCGTTCAGCAGGGCTGAAGTGACCATCAGCTGCTACAGGGCTGGGGAGCAGAGGCCACCCTGGGGGCAGACCCTCTGGCAGGGACTCAGGGCGAAGGGAGTGGCTTCCTGGCAGCCTGTTTGCCTGCAGATCTACGTGCAGAAGAGAGCGTGGCTCTGCCACCAGTGTCCTGATAAGGCTACGTCTGTTGCTGCCCCAGTTCTCCAAGGGGAGATCCCACCCCTCACCTCCTGCCCTTGGCCATGGATTATTTTTATCCATCCCAATCACCAGTTAGCCTGGTAGCCCTGTCATCTGGGAGCCTGGCCACCTCTGTACTATAATTCCCCAGCAGACACTTAGACCTCAGAACGGCCCCTTCCACTCACACTTTGGTGATGCTTTGTGGCCAGAAGTCTCTTTTGCAGATTAGGGTCAGGACTTGGTGCTGTGGAGTCAAAACTGGGGCAGGGTGGAGGTTGGGCCTCTGGATTTTCTACACCCACCTCTTCTCCACCATTAAATTGGGCTTGGACATCTTGGGAATAGGAGTGTGCCTTCTCTTCTCACAGGTGAAGGACCCAGTGCTGAGTGTGGGGCTGGATGGAGCCGCACAGGGTCACTCAGGCACAGAGTAACCTTTGGTAACGCGCTTGCGCATGCCTCCCTGCCTGGGGCATGTTCGCCTGCAAAGGGGCCGCTTTTCCCGCAGGCCTGGCCCGGCATCCGGGATGTGGCTGCTCTCCGGCTTGAAAGATGATTCCAGGGCTGCTTTGTGTGCCTGTCATGTTATTTCACTAAAATTTAACTTCCACCTTGCCCCTCCACTAACGCCTCAGGAAGAAGGAACCTAGGATGGTACTGAGGACTTACAGAGCATCCAACACTGTTGAGGTTGTTTTATTTTGGGTTTTTCGGGGCAGATTTACACTTATTTAATGAGTATTAATACATCAGTATACACAGAAACCTTAATGAAAAAGAAAAAAAGGAAATAAAATCAGAAACTGGACGAACTCATTTGCTTCACTGTCTTTCCCCGACACACATCACTGATAGCGAGTCTTGGGTTTAAAAATATGCCATTTTTTCTGGCATCATTTACTCTGGACAGTAAAGGTTTTTGTGATGTTATGGGATCCCACAACATTCTTGGGAGGTGGGCATGCTTCAGTCCAGGTTACGGATTAGGAAACTGAGGCTCAGATTTGGGCTAGGAGCTTTACCCAGGCCAGAGATCCTTCTCTGAACACATTATTTAAAGTAATCTCCCCTGGGAGAATCCTTCTCTGTGCTTTGCCCTGCATTATATTTTTTCAAAGCACTAACCTCTACCTGGTATGCCTAAATGGATATCATACCACACTCCATTGCATTCCATTATATTATTTGATTGTTCATGGCCTGTGTCTCTCCTGCACCATAAGCCCCCTGAAAATAGGGAGCTAGGTGGCTTTGATCACAGCTGAATCCCCACACCTAGAATGGGAAGGGCCCACCAGGGCGCTCAACAAGTTTTGTTGAATAAATTCAAGGGTGAAAGCCTAGATTCAGACCCAGATCTGCCTGATTCCAAAACAGGTGCTTTTTCCAACCCACCGTCCTGCCAAAGAATCCGAGGCTCATCGAGATTATGTATTAGTTGAAGCCAGCTAGAGGCTGTGCTCAGGATTTGAGCCAGGTCCTCCAGTCTCATGCTCTCCTGGTAGAGTCCCTAGTAGGAGGGGCTACAAAAGTGTTTGCTAACCACCTCTGTTCCTTCCTCCCACTCCTGCCTGGAAAGTTTCAAGCAAAGGGATTTGAGGGGTTGGCAGGTACCTGCGGTGTTCCTGAGCATGGCAGCAGAGGCCATTCGAAGTGCTCCAGCGGGATGGGAGTTACTAATCTGGCTGCCCCCTGTATAAACCCCTTCCCTCCACAGCCAAGGAGGCATATGCTTGGGCAGCTTAGACCCAAGGCAGATATCCCATTGCCAGGCCTCTAATAAGAGTCAGATGGTCCTTTGTGCTCTTCGGCTGACCCCCCCACCCCCATGGGCATTCTCATCACCATGGAAACTGGGCCCCTTGGCTTCCTTCTGAAGGCATCTTTGGACAGCATCCCATCAGCCCACAAGCCCCCACTGCCTAAGCCGGCCCTGGAGAGAGACTCCAAGCGGGCTGAGGCCTCCAGGGCTTTAGGACTGACCTGCTGACCCAGTTTCTGACCAAGATCCCCAAAAAGGAGAGAAGGCCAGGCATCGGCTCATTCGGCAGCGATGTGTGGGTGGCTGGAACACTGTGCTCAAGGCTGGGAAACGGAGGACAGCAGAGCTGCTGATCCAGAACACATGGGGCCTGACGATCAAGGGATGTTCCCTCCTCTGTATCTCTCACATAATGACAGCGGTAACAAGCACTACCACACTCTGTGCCAGGTACTATGCTAAGCACTTATGCTGCAGTTTGCTATTGGCCCATCTTACAGATGAGGAAACTGAGGCTCAGAAAGGTCACACAGCCAGCAGGTAGCAGAACTGATTGCCTTGCTCTGGAATGCTTAATGCACGTCTGTCTTGTCACCAGCACGCAAGCTCCCCAGCAAGGAGAGTGCATCAGTTTTACCTCTGTCTCCCTAGCACTGAGCATAGGGTCGGACACGTAATGGTAAATATTTGTTCAATAAACTAATGGGTAATTATAAATTGCAAAGCTGTTTTCCAATATATGATTATATTTTTTTGCTCTTCTTTTTTCCCTACTCTTGACTTCTCCCCCAACCTTTTTTTTTTTTTTTTTTTTTTCATTTATTTTGGCTGCACCGGGTCTTCGTTGTGGCATGCGGGATCTACGTTGCAGCATGTGGACTCTTAGTTGCGGCATGCACGTGGGATCTAGTTCCCCGACCAGGGATTGAACCCGGGCCCCCTGCACTGGGAGCGCAGAGTCTTACCCACTGGACCACCAGGGAAGTCCCTCCCCAATCATTTTTAAACATTTTTTTCTTTCAGTTTTGTTGACATACAGCACTGTATAAGTTTAGGGTGTACAGCATAATGGTTTGATTTACCTACATCATGAAGTGATTATCACAAGCTTAGGGGACATCCATCATCTCATATAGATACAAAATTAAAGAAAGAAAAAATAATTTTTTTCTTATGCTGAGAACTGTTAGGGTTTACTCTTAACAACTTTCATATATCATATACAGCAGTGTTAATTATATTTATCATGTTGTCCATCATCCCTTCTTCCCAAATAATTAAGCCTATTTTCCCTCACACCTCGAAAGGCTTTGGAATCCGTAGGCCCACTAAGGGTGGAGGTGTAGCGCCACTGCCTCCAAGATGCGGCTGAGTATAATGGATAAGAATGCAGTCATTAGAGCCAGACTGTGCGGGTCTGAACCTGGTTCTGCTATTGACTACTTGGGTGACCTCTGTGAGCATCAGTTATCACACCTGTAAAATGGGGATAATGATGGTGGTGTGATACTAATGAGGATGGGGTGTGAGATACCTCTCAGGCACACTTCAGATGCTCTTAGCCTCTGCTGTTATTCATTCTACCACTGAGGTGGCAACTAGCTCTGCAGGGACTGAGATCAGCTTCACTGGGGTGTAACCTGACAGCGCCTGGCCTCACGTCCATGCTGCACACATCCGGCCTCTTGTCCTGGGGCTTCTCTGAGGCCACTGAAGCATGGGATGCCAAGGGCTCTGCTTGGTGTCCACTCCTGCATAACCGTGTGTGTGTGTGTTTGTGTGTGTGGGGGGGTAGCCCCTTGGGGTGGACATTGGCCAATGGGAGACAGGAGCTGGTGGATAAATTCTTCTTCCTATTCCCCCTGGTCCAACTGTCCTGAGGTGCATTTTATATGCCTTCTTGAAGGATATCCCCACCCCGGGGATACAGCATTCATTCAAGCGCACCTAGAGGCAGCCAGGTGGGTCACACACCTTGGCTTCAACTCTGCCTCCTTCCCTGCTTCGCTCCTGTCCCTCCCTCCTACCTGCTCCCTGGGGTCACTCTTCCTAACAAAGCAGTAGGCATCAGCTCTTAGCCTCAGGCTTTGCTTTCTAGGAATCTAGGCAAGACCACAGTTATCTCCCTCTAAGGGTGTTGGAGGATGGGGGGAAGAAAAGTGGCCCACCGAACTGAGAAGGAAGGCATCTTGGGATGGAAAAAAGAGGCAGGCAGCTCCATCTAATCAATGGATCCGTTTATTACAAGATAACTTACTCTCAGGGTGGGATCAGCCAGACCATGACCTGGAAGCATTCGAGGCTGCACTCTGCACTGCCGAGGGGCCACTCAGACAATTTTATAGTTAACCTAGGGTATGGGGGTACATGCTTGGAAACAGGACGTGCATTCCTAAGTCAAGATTTGCGAATGGGTAACTAGTCTCGTGGGTGCAGGGAATAGGCAGTAAAGATCTTCATCATTGTTTGGGGACTAACAGAGCATAGAGGTCACCTGGTCCAAATGATTATTAAACAACATCTATTAACTACAAAGCCCTTGAAGTGATTTACTGCACAGTACAGTCCGGGGTAGCATCGGTGGAAGGACAGGAGAAACCGAACAGGCCCAAGACAGCGTCAGTTATGCTAACAGCCATACGAAGGGTTTGTGCAAAGATGAAATATGCTCATTAATGTCAAGGGCTTAGATCAGGGTCTGGCATCAGTGGGCTTATCGTTCTCCCTCGTCCCCCACATCCAATCAGTCAGGAGGCCTTCTCACTCCACCTCCTAAACAAATCTTGACGAGGTACACCACCTCCATCCCCACTGACACCTCCTGTCCAGGCCACCACCAGCTCCTCGCCTGGACGCTCCGCTGCCAAACCCTCCTTTACTCTGCATCCACAGTGACCTTCCTAAGGAACAAATCTGGTTGTGCCACTCTTCTGCTTGAAACCCTGCCATTTCTCCCCATTACTCCTTAAAGAAGGCGCAAGCTCCAAACTATAATTCAAAAAGATACATGCACCCCAATATTCATAGCAGCGCTATTCCCCATAGCCAAGACATGGAAACAACCTAAATGTCCCCAGACAGAGGAATAGATAAAGAAGATGTGGTACACATATACAATGGAATACTACGTAGCCATAAACAAGAATGCAATAATGCCATTTGCAGCAACATGGAAGCCACTAGAGATTAGCATACTAAGTATGAAGTAAATCAGACAGAGAAAATCAAGTACCATATGATATCACTTATGTGTGGAATCTAAAATATGAGACAAATGAACTTATTTACAAAACAGAAACAGACTCACAGACATAGAAAACAAACTTATGGTTACCAAAGGGGAAAGCGGGGGTTGGGGGGAGGGATAAATGAGGAGTATGGGATTAACAGATATACACTACTATAAATAAAATAGACAAGCAATAAGGATTTAGTGTATAGCACAGGGAACTATATCCAATACCTTGTAATGACCTATAATGGGAAGAATATGAAAAAGAATATATATATATATCTGAATCACTTGGCTGTACACCAGAATCTAACACAACATTATAAATCAACTATACTTCAATTAAAAAAAAAAAAAAAGAATGTGCAAACTCTGTAGTGTAGGGATACGCTCCAGGCTCCTCCCTGAACACGCCCACCCCACCTGGGCTTCCCAACAGCTTTCCCTTCCCTTCAGCTCTTCCCTCACTTGGTCTCTCTGTCAGAAGGGTCTCTGTGTGTCCCGTTCCCCTCTTCATCTGGCTGATATCAAGTACTGGCAGAACTAGGGAGACTTTCGTTGAACTTTTTATTAAAGAAATTTTCAAAGATGTACAAAATAGAATGACTAGTATAATGAACCATCTTCAACAGTTATCAATACATGGCCAATCATGTTCCATCTATACTCCGCCCCCCACTCCTTCCTCCTCTTCAGATTATTTGGAAGGAAATCCCACGTATCACGCCTATCATGTCATCTGTTACTATTGGTATTTCACTATGTAACTCTATAAGACCTCTTCTTTACAAAAATAGTACCACAATACTATTATCACATCTATACAAGTTAACAATAGTTCCTTAAACCATCAACTATGCCATCAGAGTTTACATTTCACCAATTATTTTATAAAATTTTTAGGAAGACAGTTTGTTTGTTTGAATCAGGATCCAAATGAAGTCCATACATTGTCTTTGATTCATATGCCTTTAGGTTGCTTTTTTTCCTTTAATTTCTTTTAATTTATGTTTCCTATCCACCTCCTATTTTTCCCTTTGCAATTTTCACTTGGTTGTTATTGAAAACTTGTGTCTTTCATCTGCCGAACTTTCCACAATCTGGATTGTGTCAGTCTTGAGGGTATCATTTTAACAACGTTCCTTTGTCCCTTGTATTTCCTTGAATTGGTAGTTAGATTATAGGCTTGATTGGATCCAAGTTCATTTCTACTCCTCTTCCTCCTCCTCCTCTCTGCTTCTTTTTCTGGACAATTCTATTTAATAGGTGACATTTTATTCTTCCATCAGGGGATGCACAATGTCTGACGATCTCTCTTTTTGTGATATTAGCAGCCACAGATGATCAGTGCCTGGATCCTTCAACTCATTAGGGATGTAAAATGGTGATATTCAATTCTATGACTCCTTACTTGATTATTAGCTGGGACATTTCGCAAGATTTAATGTAAAGGATTCAGCAGTCTTTTTGGCTTTTTGAAGCCTGGATTACCCAGAAAGGGCTCAAGGGAAAAATATTTCTTGGGTTCTTCCACGTTCGTAACAGTTTGGCTTTTATACTTGAAGGTCAGTTTCACTCGGTATAAAATCCTTTGTTCACATTTCCTGAAATATGTCAGTATATTGTCTTGTGACATAAATCATTGCTGTTGAAAAGTCAGATGACAACTTGTTTTTCTTTCCTTTATAAGTGATTTGCAGATGTAGAGAACAAATGTATGGACACCAAGGGAGGAAAGTGGCGAGGGTGGTGGTGGTGGTGTGATGAATTGGGGGATTGGGATTGACATGTATACACTAATATGTATGAAATGGATAACTAATAAGAACCTGCTGCATTAAAAAATAAATAAAATAAAATTCAAAAAAAAATAAGTGATTTGTCTTTTTGCTTTTATTCTTTTTTTTTTTTTTTTTCCTTTAAAGCCCAATAGTTTTCCTAGACATAAGTCTCAGGGTTGACTCACCCAGGTATACAGATGCTTCTTCCAGATGAAATTTCAGGCCATGCTCTCTGTAAGGAACATTTCCTTGAATTACAGTTTTTAGTACTTTTTCTGCTCCACTGTTTTGCTTTTCTTCAGGGTTCTTCATGGATTCCTATTACATGTATGGTCACTCTTCCTTTTCTATATTTTCTCTGTTCTATCACTCTTGAATCTTTTTATCTCTTTATCTTTGCCCTCCTTTCTATCTTAGTTTTCTTTGAAAATATTCTCTATTATGGTTATTCTCTCTTCTGTTCCTTTTTGTTTCATCTTCATTTCTGAAATGGTTTCTTGTTCTATATAGTTAGTTATTTTCTGACTTTATCATCATTCTTTTCAAAACTTTCTTCTTTTTTCCCTAATCACCTGACTTCTTAGCTCATCCAATTTTGATTTATATAGTTTCATAATTTCTATCATTTAAAATTTTTCTCTAATTTTTTTTGAAATGTTTTCATCTCTTTTGTGGACATGTTTTCCTGGCATGCTTTTATTATTTGTAGGAATGTTATTTTGCAACTCATTCTCCTTTTTCTCATAATTTTACATAGGATTCAACCTTGATGCTTTTCTGATGCTCCTTTTTAAAGTAAAGTGAATTTTCCAGTATTTTTAGGAGACATCAGGTGAGTAAGGATAGTTTTCTAACTTCATGGGTCTTGAGCTCCTCATTCTGTTGAGTTTACAAAGGGATTGTTCTAATTACTATTGCTGCATAACACATCACCCCAAATTTAGTGTATAAAACAACAACCATTTTATTGTGTTCACAGTTTCTGTGGGCCAGACATTCAGAAAGAATACGGTCAGGATGGCATGTCTCTGCATCGTGATGCCTGGTGTCGCAGCTGGAAGACTGAGTGGAGATGACTTGAAAGTGCTGGGGCCATCTGACAGCTCATTCACTCATATGTCTAGTGCTGGATGCCGGCTATCTGGTAGAATACCTACCTGTGATCTCTTTATGTGGCTTGTTGGGCTTCCTCACAGCATGGTGGTTGATTTCCAAGAGTGAACATTTTAAGAAAGAAGGTGGACATACATGGCATTTGGACAGTCTTGAAAGCCACATGGCCTCTACTTTCACGGTACTCTATGTGTCAAGCCAGTCACAAAGTTCCAGCCAGGTCCACAGGTCCCACAATTAAAGGGACAAAAGTCAAGGCCACATTGTAAGAAGGGCATGCAGGGGACTTCCCTGGTGGTGCAATGGTTAAGACTCCGTGCTCCCAATGCAGGGGAACTGGGTTCGATCCCTGATCAGGGAACTAGATCCCACATGCATGCCACAACTAAGAAGCCAGCATGCTGCAACTAAGGAGCCCACAAGCCACAACTAAGGAGCCCACATGCCACAACTAAGACCCAGCACAACCAAATAAATAAATAAATATTTTTTAAAAAAGAAGGGGGTTTCCCTGGTGGCACAGCGGTTAAGAATCCACCTGCCAATGGGTTCAAGCCCTGGCCCAGGAAGATCTCACATGCCATGGAGCAACTAAGCCCATGCGCCACAACTACTGGAGCCTGCGATTTAGAGCCCGCACTCTAGAGCCTGCGACACAACTACTGAGCCCATGTGCTGCAACTACTGAAGCCCGTTAAGAAAGAAGGTGGACATACATGGCATTTGGACAGTCTTGAAAGCCACATGGCCTCTACTTTCACGGTACTCTATGTGTCAAGCCAGTCACAAAGTTCCAGCCAGGTCCACAGGTCCCACAATTAAAGGGACAAAAGTCAAGGCCACATTGTAAGAAGGGCATGCAGGGGACTTCCCTGGTGGTGCAATGGTTAAGACTCCGTGCTCCCAATGCAGGGGAACTGGGTTCGATCCCTGATCAGGGAACTAGATCCCACATGCATGCCACAACTAAGAAGCCAGCATGCTGCAACTAAGGAGCCCACAAGCCACAACTAAGGAGCCCACATGCCACAACTAAGACCCAGCACAACCAAATAAATAAATAAATATTTTTTAAAAAAGAAGGGGGTTTCCCTGGTGGCACAGCGGTTAAGAATCCACCTGCCAATGGGTTCAAGCCCTGGCCCAGGAAGATCTCACATGCCATGGAGCAACTAAGCCCATGCGCCACAACTACTGGAGCCTGCGATTTAGAGCCCGCACTCTAGAGCCTGCGACACAACTACTGAGCCCATGTGCTGCAACTACTGAAGCCCGTGCGCCTAGAGCCCATGCTCTGCAACAAGAGAAGCCACCGCAATGAGAAGTCTGTGTGCACCACAACGAAGAGTAGCCCCCGCTGGCCGTAACTAGAGAAAGACCACACACAGCAACAAAGACCCAATGCAGCCAAAAATAAATTAATTAATTTAAAGAAAAAAGAAGGGCATGTGGGATGAGGAGATAATTTTTGCAGCCATCTTCAGAAAATAAAATCTGCCTCAGTGATTTATATATATGTTTCTGTGTATATATAATATATATGTATGTACACACACACATGACTTTGTACTTCTTGAGATCCCTTGATCCTCTATCCTCCAACCCACGTTTGCCTGGAGCTTTTCTTTCTTTGTCCTTAGTGTGCCTGTCCTGATTAGTTTGGATTCTACTCTCCAAGTCCCAGTGTGGGACTTTGTCATTAAAAAGAGCTCCAGGGCTTCCCCGGTGGCACAGTTGTTGAGAGTCCGCCTGCCGATGCAGGGGACACGAGTTCGTGCCCTGGTCCGGGAAGATCCCACATGCCACGGGGCGGCTGGGCCTGTGAGCCATGGCCGCTGGGCCTGCGCGTCCGGAGCCTGTGCTCCGCAATGGGAGAGGCCACAACAGTGAGAGGCCCGCGTACCGAAAAAAAAAAAAAAAGAGCTCCAGTCTATTAGTTTCAGGAGTGTATAGGGGAAACAAAAGTGAGTTTATGGGACCCAGATGGCTCTAGCACCATCAGACCTCACTGTACAGTGGTTGCCTGGCACTTGTATACAAATTGGATACTGCAGAAGTATTTTCTAGTTTTAGCTGCTTTTGAATTGGCCTGCCATGCTTTTGAGTAGAAGTTGGTGATTTGGGAATTTAACTGTTCTCAGGACCATCAGAAGCCCAGGTGTCTTCCTTCTGCTTTCTCCTACACAGAAACCAGTATCACATGAGTTTAGTAACTATGGTTTGTCCCCACTCAATTGGTATTTTGAGCTTGTGGGTTTAATTTGTCACCTAGTTTTGTTGTAGAAATTGTCTGTGGCTCTTCTGATTTTTTTATTCTAGTTAGGTTTTTTTGGGGGGGTGGGGGAGGCATATTAGTCTGTTAGGTCTGTCATAACAAAATACCACAGGCTGGGTGGCTCAAACAACAGAAATTTAGTTTCTCACAGTTTTGGAGGCTAAGTCCAAGATCAAGGTGCTGTCAGTGTTGGTTTCTGGTGAGACCTTTCTGCCTGGCTTATAGATAGCCATCTTCTCACTGTGTCCTCACGTGGCCTTTCCTCTGTGAGTACATGGAGAGAGGGAATGAGATCTCTGGTGTCTCTTCCTCTTCTAAAGACACCCATCCTGTCAGATTAGACCCCTTATGAACTCAATGAACTTTAATTATATACTTTGAGGCCCTATCTCCAAATACAGTCACTTTGGGGGTTAGAGCTTCAACATACAGATTTTGGGAGGACAGTGTTCAGTCCATAACAGGGGGAACTTGGGGAGAGGCTAGAACTACATTCTGCCATCTTCCCAGAATGAGAGAGCTTTGGCTGTAGTCCGTACAGGCCAGTGACCCAGGAGAGGGAGCGGAGTGGAGGAGGGTGGGGAGTGCTCTGGAGGTGAAGGGAAGATGCCATCCAGCACTTGACAAAGGCCTTCCGTGGCTGGGGTCCTGCCTACGTCTGCCTCTCATCAACTCCTGACAGGTGCTGCCCTCCCCAGTATGCTCCAAGGACAGCAAGCAGCTTCTCGAGTTCCTGGCATCCACCATCCTGCTCCTGGTCCCCTTGCCTTCGCACCCACAGTTGTGACTGTCCGTAAAGCCCTTCCTCGCTTCCCTGCCGCTTCTCTCCAGTTCAGTCAAGAGCCCCTATTTATTTTATCCTTTAGCATTTACCTTGGGCGTCTCCTTCTCTAGAAAATCTTCTTAGCTGTCTAGCTGGCTGCAGGGACCCACCATCTCCACGCTCCCAAGCTGTGCGTTCATGCACACACACATACACACCACACACGTGCACACGCACGCACAGTCCCGTGCCACCCACAGATGCCTCCTCACTGCACTTCCCTCAATTGTGTCTTTACGAGCACCTCCACCACTAGATGGTGAGCCCCCTGAGGGCAAGGCCTGTGTTTTGTCACCTGCAGCACACTGGATCCCTGCTCTCAATTCACTCCCCTCATCACAGAATTCTCTATCTATGCCATCACCGTGGCTTCATGGTGGGTAAGATAGACCTCTCCACCTTCATACCTTTAGGTTGGGCATGGAATTTGTTCTGGCCAGCAATGTTGCAGAGGCTTTAAATGTGCTTGGGTGGTTTGTTTTGTCTCTTGTATTCCTGTGATCTCCCTCGAAAAGAACATGCTCCAGGATAGCCACTGGTCCATGTAGAATGTGGGGACGTGAAGAGTAGACCTGAACCCAACCCAAAGGCTGGACCCGAGCCCAGCCAATCTGTGGCCTGAAACAGAAATCCCTGCTGACCCCCGACTTACCTAGGAATGAGGAAAATAAATACTTGTTATTGGGAGCCACCGAGATTTGCAGGATGTTTGTTTTGCAGACTTATTGCAGCAATAGCTGACAAAGACAACATTCATCCTAGTGTTCGCAAGCCCAGCACAATCCTGGGCCAAAAAAATGTTTGTTGAATAAAGAAGCAAATCCAGGGACTTCCCTGTGGCGCAGTGGCTGAGAATCTGCCTGCCAATGCAGGGGACACGGGTTCAAGCTCTGGTCCGGGAAGATCCCAAATGCCACAGAGCAACTAAGCCCATGTGCCACAACTACTGAGCCTGCGCTCTAGAGCCCATGAGCCACAACTACTGAAGCCCGCGCACCTAGAGCCTGTGCTCCGCAACAAGAGAAGCCACCGCAATGAGAAGCCCACGCACCGTAATGAATAGCAGCCCCCGCTCACCGCAACTAGAGAAAGCCCACGTGCGGCAACAAAGACCCAACGCAGCCAAAAATTTAAAAATTAAATTTAAAAAAAGATTTTAAAAATTAAAAAATAAAATAAAAAAAGAAGCAAATACATCCTTTGATCCAATACCTTTGCAGTATGAGTCAGTTCAAGTCACCACACCTTCTGAGACCTCGGCTACCTCTTCTTTGTAAAGGGGATAATAATGGTTTCTTTGTAGGGTTGCTGTCAGGTGTCAATGAAATAATGTAGGTAAAGCTCCTGGCACTTTGTGCCCCCAAAATGCCATTTTTCTTCCTCCCTCTTCACTCCCTGACATCTTTAAGTGAACTCTTAGGTTAAAATGATGGGGGCCCAGGAAGCTGAGTGGGGAGACGGAAGAGCTTACTCTAGGGTCTTGGGCCTCGGGCCCTTTAACTCCAGCTGGGGAAGTCTCTTTATATTCTTCGCCTTCCCCTCTTCCTTTGCCCCCAGGATTTTTCCCTGAGTCACTGCCAACTAGCTCGGCCTGGCCCAGAGAAGGGGATTTGCCCCAGATCCTAAGAATGGCTCAACAATTCCTTGGCAGCATGCAGCTGGGCTGCCTTAGGTCAGGCAGCTTACACTTCCTCTCTCTTCTTGGAAGGTAGCCACTATGTAAGAGGCCTGACTACTCTGAAACCACCATGCTGTGAGGAAGCCCAAGCTAGCCACATGGGGAGAGAGAGGCCATGTTGAGAAGTACTAACGTGCCACACGTGGGAGTGAAGCCTCTTGGACTTCCCAGCCCAGGCCACCTCAATTGCCAGCTGAACACCACAGAGTGAGTGACCTCGGTTGATGCCATGTAGAGCAGAGGAGCCTTCCAGACAAATCCAGTCAACCCACAAGATTGTGAGAAATAACACATTTTTGTTGTTTTATGTCATTAAGTTTTGAGGTGGTTTGTTACACAACAGATAAGTTCATAAATAACCGAAACTCTTTCTCTATAATATGTTATATATAATATGTATAATATATATTTTTATAATTATTTGCACCAATGAACCATTTGAGAGGAAGTGGTAGAAATCATGACCCTAAGTATTTCTGTGTGTATCTCTAATGAACCAAATATCATCTTACAGAAGAGTACAGTTATCAAACTCAAGAAATTTAATATTGACACAATATTATTATTCATTATGTCCCTATTCATATTGGGTCAATTATCAAAATAATGTCTTTCATAGTGATTTTTTTTTTTCAGTTCCAGAATCCAGTTCAGGATTACACATTACTTTCAGTGGTTGTATTACTTGTAAGTAGCTGCATAACAAGTCACCCCAAAACTTAGTGGCTTAAAGCAGCAACCTTTATCATCTCACAGTTTCTGTGGGTCAAGAATCTGGATGTGGCCTCGCTGGGCTACTTGGCTCAAGGAGACAATCAAGGTGTCAGCCAGGGCTGCAGTGATCTCAAGATTCAACTGGGGCAGGATCTGCTTCCAGGCTCACTCAGGAATTGCTGGCAGGATTCAGTCACGTCAGGCTGTTGGCCCAAGGGCCTCAGTTCCTTGAAACACGGGCCTCTCCATAGCGTAGATCACAATCTGGCAATTTGTTTCATCAGACCAAGCAAGCTGAGAAGAACCAGAGAGGGAATGCTAGCAAGACAGAAGTCACAGTCTTTTGTAATCTAAACACAGTCTTTTGGGTTCTCAGAAATGACATTCCATCACCTTTGCTGTACTCTGTTATTAGAAGCAAGTCACCAACATGGAAGCAACCTAAGTGTCCATCAACAGATGAATGGATAAAGAAGATATGGTATATTTATACAATGTAATATTACTCAGCCATAAAAAAGCATTAAATATTGCCATTTGCAGTAACATGGGTGGACCTAGAGATTATCATACTAAGTGAAGTAAGTCAGATGGAAAAAGACAGACTTTACATGCTATCACTTATATGTGGAATCTAAAAAATAACACAAATGAATTTATTGACAAAACAGAAGCAGACTCACAGAAACAGAAAACAAACTTATGGTTACAAAAGGGGAAAGGCATGGGGGAGGGATAAGTTAGGAGCATGGAATTAACAGATATACACCACTATATATAAAATAGATGAACAACAAGGTTTTACTGTATAGTACAGGGAACTATATTCAGTATCTTGTAATAACCTATAATGGAAAAGAATCTGCAAACAAATAACTGAATCATTTTGCTGTATACCTGAAACTAATACAATATCGTAAATCAACTATACTTTAATTAAAAAAAAAAAAGAAGAAGCAAGTCACCAGATCCAGGCACACTCAAGGAGAGGTGATGACATAAAAGAGGGGGTGTAATTGGTGACCATCTTAGAAGCCTGCCTGCCACAGTGCTCATGCCTCTTTAATCTCTTCCAACCTGGAATGGTTTCTTAGCCTTTTCCTTTGTCTTTCATGTCATTTGACATTTTAAATATTACAGGCTAACTGTTTTGTAGATGTCCCTCAGTTTGGGTTTGTTTGATGTTTCCTCATGATTAGACTGAGGTGATTTTTTTTCTTTTTTTCGCAGGAATAATTCATACATTGTGTCCATCCCAGCACATCACATCAGGAGGCACATGATGTCAGTGTGTGCCATTATTTGTGACCTCAGCTTGTGTCAATGTCGATTAAAAAATTATTCAATAGTCAATCTAAGAAAGAAATGGAAAATTTTAATTGAGCCAACCTGGGGATTATAACCTGGGAGACAGTCTTTCAGACAGCTCTGAGAACTGTTCCAAAGAGGTAAGTGGGGAGGCTAGTATATATGTGAGTTTGGTGAAGGGGTACGTGCAACCAAGCACACATCTCAGTAGAAGGTTACTATTATTCAGATGAACAGATATCTTAGTTAATGGCTTTAGTGCTTTTCTAAGTCTGGGAAAATGCAAGAAGCTGAGTTCATAAAATTTTTCCTGAAAATATCCAATTATCTGAGGGCCAGTTCTCTCAGTTTTCCTAGACCACAAAGTGCCTCATCCTGATCCCTGAACCCATTTCAAGGTGTACTGTAAGTCAGCGACTGCAGTGGCTAACAACTTGATTCTCATAGAACTGGATGGTGGGCAACTTTCTTTATATTACAATCGCCTTCCTTTCAGCCTTAATTTCGACCAAGGTTTGGGAGGCATTTCATGACCAATTTGTCCCATGGCCTTAGGAATGCTCATTCTTAGGTCAGGAGAAGATTTTGTTGATAGGCCACTCAACATGCTATTATTGGACTAGGCCCTGTTAACAGCAGCCAGAAGCCTCTAGATCCCCTGTCTAACTAGTCTGTTATGGTCCAGAAAATGGTACCCTCTTGTTGTTTCTTCCCATATCTAGAGTTACACTATGACAATCATTGATCTTAAAGGACTATATATTTGCTCAACTTGCCTAGTTGAGCAAATATATAGTCCTAGTTTCAAGTTGCCTAGCCATCATTATTTTTTTAAATAAATTTATTTATTTATTCATTTATTTAATTTTTGGCTGCATTGGGTCCTCGCTGCTGCACCCGGGTTTTCTCTAGTTGCTGAGAGCAGGGGCTACTCTTCGTTGCGGTGCGCGGGCTTCTCATTGCGGTGGCTTCTCTTGTTGCGGACCACAGGCTCTAGGCACGTGGGCTTCAGTAGTTGTGGCACACAGGCTTCAGTAGTTGTGGCTCATGGGCTCTAGAGCGCAGGCTCAGTAGTTGTGGCGCACGGGCTTCAGTAGTTGTGGCTCGTGGGCTATAGAGCGCAGGCTCAGTAGTTGTGGCGCACGGGCTTAGCTGCTCCGCGGCATGTGGGATCTTCCCAGACCAGGGCTCGAACCCGTGTCCCCTGCATTGGCAGGCGGATTCTTAACCACTGCACCACCAGGGAAGCCCCCGTCATCATTATTTTTATCAGAGGCTGCCACATATGTGGTAATGAGAGAATAATAATCTTGTAAAATAGGCAGAATATAAGTAATACAGCTAGTAACATTACTAAGGTCATAAATAAGTATTCAAGCTAAGAACTTCCATTAGATGCAGCCCAGTATCTCCCCAGGTTGTCTGACCAGTCTGTTCTGCACCAATCGATATCTTTAAGGGAAATGTTATATTGCCTTTGTATATAAAGTTCACCAAAGATGTCTGCCCAGACAAAGAGAGTGGTGGGTCATCGTGACCCTTTACAAGATTGAGAAAGGAATGGTGTCTTCTAAGGAGTTACATGGCTGGTGTCAGAAGGAGAAAAATTTATCTTTCCGATTGAGCAGGTATTTCTGCCATTGCGGAGGTCTAGTTACCACATAATGGGGATGCACAAAGGTGCTAGAGGGGAGAGAGGAGGCCAAAGGACAGAGAAAGTTTTCTGTTTAAATTTTTCTTGTCTTGCCTTTAAAGTGCGAATTTTTATTTCATCACTTTGGATCACTTGGTTAAAATGGTGCTCAGCCTCCCACATTCTTAACCCTCTTGCAATTCTGCCTCTGGCCTGGAAAGTTCTTTCAATTTTTCAAACAGCGTTTAAAAAAAAAAAAAAAAAAAAAAAACCTGAGACCAATTCTCTTGGCAGAGCAACTGTGGGAAGAAGTAGAGCCTGGAAACTATTTTAGGATGAAAATAATTCTCAATGTCCTGGATCAGACCCTTACTCTCTACCTCTCACTTGCACCCAAGATACCCTCACTGAAGGCCCAAGTAGTGGCTGACATGCTTCAGGAGAGAATACCCTTTTACACCTATGTTTCTTTCAATTGCTGGTCCCTTTACTTAGAAAGCCATGGCTCACTGCTACCTTCTTTCCTATCTGCAGAACTTCAGCTCATCTCTTAAGACCAGGCCTGGGGTCTTCAGCTCCAGGAATAAGGCTGCCGCACTGCACAGTCCCAGGGGCCACCAGTCACATCACATTCCACATGCCTGGTGCCCCTGGAGTTGTGCAAGCCTGTGGTCTTGCTCTGGAGACACCTATCCCCATCCCCAGCCCTAGCCTCACCTCACACAGCACACTGATTCACTAGTGCTTGTTCAGACATAGGTCTGTCTTCTCTAATCAGAAGGTGAGACTAGGCTTGTTTACCTCTATGGGCCCCCACATCCAATATGTGTTCAACAAGCATTGGGTGAACACAGGAATTCCTCAGTGACTACTCAGGTGCACCCTCCCCACCCCTGACCAACATCAGTAGCACAGAGTCTCATTCTCTACAATCTGGTGGTGACACGGTCTAAGTTTCCACCTTTGTATCCCCTGAGGGGCATCACAAAGTTCTGGCAATAAAATTCCAGACTCCGTACGTCCCGCAGGAAGGCCTCCCTTATAAGACCAGCAGGTGCAGTTAAAGGTAGCTTCTTGACAGATTTGTGAGGCTGAAATGGAGGCCCTCCCTTCTAAGAAGAGGGGATAGGGTACCTGGAGAAACCCATGTGTCAAGATACTGACTCTAAAAACAAGTTGGAGAGCCTGCAGACTGACTCCGGGGCAGAGGCCGGGCCCCTGTGATGTGAGGCGAGAGCAACCAGGGTGGCTGGAGCTGCAGAGGGAGGGGTTCCGGGAGCTTTTACCCAGGAAGTGAGCTGGGGTCTCAATTCTCACCAAACCCCTGGTCCCCTATTGCAGGTCGCTGTTAATAACAGAAGGGAAGCACCCAGTCGGGGTTTTTCTGCTATAAGAGATACCAAGGTCTCATCTCACAGCCTTGAGTACCTTGCCCAGGCCCCCTCCAGCTGGCAGCTGGTTGAAGCTTTGGAGGCTCTGGACCCAGGTAATGAACAGGGCCCTCTGACTTCTTGCACCTGTAAGGACCTGCTCGTGGGTCATTCTCAATCCTCTTTGGACTTCTCATCTACACGTGTTGAGAATGACAGATGCCAAGGGCAGCTGTTGAGGGTTTTGCTTTTTTGTTTGTGTTCCAATTCCAAGCCCTTTCCCACGCTAGCCTTGTACCCCAGAGGTGGCTCTGCCCAGCAGGGCACTGCACCAGGCGCAGGAGGTATCACACTTGGTCAGATGGGACCATAGGTCACCGTGAAACAATACTTATTCATTTAACCAAAGTGACAATAAAAGATTTCAAAAGCAAATACAGAACGTTTTAAATTACTTAAAAGCTTGGAAAGAAACTTACAATCTGTTATCAAAAGCAGCTCAACAGTCCAAAAAAACTTTCTTCTCTTCGTAGAGAGAGAAAACAAACCCAGGTTTTACACCATCTTACCTTTAATATTAAAATTCATTTACTCAATTAAACTCATTCTAATCTTCTTTAGTCCTGACTACACATAGAATTCCTTTCTAAAGACTTTTCTTTTTCCTCTTGCAAAGCTTCCACAACTTTCTATACCCATATTAATTTGTCCCATATTTTCTTTCCCATTTAGAAATAACAGTTTTAGGACTAAATTACTTTCCTTCTCTTAACAAAATGCATTTCCATTTCTTACACCTTCTTTTCCTTGCATACAAAGGTGTTTTCTTACTAAATTTTAGTTTTAATTAAATATATTAATTAGAATTCTCAACTCTTGAAACCTTAATTTCTAGTGAAAACTAAGAAATAAGCAACTATGAACTGTCTTTTACATTAGCACTCTGTAGATTAGCAAACTTGTAAAATATTCAATAAACTTCCATCATTTAACTTAATTTAGCAAAACTCTAAAGTTTCAAGTTACCAAATATCTGAAGAAACTACTTTTAAGTAGACAGTCATAAAACATAATTATTCCTAAAGAGTTCTCCTTAAAAAAAAAACTTATCTCATTTACATTTAATTTACTTTAAAAAATTTCATCATACCAAGTTATTTTTCTTGTTGACAAATTCTGCAACAGATATAATAAGATCTTATTTAACCTCCAGTAAACCTAGGTACAATAAAAATATCAAACTTAATGTTGATGCCTCCAAGGATATGTCTGATTAATTAAACCAGCAAAAATCAACTTTAATGCCCAAAGTTAATTTAATACTGAATATTTCCCAGTTCACATAAACCTGAAATTTCTTTGGTTTAGTTTCTTGTATATTTCTTTTTCTTTTAATAATTTTTAAAATTTTATTTATTTATTTTTGACTGCGTTGGGTCTTTGTTGCTGCACGCGGGCTTTCTCTAGTTGCAGCGAGTGGGGGCTACTCTTCGTTGCGGTGCACGGGCTTCTCATCGTGGTGGCTTCTCTTGCTGCAGAGCACAGGCTCTAGTTGCATGGGCTTCAGTAGTTGTGGCTTGTGGACTCTAGAGCACAGGCTCAGTAGTTGTGGCACACGGCATGCTCTGCGGCATGTGGGATCTTCCCGGACAAGGGCTCGAACCCATGTCCCCTGCATTGGCAGGCGGATTCTTAACCATTGAGCCACCAGGGAAGTCCCAAGAAATTAATTTTGTTAATAAGTTCTGGAAGTTGAGACATATCACATGTATAATGTACACACAGACATATAGACAGATACAACTAGAGACCTCATAGCTTCATTTTAACTTAGTCATGAATCAAGTATTACAATATAAAACTCACTAGTTTATAACTAACAGTTGGAATAAGTTAAGTTTAAAAAGGCCTCTTCCCTCCACCCCCCATTTTTCCTCTCAGTCTCAGGAATTGGAGATGTCTAGATAAGACAGGAGTTCCTGAGAGCCCTGGTAGAACATTTACAGCTCAAGGCACAGGGAGAGAAAAGCAAGTTCCTCCTAGAACTTGCTCTCCTAGGGTCAGAATTCTGAAAAGATGTTTTATCAAGCTGGCAAAACTAGTTATGGATTATCAAATGAGCGTAATCTTGGGCATTTTTCTCCAGAGTCTAAAGAATACTGTGGTTACACAGGGTTACCAAAAAAAAAAAAAAAAAAAAAATCATCTTTTTGTCTTTAGTCATGGTACGAGAACAAAAGGTGGTCCAATTTTGTAGGATGCATCCTAAAGGGCTATTTTTAGTAACTGAACTTTTGTTTAATGTTTAATCTCCACCAATTAAAATAGTGTACCTTCTTTAGCACAAACACATACACACACACAAACACACACACACACACAAACACACACACACACACACACACACAAAGATAAAAGACAAACCAATTCCAAAAGGCTCAAAGCCAAACCAGTTCCAAAAGGCTAACTTTGATACAATAGCATAAAAGCCTATACACAAAGAATTTCATGTCATTTTCCTTCCCTTTTACAAACACAGCTCCAGTTGACGGTCCCTTCATGGTGGCCAAAACTGTTATCAAACCGAACTCGGGTCTGCTTGGCCAACAAGCAGCATAGCCAATATACTACACCAGGTTGTGGTGAAGGAAAGTACAGGGTTTATTTGCAAGGCACCCAGCAAATGAGTGGGAGACACGCCTCAGATCTGCTCCACTTGGTCTTTGAGTGAGGGGGTTTTATAAAGGGGGAGAACAAAGAGGCTGGGATTAACCATCTTGCGACATTTCCGTGACATTTTTTAACCTTTCTTTAAATTGAAGTATAGTTAATTTATAATATTGTGTCAGTTTCAGGTACACAGCAAAGTGATTCAGATATACATATATATGTGTATATATATGTATATATACACATATATATTCTTTTCCAGATTCTTTTCCATTATAGGTTATTACAAGATATTGACTATAGTTCTTATATTGTGCTTTCTGTGACATTCAGGTTCCCGGACTCAGGATGTCTCTGGTTTAGGATTCTCTGGCCAGGTGGTCCAGGCCTCAGGGGGGTCTGTTAACTTATCTTGCCCTGGAGAAACCACCTGAGTTTATACATTAATGATATCTGTAATAGCAACTTTAGTACATTAAAAGTGTTACAACAGCAACCTTAGTACATTAGCAATGTCCTCAACAGCAGCAATTTTTGTCAACTGACTCTGGTTGACTAGCGTTCAGGTAGTACAGGATTGAAGTCAGAGGGGACAAGAAAGGGAATAAAGTTTTGGAGAGACACATTAATCATAAACTCCTAAGGGAACTCAGGTTTTAGAAAGACTCCGTTTCAATAGGATGGGAGGCCGGAAGGACTTGAGGGGCTCTGGCAGAGTGAAGCCACGAGGATCTCCAGGCCACCTCCCTTCCAACCCTCCCCCGCCCCTCCCAACCCAGCAGGGGAGCTCTTTCCAGCGTCTCTGAAAGCGGGTAGGGATCCCAGCGGCTTTAAGAGAGTCCCAGGGGAGAGGCGGGCGGAGGCGCAGCGCTGGGAACAAAGGCCCACGGAGGGGTCCTGGAGAGCGCAGCTCCCCGTGGGCTGGGGCGACGGCGGCCCGCTCCCCCTCAGCTCCTCCCTCTCCTTCCCTGCTTCCACCCGGAGGCCCGTCGCGCAGCCCGAGCTGCGCCAACTTCGCCAGCGGTTCCCAAGTTGCCAGGGGCGCAGGGGTGGGAGCTGGGTGGGGTGAGGGAGAAAAGGAGGAGGAGGAGGGCTCCCCGAGCGCCTTGGACGCAGTTCAGGAATCCGCCGCCACTGCCGGCCGCTCGCGGACTCGGGCCGAACGGGGAAGGCGCCAGGCAGGACCGCTCGCTCGCTGCGCAGGACGGCGCCCTCCTGGCGCCGCTTCCCGCCCACCGTGCGAACCGGCGGGGCCGAGCCTCCTTCCCTCCCCGCCGCCGTCCCCGGCCGGAGCCGCTTCTGCCTGGTCCTGCCGAGAGGAGGGCAAAGTTGCGGGCGGATGCTGCCCGCGCCGGACCCCTGCCTCGGAAAGTCGGATCCGCCCCCGCTGGAGGAGGCTCGGTGGCGGGGTAAGTAGGGCACCGGCATCCCGGAATCGCCTCTGGGCCCGGGAGATGGCCCAATGGTGCGCACCCCACCATCCCCGATCGGAAGCGCGCGCCAAACTTTGGAGGAAGAGGGGGCGAAACCGAAGGTGGGAGAGGGAGTTCTCGGCGCGGGGAAAGCTCCACGCAGGCACCCACACCTCCAGACCCACTGCACCCAGATTCACAACTGCCACATACGCACAGCTTATCACCCATCGAGCCACAGACACACGCACATGCTTCAGACCGAACTGTACAATTCCGGAAGTGCGGGCGTTCGGATCTTTAGACCAAGTATGTCCTCCAGCCTCAAATAAATCCACTGTCTTTGTCTGCTGCCTCTGCAGCCCCACAGTGAGGTGTCCCCAAAGCGAGACGGGCACGAGAGAGGCTGCCTTGTCTTTGAAAAGTCGTGGCCGGGACCTCGAGGCTGAGAAGTGGGGAGGGGAAATCAGACACTTCAGTCGACTCTCCGGGTTCATCAGGAGCGAGTCTGGCGTGGAAACTCGGTGTCTGGGTGATGTGTCTGGGTGTGCGCAGCCCTTCCGGAGGCGAGGCCGGGAGAAAGGAGGGAGTGACTCATAAACTCAGACCCGGTGTGTTAGGGTCTGTGAGCAGAGTAGAAAAGGCTGGCAGGCGGTGCTGCCCTGGACAGCTGGGTGGTGGCAGTGACAGGGCCTGCGAGGGAAGCACAGACCCTTCCCCCTAGCGGATGTGCTTCCTCAGAGGGACTTCCAGGGGGGGTGGGCTGAGGAGATTCCAGCCCTGGGTGTGTATATGTAAAACGTGGTAGGGGATGTTTAACACTCCAAGGTCATGGAGAAAGCAGGGCAGTCCTGAAGCCATATTTATATTCATTGCATCTGAAGTTGTGTCTGTTTTCGGATGCCTTTGGTGTCCGGGGCTCCAGAATGTTTCAAAGGTTGTCCTGGATCTAGTACAGTGCCTAGCATTGTTGGTACTCGATAAATAGTTGTTTGATGAATAGTGACACCAATAATTCATATATGTTAAGGACACTCTATATGAGCCAAGCCAGGTGGCCTCGGCTAGGTTGGAATTGGTCTATCTGCAGAGGAGGGTGCCCTGAGTGGTTCCAGGGAGCCCTGCCTGATCTGTTTAGCCCAAGCAGCAGGTTCTGTTGGGCCCTGTGGGCTGGCATTGGGGACTTGAGTCTCAGCATTGGCCTCTGCTTCCCTAAGAGGGGCAGTAAGAAAGTCTCCATTTTTGCATTTGGCTAAGCTGGGAGTGTCGTGGAGTGTTCTTCCTGGCTCCTACTGGCCTGGAAGGAGATGGGTTTCTTGAAGGGTCTAGGAGCTGTGTCCTCCAGCAGTGGCTTAGCTCTGTGGTGGCAGCAGGTAGAGGGGCAATCACAGTCCCTGTACTGAGTATTGGGTGGGTTCCTCTGCACCAGCTGGCATGAGCTTCCCAGAGGAGTGGAAACATCTCGTGTTCCTGGAACTGGGATTGCAAGCAATCCTGAGAATGATTCCCTACCTGCATGGAATTGGGAACATGCCAGGATGTGGTGCGACTTGGCCATGTAAATCACAAAGAAATGTGTCATTCCCCCACCCCACCCCCGGCCCTTTGGGACTAGGTTTGATGTGCATGTGAAGCTTCTAAGTGGTCTGAATGCTGAAATTAGCAAAGTATGTAGGCAGCACCCAGGATTGTGGCCCCAGATGATCGAGAGAGTGATCTGGGCTTGGCCACCCCCAATTTCAGGTGGAACACTGCAGCCAATCCCTTCCCAATATCACCTTTCCGCCTTATTTATGTCTTCTGTGAATCAAGAGCTCTACGTTATGTCATCAAGACCTTATATCCCTATGAAGTTAGCGTTTTGTCACCATTTTACAGATTAGGAAACTGAGGTTCAGAAAAGTTAAGTAACTTTTTGGGGGTCACACAGCTGGTGAGGGACAATGCCAGGATTTGAAACTGGACAGTCTGACTCTGGAACCCATGCTGTTTCCACCATGCCCAGCTGTCTCTAAGGTCCCTAACTGGTTCTCCATAGCAACAAGGAAGCAACGCTGATGCACTTACCGGGTCCTGGGGCCCCTGACTACAGTCCTCTTTTTACACACACTCTGCCTAGCCTGGGTTACACCATGGGTCATGGAAATCAAAGGCTGGGTGGCACCAGGCTGCTAGAGCCTTCCGTGTGGATTTGGAGTCAGGAAACGATGGGGGTTTGGGAGTGACTGCAGGGAGATGTTCGAGTAATTCCAGTGAGAGCACATTCCCTGCTTATGTGAGAAATGGGGACAAAGCTACCACTCGTGACCATACAAGTCACAGGTTTGGGTTTGGAAGGAATTGCCAGGTAAACATCCTCAAATGGATTACTATATTCCTTTCCCTTTTGGGCCCTTGCCAGGGGAGACATCTATTAAACAGGGAAATCAGCCCTCAGCTGAATATGAAGGGGCATGTCACGGCTGTCCTTCCCACCAGCCACCACAAGCCCAGGAGAGCTAGACTCCGTGGTGGTGCCTGGTCCTCAGGAAAGATGGATGGGGAGAGCTGGGGCAACCAGGGGCTGTGTTAACCACATGGCTCACCTGGTCCCCAGCTTATGCTTTCTCACACAGGCCCCACAGAGGGACAGTGGTTATCATTCCCGATTTGCTGATGAGGAAATGAGGCTCAGAGAGGTTCAGTGGCTGCCCAAGGTCACAAAGCTAAGGAGGAAGTGCAAGCCATGCTGCCTTCAGCGCTCCCTGCAGGCACTTAGGGGCAGCTGTGTTTTCTGCCTGGTTGGTATTCTATCTCCCCAGCCCCAAGGCTGAGAGGGGGTTACCCCTGTTGGGGCAGAATCCTCACAGATCTGCCCACCCACATCTCTACCCCCAGATCCTCTGATACAGGTGTTCACGGCATGGGGGAAGCTGGCAACCTTAAACAAGGAGCAGAAGATAAGCACTGCCCAGCTGGCCCCTGCCCACCTTCCACAGCGAGCCCACCTGGGTGAGTGCCAGAGCGTTCTCAGTGCTGAGCTGCAAAGCTATGGGAGCCCTCTCCCTGCTTCACTGTGGTGTGGACTCGCTGTCCAGGTTGGAAGTTGGGAGACTGGGTGTGGGGAGAAGCTGCCCCATCCGAGGGGCGGGGGCTATTAATCTTTGTACCCCTGGCTCTGTCCTAGTGCGTGACACACGGAGGTACTTAGGAACATTGTCAGATGATGGGTGAAGACCAGGGAGGGGCTGTGAGTGCCTCTGCTGGGAAGTGGTAAAGCAGGGAGCCAAGGGAATCTGCCATGAGGAAGCACTGAGAGAGACCTCTGCCCTTCATGAAGTCACGCAGGAGGAAAGGAAAACAGCTCTCCTTTTCATTCCTTAAACAGAAATACTTGTCCCCTTTGCTTAAACAGGTGGAAGAACACTGCTTGTCCTGCCCTGAGCGTGTAGATTCCACGTCTGGGTGTGGGGTGGCCTCTGGCAGGCTGGACAGTTTGTTCTGTGCTTGAAGGTCTCAGCCTTCGTCTTCATCAACCTAAATCGGGCTGGTTCTCCTGCACATCCCCCCCTCTGCAAACTTGGAAGGAGGGGCATGCAGGCCACAGGAGCGAGCCCCTGACCACCAGTAACTTCAGGTCTCTAGCGGCCCATCACTCCCTCTCTATGCCTCTACCCTCCCCCCATGCCTCCCCTTACCCCCCTGCCCCACAGAGATGGCTGTGTGCTAAGGGACCGTGGGGTTTTTGAGGCTCTGGGAAATTTATCACTGGGATTCCAGAGGGCTCTCTGAAAAGGATTTGGAGGAAAAGCATGTAAAATAAATAAGCCAATTCCCAGCTTAGCCTCTCCTGAATGCCACAAGTAAACAGCTAGCCTGGGAAACTCTGTTTTGGCCTCTGTGCTTACACCTGGCTCACCGGCTGCCTTACCAGCTCCCTCCTTCCTGCCTCCTCCCCATCCAGCCCCTCCTCCTTGACTCAGGGAGCCTCAAAAGTCAGGGAACACACCCACCGCCAGCTGTCCTTGTGCTTCGGGACACTGGGAAGCTGGCATACTGGTGGCTGGGGACAAGGGGAGCATGTGGGAGAAGAGACAGCTAGGGGTTGCAGCACAGCCCTGCTCCATCTGAGGAAGTCTCCCTGCCTTGGCCCTGCTCGAGGTGAGTTTGACTTTGTTGATGGAGAATGGTGGGGCTTTTTCCAATTTTGTGGCATCTGAGGAAGCTTTAAATCTTAAACATCAGTTTAGAGTGGATGGACCAAAGCTAATTTTCTCCAAGGTGGGCTCCCACGTGAAGAAACCCTAAAAACCCCATTTACGGTATAGGGCTTCCCGGACTAACCAGAATGTCAGGGGTCTTTGCTTTTGACTGGAGTTCTGTGAGCTTAGGCCCTATCAGTTTAGGGTTCTGGTGGTGTGAGTTCACTGTTGTAAGTTTCTTTGTCTGTGGAGTATGAAGTAAACTTGTGATAACTTAATAACTTCATTTTATTCAGTTGACCCACTCTAAAACCCAGCACCCAGTGAGAAGGGGAGAAGCAGGGTGCTAGGGTGGGGGTATTTCCCTAGTGGGATTGGCAGCTGAGGGCTCCACTCAGTGCCAGGGAGGGGCCGGGGGGCCTTTCCATTGATGTGCCTATGCCAAGCTGGGTCAGCAAACTGAAACCCCTGGGATCTGGGGAACAGGCACCACCCTGAGGCTCTGGGTCCTGCCTCCAATCAAGAGCCCCTTTGGCCTGTTGCTGTCAGGCTTCCAAGAGAGAATTTGAGGGGTAAGCCCCATGACTTGCAGTCTTGTTTGGAAAGAGGCTGCACACCCACATACAGATTAGCACACATCATCATGGGCCAAAGTGTATACACACACACACACACACACACACACAGATACATAAGCACAGGGATGCACTCATCCCAAAAGGCAAATTATGTAATAGTGAAGAGTACATATTCTAAAGCCAGAATGCCCACCGTACTGCTTAGTAACTGTGTGACCTTGGGCAAGTTACTTAACCTCTCTGGGCCTTACTTTCCTAATCAGTAAGAGGGGGATGGTTATAAGTAATGGGGCTATAAGTGAATTTGTATCTGGAGGAGTTTAGAAATGTGCCTGTACATAGCTAGGTATTCTAACTATTGTTCACCACATACTCTGTGCCCCAGATATTCAGGCCCAAGGGCACAATACTTCCCAGAGAGGTGCTCACAAACTTGTCAGCGAATAGGATCAATCACTTTGAACTTTCTGAGTCCTGATTCTCAGGATGTGTGGCATTCTCTGTACTAGACTCAAATTAGAATTTATTAGAAACATAGTTTCGTCTTCCCTTAAGAAGCTCATTATTTTATAAATTTATTTATTTATTTATTTATTTGTGGCTGAGTTGGGTCTTTGTTGCGGTGCGCGGGCTTCTCGTTGCAGTGGCTTCTCTTGTTGCGCAGCACGGGCTCTAGGTGTGCGGGCTTCAGTAGTGTGGCTCGCGGGCTCTAGAGCACAGGCTCAGTAGTTGTGGCGCACGGGCTTAGTTGCTCCGCGACATGTGGGATCTTCCTGGACCAGGGCTCAAACCCGTGTCCCCTGCATTGGCAGGCAGATTCTTAACCACTGCACCACCAGGGAAGCTCAGAAGCTCATTATCTTAAAACAATATGGGCACTAACTCCCCCCAGAGAAGGGTATGATTCCTTTAGCAGCATCAGTTTTCAAACTAGGTTCCATGGAGCCCCAGAGTTCAATCAGGACCCCTCAAAGGTCTGATGGGAGGGGGGATCCAGGCCTCTCCCCCCATTTATCATTTTTTTAAAATATTTATTTATTTATTTTATTTTTGGCTGCATCGGGTCTTAGTTGTGGCACGTGGGCTCCTCGTTGCAGTATGCAGGCTTCTCTCTACTTGTGGCATGTGGGCTCAGTAGTTGCGGCACATGGGCTTAGTTGCCCCATGGCATGTGGGTCTTAGTTCCCCGACCAGGGATCGAACCCGCGTCCCCTGCATTGGAAGGTGGATTCTTAACCACTGGACCATGAGGGAAGTCCCCCATTTATCTTTTCTACATATTGGGTTTCCTAGGAAAGTTCTGGTTCATAAGAAGGCTCCACAGCTTAGACGGTTGAAAGACCCCCCTCTACAGTCTGACCCGCTTCCCATCCTGTGTGCGCCTGTCCGAGCGTGCTGTGCGATGCCTGTGCCCATGTGGGCACGTGCAGCTACCTGAATGTTGGCCCCAGGCCTCTCCCACTCTCTTCCCTGCTTCCCTCCTCTCCCCTCCTCTCCAGCTGCCTCACCATCTGCAGGATTCTGGAAAGTGCTAACATGTCTGAGCCAAGATAGGGCTATCTGAGGAAGTTGGGTTTTTTTTGTTTTGTTTTGTTTTTTTACGGTACGCGGGCCTCTCACTGTTGTGGCCTCTCCCGTTGCAGAGCACAGGCTCCGGACCCACAGGCTCAGCGGCCATGGCTCACGGGCCCAGCCGCTCCGCGGCATGTGGGATCTTCCCGGACCGGGGCACGAACCCATGTCCCCTCCATTGGCAGGCGGACTCTCAACCACTGTGACACCAGGGAAGCCCTGAAGAAGTATTTTGAAAACAAACTGGGCCACCATCCTGGCTGAGATTGCACTGATTTTCAGCAAAGAATTTCACAACTTCCGAGGTAGGCAGCCGGGGCTGTGGCCCCTGGCTGTCCTCTGGAGGATGCCTGGGGCCTGTCTCTGCAGGGTTAGGATAGACACGCCTGAAGAGGCCCAAGATTGCAAACCTAGAACCAGGAAGGGGAAGTCATCCTCACAGGATGAAGAACTGGAACCCCCGCCATCCCCCCCGTGACCTCAGGGGTATGGCACCCTGTCCTCTTCTTACTCTGAGAGATGCTACTTTCCTTTTAGTTTTCCTCCTCCTTTTCCATCTGGTGCAGGTGCCTCGGGGCTGGGGACACAGGAAATATTAGCACTAACAGCTAGCATGCACAGCCCTGTGCTTAATTAGTGCCTTCTGGGCCCGCACTCACCGAGTTCTCACAGGATGCTCTCAAGATAGGTACCGTTGTGTTGGGCTTCCCTGGTGGCGCAGTGGTTGCGCGCCCGCCTGCCGATGCAGGGGAACCGGGTTCGCGCCCTGGTCTGGGGGGATCCCACATGCCGCGGAGCAGCTGGGCCCGTGAGCTGTGGCCGCTGGGCCTGCGCGTCCGGAGCCTGTGCTCCGCAGCGGGAGAGGCCGCAGCGGAGGGAGGCCCGCATACCACAAAAAAAAAAAAAAAAAAAAAAAAGATAGGTACCGTTGTGCTCACTGTTGTACAGACGGGCAGACAGAACCAGACAGATGGGATAAGTTGCTGGCACCCCACTGCTGATGAGTGCAGAGCTGGGTCTGAGCCTTGCAGCCTGGCTTCAGAGTCAGTGCTCTTGACCCTGGGTGTGTCCGTCTTGCTGGGGCCACAGGGAGAGGTGGAATGTCTCACCAGGACAGTCATTTCGTAACTGTGGCCAGGGCATGCTGCTGGTGTCTGACTGGGCAGTGCTGAGGAGGCTGGCCTCAGGGGCGCTGCAAGCCGAAGTCTGAGCCTCGGCCTTCCCCAAGGCTCACTGGGCAGGGCACTGCCCTCGTACAACAGCCTCTTTTGTAAGGCCGGCCATCTGCTGATTGCTGCTTCCCCTTGGCAATGGCAGGTCTCAGAAAGTGACGCCGATGGCAGCAGAAGGGATTTAAATTATTGGCAAGGAAGAACTGGCAGATTGGGGGCCTCTGTCTCCCCGAAGGCCATTCCGGCAAGACAGAAACCTTACCGTGGAGTAAGCACCAAGCTGCTCGACATGCTCAATGGCTTCCTTTTTTTTTTTTTAATAAAGTTATTTATTTATTTTTGGCTGCGTTGGGTCTTCGTTGCTGCGCTGGACTTTCTCTAGTTGCCGCGAGCGGGGGCTACTCTTTGTTGTGGTGCCCGGGCTTCTCATTGCAGTGGTTTCTCTTGTTGCGGAGCAGGGGCTCTAGGCGTGCAAGGCTTCAGTAGTTGCAGCACGTGGGCTCAGGAGTTGTGGCTTGCAGGCTCAGTAGTTGTGGCACACGGGCTTAGTTGCTCTGCCGCATGTGGGATCTTCCCGGACCAGGGCTCGAACCCATGTCCCCTGCATCGGCAGGCAGATTCTTAACCACTGCTCCACGAGGGAAGTCCCCGAATGGCTTCCTTGGGCCCTGTGATCTCCCAGTGAATATCATCCCCAGCCTCTTCTTTCACCAGCCCTTGTCACGTACTTGGTGTTCCAGGTTCCAAACTGACCTCTTTCCAGATGGACGTGTCCTGCTCTGTGTAGCCTTTCCAGCTGCCCAGAACACTCTCTCCTTCCTTCTTTTCTCATGGTCAGCTCCCTTCATCCTCAGGCCTCAGCTTGGATGTCTCCTTCTAGAAGCCTCAGGCAGCGGCCCTCCCTATGGCTGCCTGCATATCCCCGTCCTCACACTTTGCCCCGCTGTGCTGCCCTGGCTGCTTTCATGGTCTGTGGTCTCCACCAGGTAGTGAGCTCTGCGAGCAGGACAGAGTCTGCCTTGTTCTCCTTGTGTCTCCAGTGCTTAGCACAGCCCCAGGCATGCGCTGAGTACCCATGCCTGACTGTGGGACCATGAGTGATGGGGGTGAAACCTGGCCGCAGGATGAAGGAGGCACTGGTCGGTGCCCAGGCTCCCAGGATAGGATGCCTAGGGAGTGATCAGTGTCTGGGCAGAGGTGGTGGGAGTCATGGTGTGTGGAAGGGGGCAACTGATGTGGACCAGAGGCCCTGTGTGGGATAGGGAGGGAATGGGAGAGTGAGACCCTGGGCAGATGGCCTCTTGCAGTTACTATCCTGTGGGCAGTGGTCTGGAATCCCCAGGATGGGCCTGAAACGCTCCAAGAGGCCCCTTTGAATTAGGTGGCCTGGTGGATGGTTGCACTATGGGCCTCACTACTCAATCCCACCAGCAAGCAGTTCTCAGTCCTGTCCCCTTTCTGGACGGACATTCATTCATCCTCTCCAGGTTTCAAAGCTGACCCCCAAGCAATGGAGGCCCCGCATGGCTGAGTCCTTTCCCCTGAGCAGAGAGAAGGAAGCCCAGCTGGCAGGCTGCCTCCCAGGGGTGGTTCCAGTTGCAGCCTTTGAGCTGTCCTCACAGAAGTAGTAGGGCCCTGTGTGCTGGGTTCCCATCCACACCGCCCAGGTAGCACACATTAGGTGCTCTGGCCAGGGCACCGCCTGTCTGGGTGCCTGCTCATGCCTGAAACCATGCCAGGTTGGCTGGGGGTAGCAGAAGGTGCCTCTAGGCAAGAAGAGGAGAGGACACCTAGGCACAAATAACCACCTTTGAGTCCAACTGTGATGAGCCCACAAAGGTGGACATGAGGGAGGACTTGGGGAAGGCTTCATGGAGGAGGTGGGGGTTCCAGTGCAGGAAGGGAACCTGGGCAAAAGCACAGGCATGGGAAAGTTCAGATTGAATGCAAAGGTTGGTGAGGAGTCCAGTTGGGCTGAACTTCAATTTGTAGGATGCACAAAGAAGAGATGAGGCAGGATGGAGTTGTGGTTACATGTGTAAGCTCTAGAGCCAGGCTGCCTGCATGAGGACCCTCAATCCCCACTTATTGGCTGTGTGACCATGGCCAAGTTGCTTAACCTCTCTGTGCCTGTTTTCTCATCTGTAAAATGGAGATACTAATTGTACCCATCACGGGGGCGGGGGGGTGACAGGAGAATAAAATGTGTTTCTATACAAGTGTTTAGAGCAGTACCTGGCACACAGCATCAAGAAGAGTGAGCTATTATCCTTTTTTTTTTTAAAGCAGCTAGAAAAGTAAATTGGGGTCAGATCATAGAGGCCTTTGGATGTCATACTTTCTGTTTGCTAAACACCTGCTGTGTGCCAAGTACTTTACAGACCTTCTCACTCAGCCCCATACAACCTAGCAAAATTGTTAGCAAAGTCTCCATTTTATAGATGAGGAAACACGCACAGAGAGGCAGAGTAACCTGCCCAAGGTCACTCAGCCAGGTGGAGGCAAAGGTAGTAATGAAACCCAGGTCTGTCTGGCACTTAGCTCTTTCTTCAACATGGAGATTAGAGAGACGTGACAGAGGCAGCATGGGGACATCCCCTGGGCTGGAGTCGCAGCCAGGAGCAGAGCATGGATGCTGTAGCCATGGGTCCCTAGGCTGGGAGAGTGGGAGGTGACTGGGGAAGGAGAGATGCAGGCAATCCTGTCTGGAAGGCAAGGAGATGAGGAGGCCCCAAGGCCACAGCACACAGCTCACCATTCAGAGCTCAGGGACAAGCCATTGAGTCATTTTGGGAAAACATGACATCACTGAGTCTTGCTGTCTGCTGCCCACCTGCCAGTCCTCGTGCCCAAAGTCCTGCAAGGGGACCCTCACACCCAGGCAGCAGAGCCAGGTCAGCTCCCCGGCTTCCTGCCCTGAGTTCTCCCCAACCTCTGTAGCCCCATCTTCCCACTGCTCCCCTCCCTGCCTGCGGCCTCCACGCCACCCCCACTCATAAACCCGAATGAGGCAGGAGCTTCTGGAAGTGATGATGAGCATGAACAGCTTCCAAAAGGGCCTCCATGCCAGGCCTGTGATTGGAATTCTGGGTGGGAAGGGGACAGCTGTGTCGAGGTTTTAGAGCTGCTCTTCCCTTAAGAATGGTGCCTGCGGGACTTCCCTGGTGGCGCAGTGGTTAAGAATCCACCTGCCAATGCATGGGACACGGGTTCGGGCACTGGTCCGGTAGGATCCCACATGCCGCGGAGCGGCTGGGCCCATGCGCCGCAACTGCTAAGCCTGCGCTGTGGAGCCCGCGAGCCACAACTACTGAGCCCGCGAGACGCAGTACTGAAGCCCACATGCCTAGAGCCTGTGCTCCGCAACGGGAGAGGCCACTGCAGTGAGGAGCACGCACACCGCGGAGGAGAGTGGCCCCCACTCGCCGCAACTGTAGAGGGCCCACGCGTGGCACCGAAGACCCAACGCAGCCAAAAATAAGTAAATAAATAAATTTATTTTTTTAAAAAAAGAATGGTGCCTGCTATTCCGTTGGAATCACTTTTTAAAAGTAAAGCCGGTTGAGCTGTGTGCTCATGCTATGCCAGGTCCCAGCAGCCTCCGCCTTCCTAGAAGGTACAGTTGAGTATATGAGAGCCCTTTATGTACTAGGCATCCTCAAGCTGAGTGATTTATTTGTGTCAATCTGATTGCATGAGGTAGCCCCATTTTATAGATGCCATTGTTGAGGCCCAGAGAGGTTAGGTGACTTGTCCAAGGTCACACAGCCAGAATTCAAACACTTGGCTGTCCAACTCCAGATGTGCCTATGCTCTTAGCCACTCCAGCCTCAAATAAAGCCAAGGGAGAATCACAGGATGTGGGCTGTACCGAACCTATGTCTGCCAAATGGTGTGGTACAGACAGGAAGTGCCAGGAGAATTTTCATTTCAGAGTGTGGGTTATGCCCCAGAACTTGTTGGAGGTTGTGCAGACATTTAGGAGGTGACAGAGAGCTCCAGCTTCTTTGGCTGAGCAAACCCTGCTGATGTGGCCATTTGGGGTGAGACTCTCCCCTCTGGAAGGAGCACTGGGGCTCAGGGGGTGCCTGTCCTGGTTTTGGGGGGCCAAACCTGGAAAAGGAGTATGAGTCAAGCAAGGGGCCAAGTGCCAGCTTCCTCAGCCCAGTCTGTGGGTGCAGGATGCCAGGCTGCTGCAGCTGCTGCTGCTGCCACTCACAGCTCCCTCCCAGACCGCAGGAGGGGCTGGTGGCCAGCCCTGTGCTGAGTGGTGCCCTCTCACTCTCACCACGACCTAGCAAGGGAGGCACGGTTATCCCCATTTAACAGGTGAGGACGTTGAGGCTTAGAGAGGTTTTCTGGTGCACCGGAACTCCCCTGGCCGGAAAAGAGAGGAACTGAGACTCTTTAAGTCTTTTTTTCTGCCAAGAGACAGACAGAAGGAGGGAGGGGTTAGCCTGCCCTCTGACACTGAGCCACGCAGGCTGGCTGTTCTCAGGCTTGCATTTCTGATTCATCTGCAATCACCGGATCCTGATGTTGCAAGGCAAATAACCTCTGGAGTGAGAAAAGCTCTGGTTTCCCTTGAGCTATGAATCACCATTTAACTGGGAGCACTTTTGAAGCCATAGAGCTCCTCCCCAGGCTTCAAGGGGCAGATTCCTTCTCTGCCCAAGTGCCAGCCCCATACTGGCCCTGGCAGAGCCTGTCTATGAAAGGGCCTCCACGAGAGGCCTGGCCTTGGTGATTACCCACCATGTGACACCCTGCCTTGCTCTCCACAGACAGGTGCCAGATTCCCAGAGGTCTGTGGGGTCTGCAGCCTTCAGGGATCCCTTGTCCCCTTTAATGCCCAAGGCCCATGTGGTCAGCATAAGTTCACCTGCCCTCTCCAAGGATGTCTGGGAATCCCCCAGGATTCCCCAGTGTACAGGGCGGCTCCTCTAGACACCCCTCCCCCCACAGGTGGGAGGGGACCAAAGCCAGTTACTCCCTCCTTGTCAGTCTCAGGCCTGATCACCATAGTAATAATTTCTGGAGAGTTGTCAGTTTTCTCACAGAGAAAGTAGACTTACGTTCGACTGCAGGGGCAGTTCTGCTTCTCACTGCCCCCAGATTTTGCTTCTGCGATAAGATTTTGGCTTTGCCTCTGCTTAAATTCAAAAGCGTGTTCAAATGACTTTTCCAAAATGAGAGTCTCACCTCAAAAGAACTTTGCCTCTACCTCTACAGGTAGAAAACTGATACCTGCTTTTATTTTATTTTTATTTTTATTAAATTTTATAAAATAAGTAATCCATGCCCATGGTATAAAATTGGAAAGGTACAAAAGGATATGTGGTGAAATCTCTTTCCCACACCTAACCCAGACACCCAGGTCTTTCCACGAAGGCAACCGGCAATATTAGTTTCTTGTGTGTAAGCTGCTTTTAAATTGTCTAGTTTTAAAACAAATCATACTCCACTGGGCTTCCAGTTCCACCACTGTTTTTGAGGCACAACTGAAAAACTGCAGCTCCGGAAGAAGTAGGGGCCGCCTGCAGAGTGCAGCTCTGCCCAAGACTGTCCCTTACGAGCGGTGCTGGCTGCCCACGTCCCAGTCCCCACCCCTCAGGGGTCACCTTGGGTTCACCCACCCCACATCCCTCATCCCCCGCAGCACCAGGCAGCCAGCCCCTGGCTGTCCCCAGCTTCCAAGAGTGGCTCCTTCAGGCTCCAGGTGAAACCTGTGCTCCCCACTGCCCCTTCTCCATTTTGCCCTCTGGTCTGGCTGGGCAGGGGCCTGCAGCGGGAGCCTGTGGGGTCAGGGCCTGGTGACGGTGATCTGACCAGACTGTGCTGCCTTTTGGCTGGACTGAATGTTCAGAGTCCCCTAGGGGCTCACACAAGTAAGGTCCACCCATCTCCACTCCTACCCTGAGTGTGACCAGAGGCCTCCCTGCTCCCCTCCCCTTCTCCCCTCCTTTTCTCTCCCCTCCTCCCCTCCTTTCTTCTTCCCCAACATATTCATCAGGGGCTGTACAGCAAACATTAACTCTAATATAAAGTGGAAAGTGATAAGAATGGTGCAAGGCAGAGAAGAATGCTGCTAGGAGAGCCCTGTCCTTGAGACTGGCCTTCAGCAGACCCTACGCTTCACGTCCTGGCCTTGTACCTCCTGCTGGGTGACCTTGGGCAAGTCACTTAGATTCTTCTTTTTTTTTAAATAAATTTATTTATTTATTTATTTATTTTTGGCTGTGTTGGGTCTTCGTTGCGGTGTGAGAGCTTCTCATTGCGGTGGCTTCTCTTGTTGCGGAGCATGGGCTCTAGGTGCGTGGGCTTCAGTAGTTGCGACATGTGGGCTCAGTAGTTATGGCTCGTGGGCTCTAGAGCGCAGGCTCAGTAGTGGCGGACCAGGGCTTGAACCGGTGTCCCCTGCATTGGCAGGTGGATTCTTAACCACTGCGCCACCAGGGAAGCCCCGCTTAGCTTCTTTGTACCTCCCTTTCTCATCTGATTAAGGAAGGAGAGGGTGGCAGTAAGGATCCAGAGGGCTGGTGGGAGAACCTGGAGCTGCCAAAGGGCTTTCTAAGAGGGTGACAGATGTGGGGTAGGGGGGACAGTGCTCTTCCTCTAAGGGAATCATTATGAATGTGGGGGAGGGCTCTGGGGACATGTGGGGTCTGGGCTCAGACTTAGGGCATGAATGGGGGAGGGGTGGCCCTTTGGGCAGCACTATCCTGCCTTGGCAAATGCCTTCCCTTTTCTGTGTTTCCACACAGCGATGGACCCTCCTCGGCTTTATATTTTTTAAGTAGTGGCTTTATTTTATTTTTTAATTTTATTTTTTAAGTATTTCTTTATTTAGTTATTTAGTTGTACCGGGTCTTAGTTGCAGCTCATGAGCTCCTTAGTTGCGGCATGCATGTGGGATCTAGTTCCCTGACCAGGGATCAAACCCCGGCCCCCTGCTTTGGGAGCGTGGAGTTTAGCCACTGTGCCACCAGGGAAGTCCCTAAGTAATGGCTTTAGTTTTGTAATAATGATAGATGTTTAACATGCAAAATTCAAGTAAAATGGATGAATACTGAGAAGAAAGCAACAAATCACCCCTCAACCCTACATCCAGATGTAACTGGTTAGCTATCAGGTCCACATACTTCTCTAGGCATATATATAAAGAAAGGGGGGCAGTGGAGGGACAGAAAGCTTTATAAACATGGGGGAAATGCACAATTTAATTTAGCTTTAGGCCAGTGTTGTAAAGAGGCTGTCTGCCCCCAAAGCGGCCCCTTTCATCTGTTCAATAACCTACATGAGGGCCTGGTGTGGGGCAAGGGAACTTTCATGCCAGGATCTTTTTTTTTTTTTCATTTTCACCAAGAACTTTATTGAACAACGCATTCACCCTTTTGTTCCACTACCTTCTGCCATTTTTCAGGCAACTTCATAATTCTGTCTTCCCAAAACTTTTTATCTTTTTGAACAAACAACTGTTCCAGGTGCCTTTTACAGTCTTCCAGGGAATTGAAATTTTTTCCATTAAGAGAATTTTGTAAAGACCAAAATAA
>NC_041233.1:23665884-23694780 GCF_002837175.3 Physeter macrocephalus | reverse complement strand
CTCTAGTTGCCGCGAGCGGGGGCTACTCTTTGTTGTGGTGCCCGGGCTTCTCATTGCAGTGGTTTCTCTTGTTGCGGAGCAGGGGCTCTAGGCGTGCAAGGCTTCAGTAGTTGCAGCACGTGGGCTCAGGAGTTGTGGCTTGCAGGCTCAGTAGTTGTGGCACACGGGCTTAGTTGCTCTGCCGCATGTGGGATCTTCCCGGACCAGGGCTCGAACCCATGTCCCCTGCATCGGCAGGCAGATTCTTAACCACTGCTCCACGAGGGAAGTCCCCGAATGGCTTCCTTGGGCCCTGTGATCTCCCAGTGAATATCATCCCCAGCCTCTTCTTTCACCAGCCCTTGTCACGTACTTGGTGTTCCAGGTTCCAAACTGACCTCTTTCCAGATGGACGTGTCCTGCTCTGTGTAGCCTTTCCAGCTGCCCAGAACACTCTCTCCTTCCTTCTTTTCTCATGGTCAGCTCCCTTCATCCTCAGGCCTCAGCTTGGATGTCTCCTTCTAGAAGCCTCAGGCAGCGGCCCTCCCTATGGCTGCCTGCATATCCCCGTCCTCACACTTTGCCCCGCTGTGCTGCCCTGGCTGCTTTCATGGTCTGTGGTCTCCACCAGGTAGTGAGCTCTGCGAGCAGGACAGAGTCTGCCTTGTTCTCCTTGTGTCTCCAGTGCTTAGCACAGCCCCAGGCATGCGCTGAGTACCCATGCCTGACTGTGGGACCATGAGTGATGGGGGTGAAACCTGGCCGCAGGATGAAGGAGGCACTGGTCGGTGCCCAGGCTCCCAGGATAGGATGCCTAGGGAGTGATCAGTGTCTGGGCAGAGGTGGTGGGAGTCATGGTGTGTGGAAGGGGGCAACTGATGTGGACCAGAGGCCCTGTGTGGGATAGGGAGGGAATGGGAGAGTGAGACCCTGGGCAGATGGCCTCTTGCAGTTACTATCCTGTGGGCAGTGGTCTGGAATCCCCAGGATGGGCCTGAAACGCTCCAAGAGGCCCCTTTGAATTAGGTGGCCTGGTGGATGGTTGCACTATGGGCCTCACTACTCAATCCCACCAGCAAGCAGTTCTCAGTCCTGTCCCCTTTCTGGACGGACATTCATTCATCCTCTCCAGGTTTCAAAGCTGACCCCCAAGCAATGGAGGCCCCGCATGGCTGAGTCCTTTCCCCTGAGCAGAGAGAAGGAAGCCCAGCTGGCAGGCTGCCTCCCAGGGGTGGTTCCAGTTGCAGCCTTTGAGCTGTCCTCACAGAAGTAGTAGGGCCCTGTGTGCTGGGTTCCCATCCACACCGCCCAGGTAGCACACATTAGGTGCTCTGGCCAGGGCACCGCCTGTCTGGGTGCCTGCTCATGCCTGAAACCATGCCAGGTTGGCTGGGGGTAGCAGAAGGTGCCTCTAGGCAAGAAGAGGAGAGGACACCTAGGCACAAATAACCACCTTTGAGTCCAACTGTGATGAGCCCACAAAGGTGGACATGAGGGAGGACTTGGGGAAGGCTTCATGGAGGAGGTGGGGGTTCCAGTGCAGGAAGGGAACCTGGGCAAAAGCACAGGCATGGGAAAGTTCAGATTGAATGCAAAGGTTGGTGAGGAGTCCAGTTGGGCTGAACTTCAATTTGTAGGATGCACAAAGAAGAGATGAGGCAGGATGGAGTTGTGGTTACATGTGTAAGCTCTAGAGCCAGGCTGCCTGCATGAGGACCCTCAATCCCCACTTATTGGCTGTGTGACCATGGCCAAGTTGCTTAACCTCTCTGTGCCTGTTTTCTCATCTGTAAAATGGAGATACTAATTGTACCCATCACGGGGGCGGGGGGGTGACAGGAGAATAAAATGTGTTTCTATACAAGTGTTTAGAGCAGTACCTGGCACACAGCATCAAGAAGAGTGAGCTATTATCCTTTTTTTTTTTAAAGCAGCTAGAAAAGTAAATTGGGGTCAGATCATAGAGGCCTTTGGATGTCATACTTTCTGTTTGCTAAACACCTGCTGTGTGCCAAGTACTTTACAGACCTTCTCACTCAGCCCCATACAACCTAGCAAAATTGTTAGCAAAGTCTCCATTTTATAGATGAGGAAACACGCACAGAGAGGCAGAGTAACCTGCCCAAGGTCACTCAGCCAGGTGGAGGCAAAGGTAGTAATGAAACCCAGGTCTGTCTGGCACTTAGCTCTTTCTTCAACATGGAGATTAGAGAGACGTGACAGAGGCAGCATGGGGACATCCCCTGGGCTGGAGTCGCAGCCAGGAGCAGAGCATGGATGCTGTAGCCATGGGTCCCTAGGCTGGGAGAGTGGGAGGTGACTGGGGAAGGAGAGATGCAGGCAATCCTGTCTGGAAGGCAAGGAGATGAGGAGGCCCCAAGGCCACAGCACACAGCTCACCATTCAGAGCTCAGGGACAAGCCATTGAGTCATTTTGGGAAAACATGACATCACTGAGTCTTGCTGTCTGCTGCCCACCTGCCAGTCCTCGTGCCCAAAGTCCTGCAAGGGGACCCTCACACCCAGGCAGCAGAGCCAGGTCAGCTCCCCGGCTTCCTGCCCTGAGTTCTCCCCAACCTCTGTAGCCCCATCTTCCCACTGCTCCCCTCCCTGCCTGCGGCCTCCACGCCACCCCCACTCATAAACCCGAATGAGGCAGGAGCTTCTGGAAGTGATGATGAGCATGAACAGCTTCCAAAAGGGCCTCCATGCCAGGCCTGTGATTGGAATTCTGGGTGGGAAGGGGACAGCTGTGTCGAGGTTTTAGAGCTGCTCTTCCCTTAAGAATGGTGCCTGCGGGACTTCCCTGGTGGCGCAGTGGTTAAGAATCCACCTGCCAATGCATGGGACACGGGTTCGGGCACTGGTCCGGTAGGATCCCACATGCCGCGGAGCGGCTGGGCCCATGCGCCGCAACTGCTAAGCCTGCGCTGTGGAGCCCGCGAGCCACAACTACTGAGCCCGCGAGACGCAGTACTGAAGCCCACATGCCTAGAGCCTGTGCTCCGCAACGGGAGAGGCCACTGCAGTGAGGAGCACGCACACCGCGGAGGAGAGTGGCCCCCACTCGCCGCAACTGTAGAGGGCCCACGCGTGGCACCGAAGACCCAACGCAGCCAAAAATAAGTAAATAAATAAATTTATTTTTTTAAAAAAAGAATGGTGCCTGCTATTCCGTTGGAATCACTTTTTAAAAGTAAAGCCGGTTGAGCTGTGTGCTCATGCTATGCCAGGTCCCAGCAGCCTCCGCCTTCCTAGAAGGTACAGTTGAGTATATGAGAGCCCTTTATGTACTAGGCATCCTCAAGCTGAGTGATTTATTTGTGTCAATCTGATTGCATGAGGTAGCCCCATTTTATAGATGCCATTGTTGAGGCCCAGAGAGGTTAGGTGACTTGTCCAAGGTCACACAGCCAGAATTCAAACACTTGGCTGTCCAACTCCAGATGTGCCTATGCTCTTAGCCACTCCAGCCTCAAATAAAGCCAAGGGAGAATCACAGGATGTGGGCTGTACCGAACCTATGTCTGCCAAATGGTGTGGTACAGACAGGAAGTGCCAGGAGAATTTTCATTTCAGAGTGTGGGTTACGCCCCAGAACTTGTTGGAGGTTGTGCAGACATTTAGGAGGTGACAGAGAGCTCCAGCTTCTTTGGCTGAGCAAACCCTGCTGATGTGGCCATTTGGGGTGAGACTCTCCCCTCTGGAAGGAGCACTGGGGCTCAGGGGGTGCCTGTCCTGGTTTTGGGGGGCCAAACCTGGAAAAGGAGTATGAGTCAAGCAAGGGGCCAAGTGCCAGCTTCCTCAGCCCAGTCTGTGGGTGCAGGATGCCAGGCTGCTGCAGCTGCTGCTGCTGCCACTCACAGCTCCCTCCCAGACCGCAGGAGGGGCTGGTGGCCAGCCCTGTGCTGAGTGGTGCCCTCTCACTCTCACCACGACCTAGCAAGGGAGGCACGGTTATCCCCATTTAACAGGTGAGGACGTTGAGGCTTAGAGAGGTTTTCTGGTGCACCGGAACTCCCCTGGCCGGAAAAGAGAGGAACTGAGACTCTTTAAGTCTTTTTTTCTGCCAAGAGACAGACAGAAGGAGGGAGGGGTTAGCCTGCCCTCTGACACTGAGCCACGCAGGCTGGCTGTTCTCAGGCTTGCATTTCTGATTCATCTGCAATCACCGGATCCTGATGTTGCAAGGCAAATAACCTCTGGAGTGAGAAAAGCTCTGGTTTCCCTTGAGCTATGAATCACCATTTAACTGGGAGCACTTTTGAAGCCATAGAGCTCCTCCCCAGGCTTCAAGGGGCAGATTCCTTCTCTGCCCAAGTGCCAGCCCCATACTGGCCCTGGCAGAGCCTGTCTATGAAAGGGCCTCCACGAGAGGCCTGGCCTTGGTGATTACCCACCATGTGACACCCTGCCTTGCTCTCCACAGACAGGTGCCAGATTCCCAGAGGTCTGTGGGGTCTGCAGCCTTCAGGGATCCCTTGTCCCCTTTAATGCCCAAGGCCCATGTGGTCAGCATAAGTTCACCTGCCCTCTCCAAGGATGTCTGGGAATCCCCCAGGATTCCCCAGTGTACAGGGCGGCTCCTCTAGACACCCCTCCCCCCACAGGTGGGAGGGGACCAAAGCCAGTTACTCCCTCCTTGTCAGTCTCAGGCCTGATCACCATAGTAATAATTTCTGGAGAGTTGTCAGTTTTCTCACAGAGAAAGTAGACTTACGTTCGACTGCAGGGGCAGTTCTGCTTCTCACTGCCCCCAGATTTTGCTTCTGCGATAAGATTTTGGCTTTGCCTCTGCTTAAATTCAAAAGCGTGTTCAAATGACTTTTCCAAAATGAGAGTCTCACCTCAAAAGAACTTTGCCTCTACCTCTACAGGTAGAAAACTGATACCTGCTTTTATTTTATTTTTATTTTTATTAAATTTTATAAAATAAGTAATCCATGCCCATGGTATAAAATTGGAAAGGTACAAAAGGATATGTGGTGAAATCTCTTTCCCACACCTAACCCAGACACCCAGGTCTTTCCACGAAGGCAACCGGCAATATTAGTTTCTTGTGTGTAAGCTGCTTTTAAATTGTCTAGTTTTAAAACAAATCATACTCCACTGGGCTTCCAGTTCCACCACTGTTTTTGAGGCACAACTGAAAAACTGCAGCTCCGGAAGAAGTAGGGGCCGCCTGCAGAGTGCAGCTCTGCCCAAGACTGTCCCTTACGAGCGGTGCTGGCTGCCCACGTCCCAGTCCCCACCCCTCAGGGGTCACCTTGGGTTCACCCACCCCACATCCCTCATCCCCCGCAGCACCAGGCAGCCAGCCCCTGGCTGTCCCCAGCTTCCAAGAGTGGCTCCTTCAGGCTCCAGGTGAAACCTGTGCTCCCCACTGCCCCTTCTCCATTTTGCCCTCTGGTCTGGCTGGGCAGGGGCCTGCAGCGGGGGCCTGTGGGGTCAGGGCCTGGTGACGGTGATCTGACCAGACTGTGCTGCCTTTTGGCTGGACTGAATGTTCAGAGTCCCCTAGGGGCTCACACAAGTAAGGTCCACCCATCTCCACTCCTACCCTGAGTGTGACCAGAGGCCTCCCTGCTCCCCTCCCCTTCTCCCCTCCTTTTCTCTCCCCTCCTCCCCTCCTTTCTTCTTCCCCAACATATTCATCAGGGGCTGTACAGCAAACATTAACTCTAATATAAAGTGGAAAGTGATAAGAATGGTGCAAGGCAGAGAAGAATGCTGCTAGGAGAGCCCTGTCCTTGAGACTGGCCTTCAGCAGACCCTACGCTTCACGTCCTGGCCTTGTACCTCCTGCTGGGTGACCTTGGGCAAGTCACTTAGATTCTTCTTTTTTTTTTAATAAATTTATTTATTTATTTATTTATTTTTGGCTGTGTTGGGTCTTCGTTGCGGTGTGAGAGCTTCTCATTGCGGTGGCTTCTCTTGTTGCGGAGCATGGGCTCTAGGTGCGTGGGCTTCAGTAGTTGCGACATGTGGGCTCAGTAGTTATGGCTCGTGGGCTCTAGAGCGCAGGCTCAGTAGTGGCGGACCAGGGCTTGAACCGGTGTCCCCTGCATTGGCAGGTGGATTCTTAACCACTGCGCCACCAGGGAAGCCCCGCTTAGCTTCTTTGTACCTCCCTTTCTCATCTGATTAAGGAAGGAGAGGGTGGCAGTAAGGATCCAGAGGGCTGGTGGGAGAACCTGGAGCTGCCAAAGGGCTTTCTAAGAGGGTGACAGATGTGGGGTAGGGGGGACAGTGCTCTTCCTCTAAGGGAATCATTATGAATGTGGGGGAGGGCTCTGGGGACATGTGGGGTCTGGGCTCAGACTTAGGGCATGAATGGGGGAGGGGTGGCCCTTTGGGCAGCACTATCCTGCCTTGGCAAATGCCTTCCCTTTTCTGTGTTTCCACACAGCGATGGACCCTCCTCGGCTTTATATTTTTTAAGTAGTGGCTTTATTTTATTTTTTAATTTTATTTTTTAAGTATTTCTTTATTTAGTTATTTAGTTGTACCGGGTCTTAGTTGCAGCTCATGAGCTCCTTAGTTGCGGCATGCATGTGGGATCTAGTTCCCTGACCAGGGATCAAACCCCGGCCCCCTGCTTTGGGAGCGTGGAGTTTAGCCACTGTGCCACCAGGGAAGTCCCTAAGTAATGGCTTTAGTTTTGTAATAATGATAGATGTTTAACATGCAAAATTCAAGTAAAATGGATGAATACTGAGAAGAAAGCAACAAATCACCCCTCAACCCTACATCCAGATGTAACTGGTTAGCTATCAGGTCCACATACTTCTCTAGGCATATATATAAAGAAAGGGGGGCAGTGGAGGGACAGAAAGCTTTATAAACATGGGGGAAATGCACAATTTAATTTAGCTTTAGGCCAGTGTTGTAAAGAGGCTGTCTGCCCCCAAAGCGGCCCCTTTCATCTGTTCAATAACCTACATGAGGGCCTGGTGTGGGGCAAGGGAACTTTCATGCCAGGATCTTTTTTTTTTTTTCATTTTCACCAAGAACTTTATTGAACAACGCATTCACCCTTTTGTTCCACTATCTTCTGCCATTTTTCAGGCAACTTCATAATTCTGTCTTCCCAAAACTTTTTATCTTTTTGAACAAACAACTGTTCCAGGTGCCTTTTACAGTCTTCCAGGGAATTGAAATTTTTTCCATTAAGAGAATTTTGTAAAGACCAAAATAAATGGAAATCCGAAGGTGCAATGTCTGGTGATATGGAGGATGAATCAGAACTTCCAAGCCAAGCTGTAACAGTTTTTGCCTGGTCATCAGAGAAACATGAGGTCTTGCGTTATCCTGATGGAAGATTATGCATTTTCTGTTGACTAATTCTGGACGATTTTTGTCACGTGCCTCTTTCAGTTGTTCTAACTGGGAGCAGTACTTGTTGGAATTAATCGTTTGGTTTTCCGGAAGGAGCTCATAATAGAGGACTCCCTTCCAATCCTACCATATACACAACATCACCTTCTGTGGAGGAAGACCAGCCTTTGGTGTGGTTGGTGGTGGTTCATTTCATTTGCCCCACGATCTCTTCCATTCCACACTGTTGTACAGTATCCACTTTTCATAGCCCGTCACAATTTGTTTTAAAAACAGCACGTTTTCATTATGTTTCAGTAGAGAATCACATGCGGAAATGTGGTCAAGAAGTTTTTTTTTCGCTTAACTTATGTGGAACCCAAACATCAAAGCGATTCACATAACCAAGCTGGTGCAAATGATTTTCAAGGCTTGATTTGGATACTTTGAGTATGTAGGCTGTCTCCTGCGTGGTATAACATTGATTGTTCTCAATTACTGTTTCGATTTGATCGCTATCAACTTCAACTGGTCTACCCAACCGTGGAGCATCATCCAGCAAGAAATCTCCAGCACGAAACTTCAAAAACCACTTTTGACACGTTCCATCAGTCGCAGCACCTTCTCCATACACTGCACAAATCTTTTTGTTCATGCCAGGATCTTTAAAACCTCTTTAAATTCAGACAAATTACAAAAAGGGAGCCGGTTGAATCACAGATCTTCCTTGACTTATGATGAGGTTACATCCCGATAAACCCATCATAAATTGAAAATGCATTTAATACACCTAATCTACCAAACATCATAGCTTAGCCTAGCCTACCTTAAACATGCTCAGAACACTTACATTAGCCTACAGTTGGGCAACATCATCTCACACAAAGCCTATTTTATAATAGAGTGTTGAACCTCTCATGTAATTTATTGAATACTGAAAGTTTATAACAGAACGGTTGTGTGGGTGTAGAATGGGTGTAAGTGTATCAGTTGTTTACCCTCCTAACCGTGACCGTGTGACTGACTGGGAGCCCCAGCTGATCGTACAGCATATCACTAGCCCCAATTCAAGTACGGTTACTACTGAATGTATGTCGCTTTTGCACCATCTTAAAAGTCAACCATCTTAAGTCGGGGACCTTCTGTAGTACACTCTGGCTCTAGAACAGTGGCTTTCAATCTTTTGGACCAAAGCCTCAGACAGAGACACACACACATCACTGAAACGAAAGTCGTATGAAACGCGTGCGTATCCTTATTATGCATCCTTAATACACTCTGATGTTTTCTGTCTATACGATTCTGTTCTTTAAAAAAATAAAAGCTTGTCCAACCTACCAAATTGATTGCACAACTGAAATTTGAAACGTATGGCTCTAGAACAGTGATTTTCAAACTTAAGCGTGCATCAGAATCACTTGCAGCGCTTGTTAAGACAGCTTGCCATGCCCACCCCGAGAGATTCTGATTGAGGAGGTCTGGGGAGGGGCCTGAGAATGTGCATTCTGTCAAGTTCCCAGGTGCTGCTGGCCCAGGACCCCACTTTGAGACCCCACCCTCCTAGAATATGTTTTAAGACAATGTACTCCCTTGGCAGAGACTACCAGAGGATTTTCTGTATTCAACAGATAATAATTGCCGATGGCTAGCACATGAATCGAAGGTCTCTGGCATTTTTGAGGATGCTGATCAGGCACTGTCTTTGGGATCTTCAACACCACCCTCCTGAAATCCAGCTCACTATTAATATCAAGTGCTGAAAAAAGGTCTGCTAAGCAAAAAGACATTTATGCCCAATCCTGGTTGAATTGCCTGCCTCTTAATACCAAGCCCACAGAACATAAAACGCCCCCAAGCCCTTTTGAAAACACTGTTCTAAAGGCAATGAAAGGTGTCATTTACCATGTGGATTTCACCTTTCTGTTCTTTTCAACAGAAGAAGTAGGTGAAGTGTGACCACCCCATGGAGAAAGCTGTCCCCTGGCTCTGGTTGGGGTCTGGTGGGTTTCACTATCCCTGGATTGCCAGCTTTAATGGGAAACTCTTCCTGGCCTGAGTGCCCGCATCAGCACCCGAGCTTTCCAGCCTGCTAACTTCTGACACTGGCCTATGTTCCAAGCTGCCTCTGTTCCTCCAATCAGGGGACTCAGCCCCCACCCCTAATCCTTCCCCTTCCCCTTCGTAGCCTTGGGGCCCTGCCCCAGCCCTGCAGTTTTCCAGAAGCCAGCCCTCAGCTGGGAGCAGCTTCGTGAGGGAGAGAAGTGTTAAATGGGCACAGAGCCCTTCTGTTCCATTAACAATGGCCCGTTGATGACTGGATTCTGCCCGGTTGGCCCCCTTGACTGGACTTCGGAGAGGAGGAAAGACTCCAGCCCCCCAGGCAGCTACTTCTGGGTGTGAGGTTGATTCAGAGGCCGAGGCCTCTGTCTGCCCACAGAACCTCATTCTTCAGGCCCTGATGCAGCAGTGAGAAGCCCTCTCACCCCTCCCATCCCATCCCAGGGGTAGTTTGGGGCCCCAGGAGTGATTCACTTCAGTCTAATTCAACAAGCATCTATTGACCAGCTCCTGGGCACTGAGGCTCAGTGCTAAGTAGCTGTGGGAATAAGAATAACTGCTGACATGAATTCAGTGCTTATTATAGTCAGCCCCACCCTGGCTACCCAACAGAGTCACTAGGGAGCTTATAAAAATTGCAAAGCATAGACACTTCCCCCACCCCCAAATTTTCAGGAGTGAATCCCGGGCACTATTCTGTAAAAGCTCTCAAAGTGCTTCTCACGCCCAGCTGAGATTAAGCATCACCAGTCTCCTACTGGCTAAACACTGTGCTGAGCATTTAACTTGCAGCATCTGGTTTCATGGGGTACATGCTTGTGGGAGGCTGAATAATGCCCCCCCCACAAGATCTCCACATATGAATCCCCACATCTGTGGGCATGTTACATCACATGGTAAAAGGGACTTGGCAGTGTGATTAAGGATTTTGAGATAGGGAGCTTATCCTGGATTATCCAAGTGGGCCCAGTGTAATCATCAGGGTCCTTATAATAGGGAGATTTGACTACAGAAGAGGCGGTCTGAGTAATGCATTAAGAAAGACTCAACCAGCCATTGCTGGCTTTGAAGTTGGAGGGAGGGGCCATGAGCCATGGAAAGCAGGCAGCCTCTAGAAGCTGGAAAAGGCAAGGAAGAAGTTTCTCTCAGAGACTCCAGAAGGAATGCAGGCCTGCTGACACGTTGATTTTAGGCCAGTGAAACTGAGCTTGGACTTGACATTCAGAACTGGAAGATAATAAATATGTGCTGTTTTAAGCTACAGAATTTGTGGTAATGTGTTAATACAGGGCTATTACTAACCGTATTTTATAGACAAGGCACAGAAATATGAGGCACTCACTTGGGGTCACACAGCCAGGGGTCACGGATGGCAGAGCTGGAACAGGAGGAACTCAGGTGCATCTGACCCCTGAATCTGTGCTCTCTCCACCTCACTGCACTGCCCCTACTTTGCAGCCAAACAGACATGGATTCAAATCCCAGTTCTGCCATGCTCTGTCTTTGTGTCCTTTGCTAGTGATGGGTACATCTGGCCAGGGGGGAGGCTGCATGGGGGAACATGTGACAACCAATTGGAATGCTAGGGTGGGCCAGGTTGTTTCCAGGTGGAGCACCATGTGGAAGAGTTTGGACTTGATTCTGAAGGAATGGAGCCCACGGGGTGCCAGCCTATTCTTCCCTCTGCATTTCATGATGCTGGCTCAGACTTTCAGGCCCGCTCAGTCTCTGGGATCTGGCCCTACTGCAGCAACCCAGCTCCCGTGCAGAACTGCAGGGTTGGGGCCAGGAGCAGCATTCTACTCATTGTCACCTTCAGCCAGTGACAACTGCTTGTCTGGGGTGACGAGTAAGCTCCCGTTTCACGGAAGGCCAGCAATGGCCCAGTGCCTCCAAAGCACATCTCTTCGAAGGCTCTCCTGCAGCCCTGCATTTGGGGCCATGCATGTCTCAGAGAAGGAATGTGAGATATAAAGAGGTCCAGAGAGTTGTTCAGAGTCACACAAGTTGGTACAGGTCCTGGCCAAGACTCTGATCTGCCCACTGCTGTACAGCTCCTGCCTTTTGGCTAAATCTGCCCGCTCAGCGCTACAGCATAGTGGTTGAGTCCGCGGACTATGGAGACAGACTTCCTGGGTTCCAATCCCACCTTATAACTGAGGGCAAGTTGTTTGGCCACCGCTTGCTTTAATAGGGGGTGGTGATTATTTTCTATGAAGGCACCGTGGTACCTTCCTCACAGGGTTGTTCTGAGGACTAAATATATTTATGTGTGTGAAGTGCTTGGAACAGTGCCTGGTTCATTAGAAGTGTTAACTTCTGTTATGATTCAGCTCCCCTAGGGCACAGACTCTTTTCCTCCCTCTATTCCCAATGCCTCTTCCCATGCTTTGCCCAGAGCAAATACTCAGCAAATGAATTTACTGGTTGAATGTGAGCTTTTATCAGCCGGAGGCTCACTAGGTACTTTCCCCAATATATTCACTTTTCAAAAATTCCACCTTAGTTATTCAAACCCTTCTCCTCCTCTTTCTTGCCTGGGAGCTGCAGAATTGCCGTAAAGCAGCCTGAAGCTTGCTCTGCCCAGTGGTAGGTCCCGTGAGCAGTTCAGAGATAACCAGGCATCCCCAGGTATCACCAACCCTTGAGTGCAAGGTAACTGGGCACAGTTAGCATGGCTGCCCAGATCTCCTCAGTTCAAGGCCATGCCTGACCCACCTGCTCAGGCCTCCTTGGGGTCTCTGAGCCCTGTGGCAGCACAGCTTGAGCACCTAGTCCCGAATGGCCTCCTAGCTCCTCTCCTATCTGAAGCTCACACCAGGCCTTCCAGCTAATGAGAGGGTCAGATGTCGTGTCATCCCCTCCAGAGTCCTGTCCCCGTCTTTTCTTCTTCCCATATTGTGAGGATGGGCTTCCTCATCGTTTTACTTCCTCAGAAAGCCCCCAGCTTGTCCTTGCACATGAATAGACTCCAGGAGGGTGGCCAGTCCATGGTGTTCCAAAAAGCCAAACTCAGAATTCCAGATTGGACTCAACTCCTTCACTCCTGCCCCAGGAAGGCCATTTCTGCTCAATCTTATCACCCACCTCTAGCTCCATTTTCCAAAGACCTCTTTAAAACCTGCCTACTGTTGTGGCAGCTGGTTTTCTTTTCTTTTTTTCTATTTAATTACACTTTTTTTGGTTTTGAGATAATTACAGATACATGTGCAGTTTTAAGAAATAATACAGAGAGATCCCTTGAACCCATTATGCGGTTTCCCCCAGTGATGCAAAACTTTAGTGCAATATCACAACCAGGATACTGATGCTGATATAGGCAAGATTCAGAACATTTCCATCACCACAAGGACCCGTCATGTTGCTGTATTATCGTTATGCCCACTTCCCTTCTGCCCTCACCATTCTTTAACTCCTGGCAATACTAATCTGTTCTGCTATCTTATAATTTTGTCATTTCAAGAATGTTATATAAATGGAATCATGCAGTATGTCACCTTTTGAAATTGGCTTTGTTCACTCAATACCTCCCAAATTCATTCAAGTTGTTGTATCGGTAGTGCATGCCTTTTTATTGCTGAGCAGTATGCCACGGTATAAGGGAGCTGGTTTTAAATGGACCACTCAAACATAGGCCTAAAAGCTTCCCAAGCACCGTATCCCAAGTAAAACAAGAATACTGGCATGTTCACCCGGCATCCACGCCTGGTCAACAAGAGATCAGCAACTCTCCTATCAGTATGGCCTTGCTGCTGAGCTAGGGTGCACACCGGCAGCAGCTCCGCTGACTGAGATGCCCTGAGGTGGCGCTCTCTAAGGAGGCTGGGTGCTCTCTAAGGCATGGCTCTCAATCTTTGATCACCTAGGGAGCTTTAAACAATTGATGCCCAAGCCATACCCAGACCAATTCAATCATAATCTCTGGGTGTGGGACCCGGACCTCAGCAATTTCTGAAACTCCAGATAATTCTCACATGCTGTCAGGGTCGAAAAGCAGTGCTCCAGAAGATTCAGCAAATGCACAACGGCATGCTACCCCTCTAGCCGCAGCAGACATCACCAAGCAGTCACCACACTCTTTTCCTGCGGAGATCGACCTTTTCAAACACGCTTCAGGCAGCCACTTCCAATTGATCGGCCTTGGCTCAGGAATTGAAATGACTTGCCCTCCCAGCTGAGAAGGCTGAAACTGCTTGGCAACTGCCATATCCAGGTGTGTCTAGGCCTGGGACCTGATGCATTTAGGTGAGCGGCCCTCCAAATCATGCCAGAAAGGAGGGTCCTTGGCCCATAGCAATAGCAGCAGAAAAGCCACAGCAGGCAAGGATTTTCTGGGCTGGTTCCATAGGAAAAGGCAAAGTGAATCAGCCAGTGTCCTTCCCCTGCGGCAGCCTGCAGCCCAGCTGGGAGAGAGATGTGCCGGCAGAGTGTAAACCAACAGTGCCATCAGCATAGACAGGATCTGGCTCACACTGGTCCAGACCTGTAATAATGACCAGCCTGTGTGCAGTCCTCCTTATTTTCAGAGCCTCACAAAAGCTTACCTGATGCTCACAACAACCCTGTGGGGCTGACCCAGGCTCAGAGCAGTTAAATACCTTGCTTAAAATCACCAGAGAGGGCTTCCCTGGTGGCACAGTGGTTAAGAATCTGCCTGCCAATGCAGGGGACATGGGTTCGAGCCCTGGTCCGGGAGGATCCCACATGCCGCGGAGCAACTAAGCCCGGGAGAGGCCACAACAGTGAGAGGCCCGGGTACCACAAAAAAAAAAAAAAAAAACTACTGAGCCTGCGCTCTAGAGCCCACGAGCCACAACTACTGAGCCCACGTGCCACAACTACTGAAGCCCGTGCTCTGCAACGAAGAGCAGTCCCCGCTCACCACAACTAGAGAAAGCCCACGCGCAGCAACGAAGACCCAACGCAGTTATTAATTAATTAATTAATTAATTTTAAAAATCACTAGAGAATACATGGGAGAGCTGGCACCCAAACGAAGTCTGATGGTAAGTCCCCCCTGTCTAGTCCTCAAGAGCAGTTAGATATTGACAGCCTGGACCTCTCTCCCCACCTTCAGACTCTGGCTCTCCTCTCCAAGGGCTGTGTATAGATGGACTCCTTTGTGGCCATTGATCAGCCCAGACAATAGCAGTAGTCAGTGTGGGCTAAGACCCAGGCTGCTCCCCTCTCTCCTACCGCTACCTCCCCTACAGATCTGGCGCCTGAATGGTGGGCAGAACTCCCTGGTGGAAAAGAGAAGAGTCACAAGGAATAAAGCCCCTGCCTACTGTTAACAGGATGGATTAAATGGGGGCTTGAGGAAACTGGGGGACTGCGGACCACCCTGCACGATCCAAATTCTGTATCCTCTGCATTGAAGACAGTAGGATTGGAAAAAAAAACCAGGGAGCAAAAGAAATTCTCCTTTCCATCTGTCCCTTACATGAACATTCTCCGGTGCAGAAAGTCTCCTCAGGAATGTCAGTCAGCAGGAGAAAGCAGGAAGGGGAAGGGGATCCTGGGCTTATGCATTGAGAGTTTTTCTCTTCCCAGTTATCTCAGAAATCCTGTCATGGTGGTTCAGCACCACAAAGGCTAATTTTGTACTTGCATCACATCTGATGCAGGTGGGGTGACTCTCCAAGCAGCGGCTCAGGATCTGGGCTGCTTCCACCTTGTATTAAGCTAGTTGGAACATGTGGCCTCCAGTCTTGCCACAGCAAGAGAAGAGAGGACCTGGGGAATGTGTGGGATCATTTTAAGGACCAGGACTTGAAGTGGCTTATTATCACTTTAACCTACATCCCCACAGGTCAGAACCTGGTCACTGGCCCAACCTAACTGCAGGAGGGGCCGGGGAAAGTAGAGGGCATGTGGGTACCTGGTGAGCACCAAGTTTCTGCCAGTTGTATCCCTAGAATTTCACCCACACAATATATTATGGAACATTTGGTTCTTCAATCTAGTATGGGAAAAAGTGGCACCACGCATCATTTTGATTTGCCCTTATATGCTTTCTTTAGGCAATTGGCCTCAACCTTTTTCTGCTGTAATACCCATGGCAGATTATGTTCACACTTAAGACACACTCCAATGGACTTGCCCAAATTTTCCCAAAATCCAAAAAACACTTTGTAGGAAAGCCCTAAGACTTTTAAAATTTTGGCTCTTATTCATAAAAACATATAAAGGCATGTGAGTAACAATATAAAATTAGCCGTGTGAAGATCTTTGCCAGCTGTGGTGTGGAATGGATTGGCAGCCGTTCTGTGCAATGTCCTAGGCTCTCTGTTACACTACCTCCACTCTCGTTCATGAAAGCACAAGCCAAGCGAGGGAGAAAGGTAGAATTATAAGAACCTTGCATCCATTGCAGTTTTCAAAAGGAATTTTGTTTTTTTGAAAATTTTGATGCTTTAACTATTCTTAGTGACCTCACCATTAATTGTAATCTGTGGTGTTTTGTTCAGTAAAGGCCTTTATGTGTTAAATGAAAGGCTTGGAGGATGGATGTACAAGGCACATGTGCTTGAATGGAAGGTTTATATAGGAGGAGACTTGGAATTTGGCTGGCATTGAGGGGTGATGTCAGACAGCAGAATGGTAAACTAAAGGGGGGTGAGGAATTTTGTTTGGTAGCCGGTAAGGATCCCGTAAAGTTGGAGGAGCAAACTGGTTTTATCTCACATGCCAGCTCTAATGGATTGGCACTGCACTGAGAAGGCTTTTGAGGCTACATCTAGTCTCAGCTGAAAAGAGGACAATGATTGATTAGTGATGTCTGCCCCAGGCATAGGACTGCTGAATGGAATGTGTACAATTTATTTGACATCCCTGTGCTGAAGGTTATTGAGTGGGCTAAGCTATGAGAGTCAGGGTGATAAAGTTTGGCAGGGCCATCACTAACCTGGGAGGCAGGAGACCTATGTAGTAGTTCAAGTTTTGTCACCATCCAGTTATGCCTTGGTCAAGCACTTCCCTTCTCTGAACCTGAATTGCTATAGATGAAAACTGAGGAAGGGTGGATAAGAAAGTTTCCAAGCCCTTTACAATCCTGACATTCTGCAGTTTTAGGGCAAAAGCCATGTTTTCCATGATTGGTGGGGTAGTGCATAGGACAGATTTCTCTTGGACCTTTCCGAAAGAAATGCACACTTGCGCAGTTGAAGGCAAGTACAGCTAAAGTTGGAAAGCCGAGCTGCTTTGTGTAAGGCTGCTGGCCTGAGTCCCTGCTGACAGCATGATTTTGTCCTGGGGGCAAAATCCACCGGCATTCAACTTGACCTCAGCCTGACAGATCTGAGGCCTGATGCCTCTGTTCACCACAGCCAGAGTGGAGCTGGCTACTCCGCAGGGGTCCACTGTACCCCATGGCTTCTGTCATTCTGCAGCCACACTCCTGTCAGCGCACTCAGCACTTCCTGGAGATGGGGGGCCGTATGGAATTTGTGAGCAGCTCTGGCCTATAGGGAAGCTGGGGAGAGAGCATCCTTAAGGGTTCTGCCTATGGTGTTTCTGGGTCTCTCTCCGGCTGCTCTGCTGCTTCAGGGCTACAGGTGACTGCAGTGCCTGGGATGGGGAAAGTCAGCAGGTTTATCCCCAGATGAGGCTAAGAGTGAGGATGAGATGCCCAGAGCCAAATGCTATCCATAAATGAGCAGATGTTGCCTCTGCCTGAGGGGTGTTTGTAGCTGTGGTCAAATCAGGTTATCACTGTTTCCTTCACCCTGGTATTTTTAGACCCCCACCCCACTGCAACCATTCCAGTACTTGCCACTAGTCACAAGCCACAGAGTCTGCTGCATCTGTAAAGACAGGGTGAGTGGTTCCTTAGTAGGACCATTTATCACAACTTGGGCTTGGATTAAGCATTTCACTAGCATCTTATTGAATTCCTCATGACCACTGAGTATACAGTAGATGCTGTAAGTGTCCCATTTATAAATAATGAAACCACTCAAGTTTAAGTTCCTTTCCTAATGTCACAGGGCTTCAAAGTCAATATGTAAAAGCAAAGAAATCAAGACAGTCACTGTATAATTTGTTCAGGCTCTTCCAAAATGTCTGTCTGTGTCTCTGTGTCTGCCTCTCTGTCTCTGTCTCTTTCCCTCTCTCTCTCTCTCTCTCTCTTTCTCTCTCTCTCTCTCTCTATATATATATATATATATAAAATCAATGGCATGTTCTGTGTCTCTGTGTCTGCCTCTCTGTCTCTGTCTCTTTCCCTCTCTCTCTCTCTCTCTCTTTCTCTCTCTCTCTCTCTCTCTCTATATATATATATATAAAATCAATGGCATGTTAATCATCTTCCTCACTAACATGGGGGAAGAGAAACTACAAGAAACTCAGCCAATTCTTAAACACAGTTATGAATCCATTCATTCACCTCACAAACATTATGAGCCCTGCCACGTGCCAGGCGCTGTGGGTACAGCAGAGAACAGGAATGCTGTCCAAGGAAGGAACCAGGGATCCTCCTGGGGTCCTCTGTTGCCCTCCTTCACCCTGCCTATTGTTTATGAATTCTTTTTTTTTTTTTACTGTGGAAAATAGACATACCATAAAATGTACTATTTTAACCATTTTTAAGTGCACAGTTCAGTGGCATTAAGTGCATTCATGTTGCTGTGCCACCTTCACCACTATCCATCTCCAGAACTTTTTCATTTTCCCAAACTGACACTGTGTCCTCATTAAACACCATCTCCCTATTTCCCCTCCCCCCAGGGCCAGGCAACCACCCTTCTCCTTTCTGTCTCTACAAATTTCGCTCCTCTAGGTACCTCATGTACGTTGAATCATACGGGATTTGTCCTTTTGTGTCTGGCTTATTTCACTTCACAAGCATACTGTCCTCAAGGCTCATCCACGCTATGCAAGTCACAGGCACCACGCGGGTTTCCTTAAGGTTTCACATGTCTGTCCTTCCTCTTGTCCACTCTGTCCCTGCTTGCTCAGGCCGCCTCCTCTCTCCTGGGCCAGTGCAGAAGGGACAGCCTGCTCTCCCGGCCTCCAGTCCTTCCTTCTTCCAATGCATTTTCCACGCCGCTTCCAAAGTAATCTTACATTTCTCTTTTTAAGTTTCAGATGAGATTTTAAAGCTTGTTAATTAAAGTGGTACATGTGCATGGTTGTCAAAAATTCAAATCCAAAAGGGTAGAAAGTGAAAAGAATCATCACTTAATACTGCATTTTTGTAGCTGCGTATCAGCATTTTTAACCCCTGCCTGGCTTGCTTTCATTGTGCCAATGCACCACAGCTCCTCAGCCAGCCCTGTCTGCTGAGACACTCAAGTCACTTCTCACACGTTGGACTTCCAGAGCTGGGTGCACATCCTCGGCCACGAATCTCGGCCCACGTCCAGGTCGGTTCCAAACAAGCCAACAGACTCCTCACCAGGCTGCCTGGCTGCATGGCTATGGGCCTCCTGGACACCAGCCTCTGCTGCAGCTCCTGACTGGGCAAGGGCTGGAAAGCCCAGAGCGGTGGGTCGGCTCCGACGTGGCCCAGGGCCTAGGGTTCAGCGTGAGAGGCACGGGAGGTACCTGTGCAGATAGGGAGGCTGGGACTGTCCTCGGGCCCGTATCCGTGCAGCCGTCAGCATTCTGCACAGGATGTGCTTCTCACGCAGCTGAGCAGGCCCTGGGGGCAGAGAGTGTGCTGCCCCCTACCCCTGCACAGCCAAACGGGGGCCGAGGGGCAGCGGGGTCTGTCCCGGTCAGGGCTGGCTCCCTCCGAGTCTGTGGAGGGTGGAGGCCCCACCCCACCAGGCTGGCCTCAGCCCCGTGGTCTGCCTCGTGGCTCTGGCCCACAGCTCCTCACGAGTTCTTGGAGGCCCACGGACACTCAAGGTGACACGTACCTCCACCTTTGGAGCACGTACTCTGGCTCTATCTTGGTTGAGGTTGGACATGTGCCCAAAAGGAAGTTTTAGATAGTTTGTTCTTGGGAGAGGAAGCTGGAGCCCTGGGATGTGAGGAACCTGGGGAGGAATGATAGCCCCGGGCTGCGCAGGGGAGCATCCATCAGCCAGGCCTCCATCCGCTTCCTCGTTCTCTCCTTCCTTCTCTCACTGGTTCATCCGACGGCTCCTGGCCATTTACTCTCTTGTCAGACACTAAGCTCGACAGCCCAAGCCATCTCTGGACGTCCCTTTGTGAAACAGAACCTTGCCTGGACAGGCCACTGGATGGACTCCTGCATCCCCCAAGCAGAGGTCACCTACGAGCACGTGTGCTCCTGCCCTCCGTCTCCACTCTAGGGGATCCAGAGACAACTCACAGAAAGCCCCCCGAGGTCTCCCTTCCCAGGTGTCTGGCGACATGGCATGGTTGCAGCAGCCTCCCGGCCCCCTAGGGCTGCAGCTCATGAGTTAGTTCAGAATTTTCCCACGATGGGCTTCACTGCTCATATCTCTGCCCAGGAGCCTCCTCCATCTCAGCTCCTGGCCTTCCTCGGCTCAGGCGGCTCCTCCTCCTGCCCAGTGGAAAGGCTGTGAGCAGGGCCTGCCACAGCTGAGGCCCCAGTCCCCACCGTGCTCTCGGCCCCAAGCAAGCCAGGGGAGGGGAGGGGAGCTTTGCTGCCTGATGCAACGTCCGGCAGGGCCCATCCCTTATCAGAGCGCCGTTCACAGCAGACTCTGGGACCCCACCTCCCCCACGGGAGGCAGTGGCGGGCCCAGTGCCTGCTTGGGAACCATCCAAGTAGAAAACTGTTCTCTTGTGAAGGCCCCTTGCTAGGTCACGAGGGAGGCCTGAGCAGAAAGGCCTCCGAGGGGAGAGCCGGGTAGGGGAGCTGGTGCCTAGAGTTTCGGGCCTCAGATCACAGCCTGCTTTCTTTCTAGTGCTTCCTCACTGAGATTGCCTGGGATGCCTTTGCTTGTTTCTGCCCTCCCTACTGTTAGCACATAGCTGGAGAGACTTGGAACTGAAAGCCACAAGGCCTAGTTTCTTTACCCTCAGAAAGGCATCCCAGATTGATATAATTCAAGAGACTGAGGTATGTGAAGCCCCAAGCGCCAAGGTTTGCCCATAGTACACACTCGTAGCACACACATGTAGCATGTACGTGTAGTATCCACTCAGCCCATGCTTGTAGTGCACACTCAGGGCATATAATCAGTGCACACCCGCAGCACAGGTCACAGCGCACTTACATGCTTCACTTAGGGAACAATGGCTTTTTCTTCTTCCTCTTTGTATTTTCCATCAACTTAGAATGAGTAAGCATCTCACAGTGGGCTAAGTGCTTTGGAAAAGGCATCCATCTATTCATTCTACAAAAATTACGAGCCACCTACTATGCCTGGTGCACATGGAGCAGGGCACTGGGCATACAAAGATGAAGCAGACAGAGAGCTCTCCCCTCAGGGAGCTCACATTCCAGGGACTGAAATAGGCAGCAAACAAGTACATTTCCATCCCTGAAGGAAATAAAGCAGGGTGCTGAGAGGGAACTTGATAGGGAGAGGGGAGATGGTCAACATTAGGTCAGTGGTCAGGGAAGGACTCCGGAGGAGGGGACATTTGAGCTGAGTACTGAGTATAACTGGGCCCAGGACGGCTGCCCCACTCCCCACTGCATCTAGGCAGAGCTGGGCTGGCACATGCCCCTGGCCTTCTTCGGCACTGACCCTGGTGCCCTGGAAATATGACCTCCACTGGCATCCCAGCAGGGACGTACCACCTTTTCCTTTGGCTGTCACAATTTCCTTTTGCTGGTGTTGGAGGGAGGAAAGGTATCAAGTACTCCCCTGGGAAATGGCGTCTGCCAAGAAAAGGAAGAGATTTTTCATTCTTCCCATGAGCTAAGCAAGGGGGGCACCACGGGTTTGGGGAGGGAGGTAGCACAAAGTTTTGTCCAGTGTCACAGATATCACAGACACACTTCTTGCAAAGGGCCTCCTGCAGGCCAGGTTCTACCTGAGTGACCCCCATCCCAGCCCTGTCCTCGTCCCTCATGACCTGTGACCTGGCATCTGTGACCCTCTGCTACCCCTGGGTCTAAACCTATCTCGTCTGCCTGCCCACTTGCCTGCTGGCCTGCCAAAGCTAACCCTAGGGGTAGCCTGCCTGGGCAGGGCAAAGGAGCCAACAGCCTGCCTGCGGTTTCATTTGGAGGGAGTTTTCACCCTTGTGTCTTCCTTTTAGGGCAATGTCGTGAAGGTTCTCAGGAATCTGGTATTATTTGGGGGGTGAGGGGGCTGGGACAGCGACTCAAAAATAGAAACAGTGCCCGGAAGGGAGGGGAGGAGAAGGTTCAGGATCTTTGTCATCGAGGCAGCCAAAGTTCTAAATCTTACCAAAGATGTTAGACCCAAAAGAGAGAGGACAGTGAACGCAACTCCCCCTGGGCCACACCTGCCTTTTCTCCCTCTCCCATGTACCAGATACTGCTCCTCACAGCAACTTTATGCAGTAGGAACCACCCTTTCCATGCTACCAGTGAAGAAAGTGAGGCCCAGAGAGGTTAAGTCACTTATACAATGCCACACAGCATGGTAGACATGCAGAAAGGACGAGAGCCCAGGACTTTTGGTCCTAGCTCCTTCTGCTTCCCTCACATCATCAGACACAGGCAACTCTCAGCTGAGAGCCGAGAGGGAAGAGAGCCAGGATTTCAACCCTTTGTGCTCTGCAGACTCAGTACTGGGGCTCACCCTCCCAGCAGGATAGGTGGCCTCGCATCCCACCACAGGGTAAACTGGGTGCATGGGGAACATGGCCCTGCCCGGCATTCTGCAAATGGATGCTGACAGCCTTCCAGGCAACAGCTTCAACGGGTTGACTCACCAGTGTTTTGCTGGGCAGCTGATATGTGGTGGGTGCCATTCTAGACGCTGGTCCTGACTTCAGAGAACTTGCAGTCTGGGAATGGGAGACAGACAGACCATCAGCTGGAAAGCCCAACCACATGTGCTATGGTGGGGGTGTGGCGGGGGGGTGTCACTGTGGAACATCAAGAGGCTGGAATGACATAGATCTGAGAGGGGTGATCAGGCTGCTGCTGGAGGAACCTTGGGCAAATTAATTAATCTCTCTCAACCTCAGTTTCCTCATCTGTAAAATGGGATGGTCGCTACCTAATAGGGCTTTTGTGAAATGAGGAAATGCAAATCAAGTGCTTAGCATGATACCAGGCATAGAGTAGTAACTTTATAAATTTCAATAAATTTCATCTACCCATATCCTTCTAGTTGACTCTTTCAACCAGAGTGTAAGCCCCATGAGGGCATGGGTTGGGTCTGCTTGTTCACTGCTGTATTGCCAGTGCCTAGAATGGCACATAGTAGGTGCTCAGAAAATATTTGTTTAATGAGTGCATAGGAAATGGCCCAGAAGAATTAGGAAGAGGCAAAAATATTCAGTTGCCCTTGAAATGGCCTTGCAGCCCTCTTCCCTCCTGGCTCCCCTCCAACTACCCACACTCACAAAGCACCCCAGCATTCTGCCAGGGAGAGCTGCCCACTGCCCCACCACCACTCTGCCCTGCACAGCTGAGGAACTCCACTCCAGCTGCCAGGGTACACATCTGTCTTCTCACAAGCCTCACTGCTTTCTCCAGAGGGTAGATTTTCTGGCTGTCCCTAAAGCCACTTCCATTGTGTGATGAAGGTGCAGCCCTGGGACCCTCCTTTCTGCCCTCCCACTCCTCCATGTCATAGCTTGGAAGAAATCTATCTTTCCCAGAAAGAAGGATGGTCCTAGATGTCCTGCACAAGGTCACAATAAGATTTTTCCAAACTTGGAGCAGACTGTCTCCCATGGATGAGGGTCCTCGTGGAGAAAGGGATAGACTTTTGGAAGAGGGGGTTGTGCTGGAATCTTGGGGCTTGTGGTACGGGACAGTATGTGTGTGATGGTGAGGACGAGTGAAAGAAATGGTGATTCAGGCTCCACTGGGCAATGGTGTTTTTACTCCAGCTTTAAAAAATATATACACTTTCCGTTAAGAGTCATTTATTCCTTTAACCATTCTGTCATTTAGCAGCCGTGCATGAGTGTCTCCTGTGTGCCTGGCCCAGTGCTAAGGGATAATGAGGGACCCAGACAAACTCCCCACCCTCCACAAAGGGATGATCAGCACTGAACAAGTCATTACAAGTGGGCCTGCTTTATGACAAAGTCTCAGGTGCTAAAGGGAGTCTTTGTACTGTGGCGGGGCCAAGGGGGCCCTAACCTATCCCGGGGAAGCTGCCCCACGAAGCTGAGACCTGAAGGCCGAGGCCATGTGAAGGATTTTGTTAGAATTCACATGCTATGGTGGAAAACCTTTAATTTTAAAAAATTTATACATCCGGGACTTCCCTGTTAGCACAATGGTTAAGAATCCGCCTGCCATTGCAGGAGACACGGGTTCAATCCCCGGTCCGGGAAGATCCCACATGCTGCAGAGCAACTAAGCCCGTGCGCCACCGAGGCCATGTGAAGGATTTTGTTAGAATTCACATGCTATGGTGGAAAACCTTTAATTTTAAAAAATTTATACATCCGGGACTTCCCTGTTAGCACAATGGTTAAGAATCCGCCTGCCATTGCAGGAGACACGGGTTCAATCCCCGGTCCGGGAAGATCCCACATGCTGCAGAGCAACTAAGCCCATGCGCCACAACTACTGAGCCTGCGCTCTAGAGCCCGCAAGCCACAAGTACCGAAGCCCGCGCACCTAGAGCCCGCGCTCCGCAACAAGAGAAGCCACCGCAATGAGAAGCCCACGCACCACAACGAAGAGTAGCCCCCGCTCTCCACAGCTAGAGAAAGCCCGCGCGCAGCAACGAAGACCCAACGCAGCCAAAATAAACAAAAACAAAAATTATACATCTGCATGGTAAAATTTCTAATAGTGCACAATGTTACACAGCAAACATTAAGACTCACCCCATCCTTCTCTCCTGACCTACCCGTCCCTTTGTTACAGGCCTTGTGTATCCCTGTGGTCACAGTCTACTTTTCTCTCCCTTAATTTTTTTTTTTTCAAATGGGATCATACTACATCAGAGGTTCTCAACCTGGGATGATTTTGCACCTCCCCCCTGCCCAGAGGACATTTGACAATGTCTGGAGATATTTTTGCTTGTCACATCTGAGCAAAGGGGATTCTACTGTTATCTAATGAGTAGAGGCCAAGAATGCTGTTAAACATCCTACAATGCACAGGACAATCCCCACAACAAAGAATTATCTGATCTAAAATGTTATTAGTGCTGACATAAAAAAGAATGAAATAATGCCATTTGCAGCAACATGGATGGACCTAGATTGTCATACTGAGTGAAGTAAGTCAGAGAAAGACAAATATCATATGATATTGATTATATGTAGAATATAAAAAAAGGGTACAAATGAACTTATTTACAAAACAGAAATAGAGTCACAGATGTAGAAAATAAACTTATGGTTACCAAGGGGGAAAGCGGGGGGATAAATTGGGAGATTGGGATTGACATATACACACCACTATATATAAAGTAGATTACTAATAAGGACGTACTGTATAGCACAGGGAACTCTGTAATGACCTATATGGAAAAAGAATCTTAAAAAGAGTGGATATATGTATACATATAACTGATTCACTCTGCTGTACAACAGAAACTAACACATTGTAAATCAACTATACTCCAATAAACATTTTTTAAAAAGTCAATAGTGCTGAGGCTAAGACACCCTATCCTATGTAAACACACTATGTCTGCAGCTTGCTTATGTATAATACATATACATTATTTATATATAAAATTATAACATATTGGGTTGACCAAAAAGTTCGTTTGGGTTTTTCTGTAACATCTTATGGAAAAACCTGAGCGAACTTTTTGGCCAACGCAATATATAGTAGATTATTCACGTCAGCATTAGTAGATCCACGTCATTATTCTTTGTGGCTGCATAATAATCCATTGCTTGCTCCATCAGATTTTATTTAGATGTTTTCACTCTTTTGCTATTGCAAATATATTTACTGCGAGGAGTATTCTTTTCATACACTTGCCTTTCAGTCATGTGTGAGGTCAAAGCATAAACTGATGGAAGTGACATGGACGAATCAGAAGGTTCATTGGTATTTTGAATGACCTCATTTCAAGTCTCTGGGGCATAATCCATTGGGAGAGTGGGTCTGGGGTTCTGACAAAACAGGGCTGTGGTCCCCAAAAGTCTGGTGGAAAAGCTCCTGTTTGTTCTCATCTACAGACAAGGGTGTCCTGACCGCTAATCTCTCCACAGGACCAGGTGTCCCCCACCTGAACGACGAGCCAGGTCCTGAGTGATGTCCCCAAGCTGAGTGCCCATGGTCCTACCCTTCCCCATGGAGAAAGGACTCACTCTGCCCCAGGACTGCCGACACTTTCTGCACAGCCTGAGAATGAGGAGCAAATATGCCCTTTTCCTGGCTTTTGTGGTGGTGGTTTTTGTCTTCATTGAAAAGGAAAATAAAATCATATCAAGGTGAGGGATGTAAGCACAAGTCTTCCCTATCAAGGTGGGGTGGGTGGGGGCAGAGAGGTAGCTTATAGGGCTCTCTGTGGACCTACAAAGGCAATCCCTCAACCAGTAATCATCAGACCTCTCCTGTGCCCAGGCAGTAGGTCATGCCCATGTCCTCATGACAGCACAGCTGGAGACTTGGGCTCCAGACTCAGGCAATCTGAGTTGGAATCCTGATTCTGGCACTTTTTTTTTTTTTTGGCTGCAGCACACGTCTTTCAGGATCTTAGTCCCCCCACCAGGGATTGAACCCATGACCCCTACAGTGGAAGTATGGAGTCCTAACTACTGGACCGCCAGGGAATTCCCCTGATTCTGGCCCTTTCTAGCTGTGACAGCTTAGACAAATTATTTCACTTTTCTGTCTTAAGTCCCTCTTCTGTAAAATGTGACTAATGATGGGGCCTGCCTTGTTGTAAAGATTAAATAAGAAAATGTAAAAGCATTTAGCCCTGTGCCTGACACACAGTTGGTGTCCTGTACTTGCTGGCCATGGTTATTATTATTAATTAACTTCCTGGCCTAGGATGATGCCTCACATTAACAGCATATCTCCTATACCAATCTGAAGTCATGGATGAGGGTGAGGCAGGGTCCTGGTACAGATACCATGGTGGGCAGGGCTGCCATGTTCAGCTGCCCAGGTTGTGCACTGTTCAACTCCAGGAGCATTGTGCACTCACAATGGCTACACTGGGAATGCTGCCCCCTAGAGTTGGCAGTGTACCGCTGTGTACCCACCCTGCTAGTGGGCCTGCACGACATAGAAAGATTTCACAGACCTCCTCTCCCAAGCACAACCCCTGCAAGAAAGCATCAACCAGGCTGGGTAGGTTAGGAATAGGGCTGTGTAGTAGGCACTATGTCAGTGCCCTCCTTGGGTTCCTTAGCGTGGACTGCTCCAGTTTGTGCCTACTGGGTCCTATGGCAAGATCCTGCAACTCTCCACCTGAGGGCATTCTCTCCACCTGCACAATGGCAAGCCACAAGTCCTGGGGAGTAAATGCCTCTGGGAGCAGCCCTCAGTCAAGGCCAGCTGGGAGCTTCACACCCCTTGGGTAGAGAATCCTGAGGTGTGTTCTATCTACACCGTCTCCTGGGGTTCCTCCAGCAGAGCGATTTGGCCACAGGGGTAGCCTGCTCACCCTATGGACTTCCTTTCCTCCCTGCCTCACTTCCCTACCCCTCTACCCGTTCTTCCTGTGATCAAGTCCCAGATAAACTACTCACACTCAAATCCTTGCCTCAAAGTCGGCTTCTGGGTGATTATCCTGGGATGCTCCTCAGGGTGGCCCAGGGGATGGAGTCCCCAGTCAGTCACTGACCCCGGTATCCCTCTGTTCTCACAGGGTCTCGGACAAACTGAAGCAGATCCCCCAATCCCTGGTAGATGCCAATAGCACCGACCCAGCCCTAGTCTTGGCCGAGAACGCATCCCTCCTGTCCCTGAGTGAGCTGGATTCGGCCTTCACGAAGCTGCAGAGCCGCCTGCGAAACCTCAGTCTGCAGCTGGGCGTGGCGCCGGCAGAGGAGGCTGAGGAGGAGACCGCAGAGTGGGAGCCGGAGCAGCCGCAAGAGCCCCGCCCACCCGCCGAGGCCCCGCCCCGGCGCCACTTGCTCCTCATGGCCACCACCCGCACGGGCTCCTCGTTTGTAGGCGAGTTCTTCAATCAGCAGGGCAACATCTTCTACCTCTTCGAGCCGCTGTGGCACATCGAGCGCACGGTGTCCTTCGAGCAGGGCGGCGCCAACGCCGCGGGCTCGGCCCTGGTATACCGCGACGTCCTCAAGCAGCTCTTCCTGTGCGACCTGTACCTCCTGGAGCATTTCATCATCCCGGCACCCGAGGACCACCTGACCCAGTTCGTGTTCCGCCGGGGCTCCAGCCGCTCCCTCTGCGAGGACCCCGTCTGCACGCCCCTCGTCAAGAAGGTCTTCGAGAAGTACCCCTGCAAGAACCGCCGCTGCGGCCTCCTCAACATGACGCTGGCCGCCGAGGCCTGCCGCAGCAAGGAGCACATGGCAATCAAGGCCGTCCGCATACGGCAGCTGGAGTTCCTGCAGCCGCTGGCCGAGGACCCCCGCCTGGACCTCCGCGTCATCCAGCTGGTGCGCGACCCCCGCGCTGTGCTAGCCTCCCGCATGGTGGCCTTCGCCGACAAGTACGAGACCTGGAAGAAGTGGGTGGCCAAGGGACAGGACCAGCTGAGGGAGGAGGAGGTGCAGCGGCTGAAGGGCAACTGTGAGAGCATCCGCCTGTCCGCTGAGCTGGGCCTGAGGCAGCCGGCCTGGCTGCGGGGCCGCTACATGCTGGTGCGCTACGAGGACGTGGCCCTCAGGCCGCTGCAGAAGGCCCAGGAGATGTACCGCTTTGCAGGCATTCCCCTGACCCCGCAGGTGGAGGACTGGATCCAGAAGAACACGCAGGCGGCGCACGACGGCATCTACTCCACGCAGAAGAACTCCTCGGAGCAGTTTGAGAAGTGGCGCTTCAGCATGCCTTTCAAGCTAGCGCAGGTGGTACAGGCTGCCTGCGGCCCCGCCATGCGCCTCTTCGGCTACAAGCCTGTGCAGGACGCCGCCTCACTCTCCAACCGCTCCGTCAGCCTGCTGGAGGAGCGCGGCACCTTCTGGGTCACGTAGGGGACCCGGCGCGTCGAGCACCCCTCCTGGTGAAAGTCCCGCCTTGCCTGCCTCACCCAGGCCAGCTGGGAGACTACAGCGCCGCCGCAGGGGTGGGCAAGAAGACGTGCAGGGCGTAGGTGGCGCCTGCGCTGTAGAAGTAGGCCCCCTGCCCGCTCGATTCCCCGCCCTAGCTGTGGGCCTGGAGCTTCCTGCTGAGAACAGGACAGTGGCCGGTCCTTTTGAGGGCTGTCAAACCCAGACCTAAGGGGCTGCGGTCTCCTGAGCAGGCCCAGGCAGGCCCGAGCCTACTGACAAGCCTTTCTCTCCTCTCTGTCTCTCTCTCTCTCTGTCTCTGTCTCTCTCTCTCTCTCTCTCTCTCTCTCTCTCTCTCTCACACACACACACACACACAGACACACAGACACACACACA
>NC_041233.1:23657918-23665685 GCF_002837175.3 Physeter macrocephalus | reverse complement strand
ACACACACACACACACACACACACAGAAATATACATGAAACACACATAGGTGCCTGTAGACCCTGTGGGTCAGAGTCCACAAATATTAACAACCGGAAGGGGTTTCAGACACTGACTAGTCACAGTCAGACCCCCTGCTGTACTCAGTGTCAACCTTTCAGTTTCTGAATTTCTCCATAACCTAGTGTGGCATCTGGGTGGGTCCCTGGGGAGAGGTGAAATCAGCTCTATATAGAGCTACAAAACAAACATACACATATAAAGACAAATACCTACACTCACACCACACGCACAGGCAGAAGAACATAAAAACACAAACACACACACAGAAAAAATCTTCCCCGTTGCTTTATGCTTTATCTGTATCACACACCTAAAGAAAGCCTCTAGTTACCTTTTTAGAGTTATTCGGGGAAGGGGGAATGATATACGGCCATGACCGTATTCCCCATCCAAGTTTGAGGCTGAACGGTGGATACAGAACTGCCAAGTTCATGGCCTCTGCCCACCTTAGATTCTCGTGGCTACCTCCCCTGACCCATTCATGTCCTTGCTGCTAGCAGGCAGCATGGTTTGAAATGGCATGGCTGACCCTCGTGTGATTGCAGCCCGAAGGCCCTGTCCTAGCTCAGTTGGCTCCCCAAGAGCAGGTCCGTATTTGAAAGCGGCCTCAAGCCTGACTGGCAGGAGCATCAGTGGTCCCTGGAGGCAAAAGGCAGCTCATGAGTCATTTCCAGCCAGGCCTCTGTGGGGCAAGGCCCAGAAGGAAATACAGAGTGCTCTTGAGGGAGAAGTCACATCAGGATACTCCGTCCCCTGAGAAGACAGGGGACAGCGGTCAGCCACGTGGTTGGTCGTCATGGTTATGTGGTTAGTGTCTGGAATTCCTCATTTAGGGCTCTGGGAAGAGTATTGTTCGATGTGGGATGGGGTGCGTGTTTTATTTTTATTTTTTATTTTTTTAAAGTTATTTATGGTTTGGTCTCTTGTGGCTGTGTTTTCAGGTTTGTTTCTGCAGGAGTGCTGCTTGGAAGCATTGTGGGCTTCAGGGGCTGAGGGGGCCGGGAAGACCAGTGGGGAGCACTTTGGCTCCTGCTGGAGGAAGAGGAGGAGGAGCCTTCCCCCAGAAAGACTAGAGCCAAGGTGTCCACATGGCAGCCCACAGTGCCCCATGGGCTTTTCTGTTTGATCCCATGTGGAACAAATCTCAGAAACCAGTGGCGTTCTTTTGCTGAGTGTCCAGAGACGGCATAAATTAGCAATCCTCACCCCCTCCCCAAGAAGAGGCCAGATTTGAACATCTCTCCCAGGTCCTAACATATTTGCTGGGGTGTCAGGGGCCTATGACCAAGCAGATGTCCCCAGAGTGGAAGCGTTTTCCCATTCCCACCCCAAACTGGGGAGAACTCAGTACCACCTCAGAACTTGCAGGAAGCATCAGCAGTTCACTAAGGGCTGTTTCTGATTTCCTGGACAACCTCTGTATCAGATCCGTCTCATTGTCAAGCCCAGAGGGCTGAGTTTTGTTTTGAGTATTATGGGGAGCAGGGAAATACAGGATCTGGGTCCAGCTAGTGTTGCCATAGGGAAGGGGTGGGGGGGGTGTCCTGGCAGGAAGCCAGCCTTTGAAAAGGTGAGGACAGTGGCCATCTTGTGGGATCCAGTACAGTGCGTTTGCGCTGCTGGGTCTCCATCACCATGGATTCAGCCAATCGAGGAAGTCTCTAGGTTTTCTGTTCCAAGAATAAATTGTGCTGGGAAATGGCTCTAATTTGGGGTCCAAAGGGACTCCAGCTCTGAAAACTTGATCCTGGGGCAGAGTGGGGCCAGGATGGTTCTGGCAGGCCCAGAAGTACTGGCCATTCTTCCCCAGCCCTTGCCCTGCTATCTCCACTGTTCCCCACCTGGGGGTGCTGGGGGGCAGGCACCTCTATCCAAGGCCCTTCTGGTTCCTGGGGCCCTCCTAGTGTGGACTGCAGACTTCTTCCTTCTTTCCTTCCTATGCCTCTGGGGCCAAGGCCCCCACCCCTGAGCTCTGAGGACTATGCCGAGAATGGACCTTTGGGACTTCTCAGGACATTAACAATTTACTGCAGGTTGACTTAATTTATTTATTTTGTGGAAAAGAAGAGACAGAAAATATTTTATTTTTTGCAGGGACTCAAAGCTGTACCCAAATCAAAAAAGACAATAATAATAGAAACCATTCACTTCGTACATACAAGGACACTCCAAGACGATTCAGAATACACGAGAGGACAAAACTGAGAGCGTGGGAGTCACGATGGCCGCAGGGTATTTTTTTAGCTGGGTTTCCTCTCGTTGATTTGAAGATGTGACCGTAAGGCCCTTTCTGCTATATTACCTTTGTCCAGGTATCTGAAATAGGACACAACTCAAGAGAGTGTTGCCTTGGGCTCAGCAATGCTCTGGGAACCCTTGGGGTTTAGGGAGGAGAGGGAAGGATGACTACTGACTCTACACTCCATGGGACCTGGTTGGAGTAACGTGCGAGGGGTTTTCAGCAGGGAGCTGGGCTAGGGGAGGTGGTCCAGCTGGGAGCTAGTGCCTCCTTTTCCAGCGAGGCCAGCCCTGGTTTCTCTGCTCCCTCTGTCCCCACCACGAGACTTCACCTCTACGGCACCCACCTGCCCGGAGACAGAGGGAGCGCTGAGGCCTCACCTCCGCCCGCCACCAGCTTCCCCGGAACAAGAGGCTCATTCAGCAATGAGCGTTTATTCGTTTTACTTTTTCTTCATGAAGACCTCTTTAGGCCAGCCTATAAAAATAGTTCAGAACGTTCCAGGCCTTGGTGAGACAGGGCAGTGTCCAACACCCTCAGGCTGTCGCCACTGCTGCCCATTCCTGGCTTCTCCACTGAGCCTTGTTTATAAACCTTGGAGTGGATGAGGACATGGGGGGAAGGGTCTTTGGGAGCAGGATTTTGCGGGGGGGCAGGATTCCTGAGTCCCATGAAGAGGGAAAAAGAAGAAGCAGATGCACAGATCTCTGTAGCACGGCCCTTGCAGGTTATCACCAACTTATTACTAAGGTTGAGAGACATACGCAAATTCTAGCCCTCTGTCCCTTTATGTGACGCACTCACTTGAAAATAAGTAACTAAATGAACAGGAAATAAAAAATGTTTGTCTGCCAGCACCCTCAGCCTGGGAGCTATGCCAGAGGCTGGTCTAATGGGGCAGCTGCTGACCAAACCCTTAAGAGCAGAGGACCCAACCCACCCATTACAAGAACATCTTTCCCTTCCACCTCTGCTTTCTGAACAAGCTCCAGGAGGTCCCTGTCCCAGAAGACGTATGCTTGGCCTAGAGAGCAGACAGGAGACGGAAGCATCACATGGTCTGGTCCTGACCCTGAAGGTCTCTTCCAGCCCTGGTTCTGTGTTAATTGACTATGAGGCCTATCCCTTCAGAGGCCCTGGATTATGAAGGACAGGGACAGAAGACTGGAGGGCTGTGTCCCCAAGGCAGTCCTCTCCCACTCCCATCCCCAAAGGCTGAAAGCAAAGGTGTGTCTCAGAGGGATGGGTCCTGAGGCAGGGAGAGTGGGATGGGGGAACAGATGCCTGCAGCGGATGCTCCTTCTTTAAACTTGTGCAGTCTGACGAGCTCCAAGAAGTGGATCTTGTTAGTCTGCACGAATTTAAAGAAGGAGCATCCTCTGAGTTCCAAAGTTAATGAGTTTGCCTGTGAAGATTCCTAGCACGTGGTCCAGCTAGAAGGGAGGGAGGTGGCCCAGGGTTTCCTGAATGTAGCCACATGGCCTTTCAACTGCCCATGGTTTCAGAAGAGTGGAAGCTGCTCTTTACCTCAAAAGGATGAAGCAGAATTGGCAGCTCAGATGTCTTAAGAGCTTCAAGATCCTAGGGTCTTGTGACTTTGTCATTCCATACTGTGCATGGGGGACTAATTAGTTATGTGTTTCCAAGATTACCTGGTGCCATCTTCAGGGCCTAGCTCATATTGTAGACCAGGTATTTTATTTGTATTTATTTGTCAAATAAAATGACCTATGTTCCTTGCTTCTTCTAACATTGGGCTTGAACTGGTCACCCCCTAAAGTCTCCCTTTCATCTGTACTTTCTAGGCCAAGTCTGCCTGGCTCCCCTGCTCCCTCCTGGTTCCTGCAAACTCTTTTTGCCAAGAATTTTGGCCCTCTGTCATGTTTCATGGCCACATAGTACAGGATACCCCTTCACGGCCATACGTGGCCATGGTATGTACATATGTGTCCACACGTGTGTATGTGTAGCATGTAGCTCAGCCTGCTTGGCCATGTTGCTCCCAGCCCCCTTGCCATCAATGTCCCAGATGTTCTTGTCGTGGCTACAATCTCCTGGAAACACAGGGGCTGCCTTCAGAAAGCTGGTGGCCACCACCAGTCAGGATCTTCTCTGCAGAACAGAATGTGAACCCATCACCTGATGGCTTACTTGATTTATTTAATTAAAAATGAAAACGCGCAATGAGCAGAATCTGAAGTGTCTCTGCCCTCTTTTTTGCGTTTATTCTCAGCAGCAATTGGGTTGTAAAAATTTAACAGGAAAATTTGTACGTCAATTAATAAAGCCGGAGTGGGGAGGGGAATAGAAAAAAAAAAAAAGTAACAGGGGAAAAAAATTAGCAGCAGTAGGAAAGGGGTAACTTCCAGCATGAAGCAGTTCAGAAAAACTGCCTACTCTTGAGGGGTGAAAGGCCCAAGGGAAGCACGGATAAGTGCAGAGGGTGTGATGAGTATTCTTTTACCAGAATGGCAGAGCTGGTGATAACTGTTTGGAGTTGGCTACAAGGATGAGGTCTGAGAGATAAATACCTCATCATTGTCAGGAAGGGACAAGAACATTAGCTAAAGGTCAGGGGTCCCGGGGACAAGTCCCAGCCTTGCCACTCTCTGGCCCTGTGACCTTGGGCAAGTCACTTCCCTTAATCTGTACCCCAGTTTCCGTTAGAATGAAAGGTGTAACTAGTAGTTGACAACCATTGTTCCAAAAAAGTCCCTTTAGGGATGGATTGAAGTCAGTTGAAAGGGCAGGCAATGCTCTCACTCGGAGCAACTGTGCATTGATTCACTTCACATGTTGAAAGAGTGCTTAAGATTTCATTTGGCCTTCAACAAAAATCTCAAAAATCACCTGAGATTGCCAAGAACCCGTTCAGCTAAGAAATTTAATGCAATTACATTGCTGTATCAGTCATATCAACATAGTGCAAATTAAACCTCCACGCTTTTGTTTCCGAACAGCCACCTGGAGGGAATGGGCATTTCCTCAGGGAAAAGGGCGAGGGTTCCTTTTGGAACACAGGAAGACAAAGCTGGTGGAGCTTTGTGGGTTTGGGGACAGACGGGAAGTAGGAACAGCAGCAGCCATGAGGAGGCAGAGGAGAGCTGAGCAGTGGGGACAACGGTCCCTGGAGTGAGGGGGTGACAGAGTGAAGCATGATATGAGGAAATGAGACCTCTTCCCCAAAACTCAAACCTGTATCTCTGTCATTCCACCCAGGCCAGCTCTTGGAAGCTCAGACCATTTCCCTCCCAACCCTTAAAATATAGGAGTCAGCACAATGACATCCCGACCTGGGTGGAACCTCGGCCACCCCGTCCCCAGCCAGGTGCCATTGCCGTGTCCAATCTGCCGGGGACTGGATATATTTAGTTTAATTTCTAGGCTGTGTTTCCTACCACAAATGGCCACCTGGAGAACCAAATTGCCCTAATCATAGAGCAGAGACTAGCGACGTCCCCACCCACCGGCCCCCTCAGCCACCAGGCTAGGCTGAGCCTCTTTCCACTCCCAGACCTCTTAGGGTTCCTGAATCTTCCTGCACTACACCCCAAGTTATCCACCCTGGAAAGGAGCCGAACACCCCATGGGGTCTCGGAGGGGCAGTCAGCTGGCTCCATCCCTGCAGGCAGTTTGCTCACCAGCAGAGAGAGGCCTTGGACTTGTACCACTTGCTCATGGAGCCCTGCCAGGCCCCGCACTGCCAGGTCCTAGAGTCTGTAGCAGTGCCCCAAGTGCTTTTGGAGGAACTGTTGTCACCTAACCTCACTTAAGAAGTCATAGTGCACATGAGCGCATTAAAGGCTCTTAGAAGCCCTGCTTTCCTCTGTCTGACCCAGCTTACCAGGATTCACTCATAACAAATTTTATGGGTGGAATTCTTTTACCATGAAAATTTTTTTTTGCCGAACAAGATTTTCAAGACTTTGGCATTCTATAGAACAATGTGTACCTACGAGATACCTGCAAGTGTAAGACTAAAAGCCATGGTAAGCAGACAATAAGGTGGTAGGTGCAGTGGCTGGGGAGAAAAAGCCCAGGGTTTCAGGGCCCCATCCCACTTTCACATCATTCTCACTGAGCTGCAGGCCAGGAGCAAGAGTCAGCCTGTGGGGGAAGTAGCAGCCTCAGGGTCACTATGGGTCAGAGTTCACAGCTCCAAGGCAGCCATGCTGCTGTCATAAAACCTCCCAGATGCTTGAAACCCTTCATGTCCTCAAATCAACCCACACCTGCAGGGCCTCTGTGGCATTACCCAAAAGATGTGTTGACCCCCACAGAGAGTGGAGACCCTGGAGAACCAGGCCAGGCATAAACACCACAGGACACTATTGATCTGAGAAACTAGAGCTTGGGGTCATTCTTAAAGGAGCCATTTCTGAAACAGCCAGACAAAGGTTACCAACAGTAAACAGGTTCCCTGGAGATGTAATCCCCTAGTAGCTAGTAAACCCCTTGCTAAATGCTGCTGTGCAGTTTATTAGAAGAGCAAGCAAGTAGTAAAGACTCAGCAGGAGAGGCTTGCTCAAGAAAATCAGAATAAGAGAAAGAAGGAAGGAAGGAAGGAAGGGAGGAAGGAAGGGAGGGGGGGACAGAGAGTGACAGCTAGGAGGGGACATTCTCATGAGATGCAGGGGAAGAATAAAGCCAAGTTGCTGGAAAGAGCACCCATGAGAATAGCCAAAGCCATGATGCCCAAGCATTTAAGGGATGTCAGGGTCAGGCCAGGCCCAGGTACACACATAGCCCTGCACAGCACTGGCCATGGACCAGATCTACCCTGTGGATGTGTGGTCCATGCATGGTCTGCTTTTCTTTTTAACAACTGGCCACCACTTTAAAATTAAGGGATTTTATATAAAAACCAGATTTCTGCTCCCTCTTGAAAACTGGGTCACTTGGTTTGACTTACACCACAAGCTGATGCTGAGACAAAGGTTTGAGAGCAAATGGTTTATGTGGGAGCTGCAGACAGCCTGGAAGGGGAGGAGGGGAGAAGGGGAGGAGACAGCCAGCAAAGGGTGCAGGGTTGAGCCAGCTGCCACCTTGGACAACTGGAGGTGAACACCTCCAGGAAGCACATAAAGCTTGAACCTTGGAATGATCTGAGCCGAGAGGTGAGGTAAGGGAGCCGAGAGTATTCCTACATCAAATACCTGTCAGTCCCCACCTCCTAGAGCAATGGAAATAAAAACAAAAATAAACAAATGGGACCTAATGAAACTTAAAAGCTTTTGCACAGCAAAGGAAACCATAAGACGAAAAGACAACCCTCAGAATGGGAGAAACTATTTGCAAACGAATCCACGGACAAAGGATTAATCTCCAAAATATATAAACAGCTCATGCTGTTTATATCAATATCAAAAAAAAACCCAATCCAAAAATGGGCAGAAGACCTAAATAGACATTTCTCCAACGAAGACATACAGATGGCCAAGAGGCACATGAAAAGCTGCTCAACA
>NC_041233.1:23657526-23657836 GCF_002837175.3 Physeter macrocephalus | reverse complement strand
TGGTTAGAATGGGCATCATCAGAAAATCTACAAACAACAAATGCTGGAGAGGGTGTGGAGGAAAGGGAATCCTCTTGCACTGTTGGTGGGAATGTAAACTGATACAGCCACTATGGAGAACAGTGTGGAAGTTCCTTCAAAAACTAAAAACAGAATTACCATATGACCCAGCAATCCCACTGCAGGGCATATACCCAGAAAAAAAACATAATTCAAAAAGACACATGCACCCCAATGTTCATTGCAGCACTATTTACAATAGCCAGGTCATGGAAGCAACCTAAGTGCCCATCGACAGACAAATGGATAA
>NC_041233.1:23643566-23657301 GCF_002837175.3 Physeter macrocephalus | reverse complement strand
ATACAGAGTGAAGTAAGTCAGAAAGAGAAAAACAAATATTATACATTAACGTATATATGTGGAATCTAGAATGAACTGGTTTTCAAGGCAGAAATAGAGACACAGATGTAGAGAACAAACATATGGACACCAAGGGGGGAAAGCGGGGGGCGGGGTGGTGGTGGTGGTATGAATTGGGAGATTGGGATTGACATATATACACTAATATGTATAAAATAGATAAGTAATAAGAACCTGCTATATAAAATTAAATAAATAAAAATTTAAAAAGTTGTTCATATTTATACTTAAAAAAAGAATTATACATTATGTTGGTACAAAATCTCAGAGTTGTTAAATTATCAGGATCTAGAAAATGTCAAGTATATATTAAAATTTACCTATGCCAGTAAAAAAAAAAAAAAAAAAAAAAGAAGACCTGTCAGTCTTTGGCTGAAGGTTGTTCCTCGGAAGTATTAATGCCCCAGCACTTGCCCTGCTGGCAGAACAACATTCCAGAATTCTGGAAAAAGCTGTCAGGCCCAGAAAGGAAGGAAGATACAAGTGGTTGAAAGTTTCCAGAGCACAGCGCGAGTTTCCAGTGAAAGGTGTAAGGGAGAGGAGGGGCCTGACAGCACCTGCTCCCTGGGGTGGTAGGTCACCTGGGGCTCTCATCCCAGCAGGAACAGCGGGCCTCAGTTGGGAGAAGCGCGGGGCCCTGTCTCCCTCTGGTCTCTCCAATACTAGGCAGCATCGATCACGGCATCTGCATTGATGTTTTACTTCCAACAGAAACATCCTCTCTGTCAATCCATGTCCGTCCAAAGTGAGAAAGCAACAGGTTAAGAGGGACACAGCTGTGACTCCATTCATTAGGACAGCACCAGGCCCTGGAGTGTTTGAGTTTTCAAACCACAGCTTAAAGTCCTGGTGGAATGCTGGGGTCTGGGCTGACTTTCCCGACAGTGCTCACCAGGGGACCCTTAATGCTTAGACCTCAGGAATAACATGGTTAGTCTGGAAACCATGGGCTCTGCCTAGGTCTGCCTGGTCAGAACACCATGGAACTCAACCTTCCCTTCACCATCTCTTACCACACCCACCTGGATTTCTCCTGCCCACCCCTACCCCAAAACAGCTGCTGCCCACCTGTGTGAGAGGACAGAATAAGCAGCGAGGAGGAGCACAGGTGCTTTTCCCACCTGGATGGTGGACAGAGCCAGCCGGCAACCAGTCCATACCAGAGCGACCCTCCCTTGAAAGTTTTCAACTTCTTTCTGCTCTGAGGCACATAGTAGACGATGCTCACCTGTGGGGCCCAACACGTCCCTTGGGTGTGCTGTTGTGAAGATCAGCATGGCAATCTCCAGTGCCTGAGTTCAAATGCCACCCCGTTCTTGCCCACCTAGGAAAGTTCAACAGGGTGACCAAGGAGAGTGTGTAAGAAGGCCTGGAGGATGAAGAGAACTTGAAGAGTTTGGGGACCGAGAAACAGTTTGCTCTGGCTGAGGTGAGGAGGAGACAAGAGGCTGCAGAGGAAAGCTAGGACCTGAACGTGCAGGAGCCTCTAAGCCATGATAAGAGATTGGACTTGATCCCAAGAGCTATAGGGAACCGTTGAAGGTAGAATGAAGCAGCGTGGCCTGGCCTGATCAATTATGTCCCATTTTACAGATGAGAAGAGAGAGGCACAGAGAGCTGACATGACCGGTAGTGTCAGGATATGAATCCACATCCCTCCTCCTTGAAGACCCTTCTGTCCCATCTTTTGCCTCAAGTCTCCCACTTCGATCTGTTGAGACCCCAAAGGCCACAAAAAGGCTGTGGAGGACCAGAAAGAAAGGCTTCCCTTTGAGATCATACAGAACAAGTCTGACCCCTCCCCTATGTGCCAGCTTTTCAAAGTCAGCCTGAGTCTGCTCTTCTCCAGCAAGGTGTCCTAGCTGTGTGACCTTGGACCAGTGAATTGCCGTCTCTGAGCCTTGGGTTGCTCATGTATAAAATGGGGATAATATCAAGGTGAAGGACAGGGATGCATGTAGTGTGTCTGGTTCATGGTAAGCCCTAAATAAACAGTGGCTGCTATTACTTGAAGATAGAGGCCCTTCACCTTATTCACCCTCTTCTGGATGCCTCTCAGTTAATCAACGAATCAACAAGTATTTTGAAGGCTATAGGGAAGCCTAAATAGAACATATAGTGGAACCTGGGGCCAAATAGAATAGGTCCCTCAGCATCTGCCCCAAGCAGTCAAGCTGCCCCCTGCAGGACAAATCCTGAAAACCAGTGCTGAGATTCCAGGGACAGACCTTGAGATGGCCCACAGAGCAACGGGCAAGTCCCAGAGTCTGGGTGAGTGAGTAGGACTAATCTTCTCTTTCCTTTTGGAAGTTTTCATTAATTCCACTTCTGTGTTTCAGCAGTCTCTTTCCTCTGACTTGGTCTTGATTTCTTTAAGCAGTTTCCTTTCCAGGAAAAAAAAATGCCCTCTGCCTTCTGTCTGTATGAGTGGAGAGACTGACTCTTGAGAACCAAGAAGATCTGGGTTTAAATCAATTCATTCAAAACATTGTCCAATGGGCAGCACTTCTCCCCCCTTCCCTGGCTCTGGAGGGGTCTGGCTGGCCCAAATGGAGGTGTGTTCACACTTGGTCTGGAGCCTACCACTTCCTGAAGCAGGCAGGTCTCACTTGGCTGGGAGCAGAGCAACAGCTGAGAAGACATGTGTCAAGACATCACCTTGGAGGGACTTCCCTGGTGGCACAGTGGAGAAGACTCTGTGCTCCCAGTGCAGGGGGCCCGGGTTTGATCCCTGGTCGGGGAGGGGAATTGGATCCCACATGCATGCGGTAACTAGGAGTTCACGTGTCACAACTAAGGAGCCCGCGTGCCACCGCTGGGGAGCTGGCAAGCTGCAACTAAGGAGCTCTGGAGCTGCAACTAAGGAGCCCACCTGCTGCAACTAAGAAGCCCACGTGCTGCAACTAAGGAGCGGTGAGCCACAACAAAGGAGCCCGAGAGCAGCGGCTGGAGGGCCCACCTGCTGCAGCTGAGACCCAGCACAACAAAATAAATAAATAAATAATTTTTTTTAAAAAAAAGAGTTCCCTTGGAAGTAGAAATCCAAGGACCCCATTACAGGGACATGCTCCCGACAGCTTACTTCTAGATGTCGTGCCCTTCAAGTTCTCTTTCACGGGTGGTTAAGCCTCAGTGAAAGGCTTCACGTTGTCTCCCACTATGCCTGACACAACACAAGTGGTAGTTGAATAGATGAATGAATGAATGAATGAATGGTAAGGAAGTTTAAGAGGCACTTGGAATAAACAATTTTTTTCAATTGTAGTAAAATAAACATGACATAAAATTTACTGTTAGTGACATTTAGGACATCCATAATGAGCAACAATCACCACTATCTAGTTCTAGAACATTTTCATCACCCTAAAAGCAAACCCTCATATGCCCTGCCACCACAAATCTGCTTTCTGTCTCTATGGATGTGTCTGTTCTGGACATTTCATATAAATGGAATCATACAATATGTGACCTCTTGTGTCTGGCTTCTTTCACTTAGCATAATGTTTTCAGAATTCATCCATGCTGTAGGATGTATTCGAATTTCATTCCTTTTTAAGACTGAATAATAGTCCATTGTATGGATATACCACATTTTGCTTATCATTTCATTAGTTTATGGACACTTGGGTTGTTTCCATCTTTTGGCGGCACTTTCATTTAATGAACATTTCTTGAGCTCCTACTATGACCCTGGCACCGTTCTGGGGACTTGCTCATTATCTATTATTGAACCCTCAGTACTGCTCTCAACTGGGTGGAAATTATTTCTTCATTTCAAATATAAAAAAACTGAGGCTCAACAAGGTTTAAGGAACTTGCTGAGATAGAAAGTAGCAGAAACAGTTCAGCCCATCAAACACTGGCTGGCAGAGCAACTAAGCTCGTGCGCCACAACTACTGAGCCTGCGCTCTAGAGTCCACGAGCCACAACTATTGAGCCCGCGCAATAAACAATTTTTTTCAATTGTAGTAAAATAAACATGACATAAAATTTACTGTTAGTGACATTTAGGACATCCATAATGAGCAACAATCACCACTATCTAGTTCTAGAACATTTTCATCACCCTAAAAGCAAACCCTCATATGCCCTGCCACCACAAATCTGCTTTCTGTCTCTATGGATGTGTCTGTTCTGGACATTTCATATAAATGGAATCATACAATATGTGACCTCTTGTGTCTGGCTTCTTTCACTTAGCATAATGTTTTCAGAATTCATCCATGCTGTAGGATGTATTCGAATTTCATTCCTTTTTAAGACTGAATAATAGTCCATTGTATGGATATACCACATTTTGCTTATCATTTCATTAGTTTATGGACACTTGGGTTGTTTCCATCTTTTGGCGGCACTTTCATTTAATGAACATTTCTTGAGCTCCTACTATGACCCTGGCACCGTTCTGGGGACTTGCTCATTATCTATTATTGAACCCTCAGTACTGCTCTCAACTGGGTGGAAATTATTTCTTCATTTCAAATATAAAAAAACTGAGGCTCAACAAGGTTTAAGGAACTTGCTGAGATAGAAAGTAGCAGAAACAGTTCAGCCCATCAAACACTGGCTGGCAGAGCAACTAAGCTCGTGCGCCACAACTACTGAGCCTGCGCTCTAGAGTCCACGAGCCACAACTATTGAGCCCGCGCACTGCAACTACTGAAGCCTGCATGCTCTAGGGCCCGCGTGCTGCAACTACTGAGCCCATGTGCTGCAACTACTGAAGCCTGCACACCTAGAGCCAGTGCTCAGCAACAAGAAAAGCCACTGCAATGAGAAGTCCGTGCACTGCAACGAAGAGTAGCCCCGCTGGCCAAAAGCCCCGTGCAGAAACAAAGACCCAAGGCAGCCAAAAACAAACAAACAAACAAACAAAAACCCCGCCGGCTGTGTGCCCGCAGTATGCAGCCCCCCTGCCACGCTGCAGGGCGCAGAAGTGAAAAGCACAGTCCCTGTCTGCACAATAAAAGACATCCCATGTCAGACTTGCCAGGCAGACTCAGTATCACTTACTTCTATACTTTCCATTTCATTGGAAACTCAGCAACAATTCCAGTATGGCTTAATTTGTAATCATCTGTACCAATAATTTCCCAATCAGGGAAAAATAAAACCCACCATCAGACCCCCTGTCTATGTCAGTCCCTCCCTGTATATGACTGATGGGACTGTCCAATTTGAAGTGGTTTGGGCCTCACTGGTTCAAGTGTAAGTCACCAGCTCCTTTGTGCCCTTTACAATGAGACAGCACTCAGTGCATTTCTGTAGCAAAAGCTCCCTGAGCTTTATCAGTCTCCTCAAGAGGCCCAGGACCTCCACTCACTCAAAACCCTCCAGATACTCACAATTGATCAATAATCATAATGATGATGGTTTATTGAGCATGTACTATGTGCTAGATACACGCCCAGTACCTTCCATGCATTATCTCCTTGGATGATCCTCCCAACCCTGTGAAATGGGTGATTGATTTGATAATTTTACTGATTATCCCCCATTTTATGGATGAGGAAACTAAGCCTTGGAGAGGTAGACCCTGGGTGGACCAGGTTGCAAACCCAGGTCTTTCTGCTCCAGAGCTTGACCTCAGAACGGCTGTGCCACACCACTGTGGGGACATCTGAGTGCTCAGAGCCTGTGATACCCTCATCCCTCTCCTTGGTGACAGGATAAATAAAAGGCAGGTAATTGTCAGCCCAGTTGTCAATCCTGCAGATGTTGCCTGCCTCTGTGAACAGTGCTCATGGGATCCTGGCCAAGAAAGAGGCAGCGGGACCAGAGACTCTCTTTAGAACTTGGCTTTCAATGCCAGCGGGGCGGAGCTAAGGCAGGGAAATATCACACGTGGAGCTGCCCTCCAGATACAAGGCCACAGTAAACATAAGCATAAAGCTCAAATTCAGCAGACAGCCAAGAAATGCAAACCCAAACAAAAATGACCTCTTAAATTGGCAACAATTTTTTTTTTGGCCTCACCGTGCAGCACTGGGGATCTTAGCTCCCAGAGCAGGGATCGAACCTGTGCCCCCTGCAGTGGAAGCGCAAAGTCCTAACCACTGGACTGCCAGGGAATTCCCAGCAACAGTTTTTTAAAATAGTAAAACCCAGTGCTGGTGAAGGCGTAGATAAACATCCATTCATCTGCTGGGAGGAAAGTTTGATAATATGTATCAAACACCTTAACATTTTTCATAACCTTTTATCCAGCAAATCTAATACAAATTTATTCTAAGGAATGAACTGTGGCTGAATGCTAAGATTTAATGTTTTAAAACATTAAGTGTTGTTTATAACAGTGAAAAACCAAAAAAAAAAAAAAACCCTTAAGTGTTGAATAATAGGGGGGAAACTCTGCAGCTATTAAAATAATCATGCAGAAGACCTTTTATGACAGTTAAAGATGTTCAGGATATATTAGATAATAAAAGAGGGCTATAAAACTCCATTTATATAAAATATTCTTTATAATGTGAATATATTTGCACAGAGAAATGATTGGAAAGACATTAACCAAACTGTTGACAGTAAATTACTTATCTAAATTTTAAACAACTTTTTAAACCAACATGTATTCCTTGCATTCATCACATAGTGTTTAAGAGTGTAACCTCTGGAGTCAGGCTGCCTGAGTTCAAATCTCAACTCTATCCCTGGTTCATGGAGACCTCTCTTGAAACCTTTCAGTTTTCAAGTACAAATGGGGGTAATAACAATGCCAAAGCGCCTGCTCAGGGGGTGTTGGGAGGCTCTAAATGAGAAGATATGTGTGATGTTCCCAGTCCAATGCCTCACGGTAATTTATCATCACCATTGCTATGATTACTATGACTAATTATGGTTATGATTACTAATACAACTTGTGCAATTAGAAGGGAGAAAAGCCTGAGCGTTTGCCTGCGTCCTTGCCCACCTCAGAAAGCCATGCCTGCCAGCTGCCCCCCACAGGGCTGGCGCTTGCCGTCGACTTCCTGCAAGGCTTTCAGCTCACACTTGCCAGGACTCCCGTGTTCCGTCCACCTCACCCCTGTCCACAGAGAGGAAGAAACAGCCCAGCAAACACTGGTCTGCTGGCCCCAGAGTGAGACGTGGAAGTTTACAAAAATGTATAAGTAAATGTTTTGTTTGGGAGGAGAGACGGAGCACAGGCTGCACCGAGAAAGGAGACTTTTCAGAAGGCCCTGGAGGAGACTGCCCTTCACCACTGGGCCTCCTTCTTTCCCCTGTTTGTTTCTTCACTTCATCCTGACCAGCTCATTTTCTCTGAAGCATCTGGCCCCAATAGGGGGCTGATTTGAATAAATCCAAGACATCTCCCTTAGCCCAGCAAACTTGGAAGAAGCCAAGGAGAAACCCCACAGTGTTGCCAGCAGCAGCCCTAAGAGGCAGAGACAGACAGGAAAGAGGAGGGTGGTTAAAAACTAAGTGAGGACCAGGGTGCGCCTGGGGCACAAGGTGTGTACACGAGGCTGATGTGTCCAGAGATCGAGAGGGATGAGCCAGAGAGAGATGGGCCCCTAGAGCCAACAGCACCCTCCGGCAAGCATCCACCTGCCCTTGGTTTCCCTCCTCTCCTGTGGCCCCACTCTAGACAGGAGCTGGCTCATATGGGTCACAGATTTCGCCAGATGTGGGAGAACCAGATCGAGGGACATGTTGTGGTTGCTCCCCTACACAGACACACACACACACACACAGACACACACACACACACACACACACACACACACACACACACACGCCCACACCTCCTTCCAGGCTGGGAAAGCAGAGGGTATGGAGTTCCAACCAGACCCCATCCTCCAGTTGCTTTAACCCAGACACATACTTCATTCCCTTCTGCTTGAAAATACCAATACACCCGTAAAAATTCTAAATTCTAGTGACCCCAAGACAAAGCAGAGTAACTGTTGTTGGGTGAAGCGTCAGGAACAGCGGACAAGAACATTAGATTGAATATGAAAGAAAGAAGTGAATGAAAAAAAAAAAAGCTGTGATTCCTAGAAATTCCCACTCCACCCACTTCCCACCACTATTCTGTTACTCCAAAATGAGAAATTAATTCCTCCAGGATTAGGGTTGTGGAGATTGTGCCATAACCCAGGAAAAAGGCTTTATGTTTGCAAGGTGTGAACGGGGCTTAGCTGGAACTCACTAAGATGCAGCTAAGGCAGTCTGGGCTCCACTCCTTTACATTTCAGTAGAGTCTCAAAGTACAGTTTGTCAAGGATGCCCTGAGCAGGTTTGGGGCCAGCCTCCTCTGTTACTGGTGTTGGTAATAGAGCAGAGTGGGCAGCAGTATTAATTGTGAAGATAATTTTTGTCTTGTTCTCACTTATGTACGTAGAAGATGTTCAAAGAATGGGAAGGTCACTGTCCCCTTTCCCCTTTCCCCTTATAGGGAGTAGAGGCTGGCTGTTCTCATCCTGAACTCTGAACCTCAGCAGGGAGAAGATAAGCCACCACTGAAGAGGCCATGAAACTCAACCCTCACCCATTCACTACTTATTTTAAAAACACAGAACTTCCTAAACTAACCCAGTAGTTTTCAACTCTGGATATGCATTAAAACCACCAGCTGGTGCTCAAAGTTTCCTGTGCATCAGCATATCCTGGAGGACTTGTTAAAACACAGATTTCTGGGCCTCACCCCATTGTTTCTGATTCAGTTGGTCAGGGATGGCACCTGAGAACTTGCCTTTTAACCAGTGCCCTGGTGCTGCTGGCGCTGCCAGTCCCCGGTCCACACTTTGAGAGCCACTGCCCCTCCCTGTCCTCCGAGACTGACTCAGTTGGTTTGGAGTGGGGTCTGAACATCCGCTATTTAAAGGGGCTGAACCCGAGCAGGACCCTGTAGGGCTCCTGGGCACAAAAGCCTTTCTGTGTCCCCCCATTTCTTGATTACAGGAAATAGGCTTCATTCAGCCTCCATGACCTTCCCTGAGTTCCGACAGGCAGGTTCAAACAGTCGCTAGTTAGGGAAGGGAGGGGGATTTGGAGACAAGGGAGGAAAAGTCAAGAAAAAATAGTGCAGCCTTGGGGCAGGGTCCTGGTTCCTCCTCAAGGGACACACATAACAATATCTTTGAGCTGTTTTGCAGATACTGAAACCCCCACCAGGTGGGAGAAGTTAACTGTATGCTGCCCAAGAGCACGGAGACCCCGAACTGTTGGAACCAGAAGGTTGATGATGCTTCCCACTTACCTCACCATCAACCAGTCAGAAGAATGTCCACGAGCTGATCACGCCCTCCTCTTTGAACCATTGCTATAAAACTCCTCACTACCCCCTCCAGGTCGGGACACACAGTTCTGAGAGCATTAGTCCTCTGTGGCCCCCTTTGCCTGGCAAAGCAATAAAGCTATTCTTTTCTACTTCACCCCAAATTCTGTCTCCGAGATTTAATTTAGTGTCAAGGTACAGAGGCTGGATATGGCATCAGGGCCCAGGGGATCCTGGGAGAACCACTGCTAACACCACAAGGGCCAATTAAGGTGAGATCAACTACAAGAGCGCATTGTAAAAATCAGTACAAATAGCCAGTTAACAGTTAAGTACTTACTAGAATCCAGCTGTTCTCAATCATGGCCTTATCTAACTTCTATTCCTTTATAACATCAAAGAGAAATCTTGACATCTCTCTCTGACTTGGCATGTCTGCAACTTTGCAGAAGCCATTTCTGCACGTCCCTGCTCTGCTTCTGGTTCTGGCTGAGCTTTAGGGCATCAGCACTTTGTCACAGCTCCCAGCTCTCAGTCTGCAGGTTCGTTGGTGTCTTAACGTTCTCCCTCTTACCTTTGTTCAAGAGAAACGTTCCCTCTCCTTGCATATGGCACAGAGAGCCCCTATGGCATGGCTTCCTTATGACCCAGCTCAAGGAAAGCTGACTTACCTTGATCCATGGAAAAGCCAAGGTCCACTGAGCTCAAGACCTTGGCCGGCTCTGGGAAGGGCAGTCTGCCTAGCAGCACACAGCTGATGAGCTGATCCTTGGTCTGCATGGGCATAAATCCCCCTCTGAGGCCTGGCAGCAAGGGAGCGTTGGGCCTCCAGCCCCGCTGTGGGAAGATTTACAAAACAAAGAGCAGATGCTTTGAGTAATCACTTCATCACAGAATGAGGCCCAATGCATTTACATCAGGAAGGGAAGGGTCGGTGGATGCTGGCCAAGTCCTGCTCAGAGGAGCCTCAGAGAGACAGGTGTGGGTAAGCATGTTGACAAGGCAGCCATAATGAGGAGCAGAGAGAGGAGAATGAACACACTTGACTTCCCCTGGGCCATGCACTTACAAGTAGTATCTTATTTAATCCCTGCAACAACTCCACAGTAGATGCTGCCATTGCTTCTCTTTTGAAGATGAGGAAACAGAGGCTAAGCAAGGTCACACATCCTGCCCCCAGTCACACAGGTGGTATGATAGCTAACATTTATTGAGTCCTTACTATATGCCAGGCACTGCTTCAGTTGCTTTACGCATATTGACCCATTTAATCCTCACAACAATCCTAGAGGTAGTGTATTAGTCTGCATAGGCTAGGTTTTGCTGTGGTAACAAACAGTCCCCAAGGTCTCAGGGCCTAATATAACAAAGGTTTATTTCTTATCTAAATGAAGTCGGCTGTGGGTCCACAAACCTCTCCGGGGCATCTTTCATTCATGCAGTGACCCAGCAAGTCAGGTAGCTTTGATCTTGTCACTCAGCCTACTGAACAGGAGGCCTTGGTGCTGAGGAAGAGGAAAAGACAACTCTAGGGTCTTGGGCTGGCTCTTCCGTTCTTTTCCCCAGAAGTGACTCATGTCACTTCAGCCCACAGACCATTGGCCAGTGCTAATCACATGGCACCTACCCAATTGCAGTGTGGGTGGGGAATATAGGGGAACAAATAGAATGTTTGGTGACTATCACTATCTCTGCCACAGTAGGTACTATTATTTCTTTTACCTTTGTTTTTTTTGGCCACGCCCTACAGCATGTGGGATCTTAGGTCCCCAACCAGGGATTGAACCTGTGCCCCCTGCATGGGAAGCGTGGAGTCTTAACTGCTGGACCAAACCACCAGGGAAGTCTCTTTATCATTTTTTTAATTGAATGAAATTGAATGAAAGAGTCTTTAAATTCTGTAGTGCTTTACAATTTTCAATAGTTTCATGCACATGATTTCATATAATCCCATAAAAACGCTTTTATTTTCCCTTACCCCTCCCAGTAGGTAATATTATTATCCTCACTTTACAAACAAGAAATCTGAGATTGAGAGGTGAGGTGACATGCTGTATTAGTTTGCTAGGGCTGCCATAGAAAAGTACCACAGACTGGGTGGCTTAAACAACAGAAATTTATTGTCTCAGAGTTCTGGAGGCTAGAAGTCTGATATCAAGGTGTCAGCAGGGTTGGTTCCTTCTGCGGGGCATGAGGGAGAATCTGTTCCATGCCTCTATCCTAGTTCCTGGTAGTTTGCTGGCATCTTTGGTGCTTCTTGGCTTGTAGAAGCATCACCCTAATCTCTGCCTTCATCTTCACCTGGTGTTCTCCTTGTGTAGGTCTGCCTCCAAGTTTTCCCTTTTTATAAGGACATCAGTCATATTGGATTAGGGGCCCACGCTGCTCCAATATGACCTGATTTTGACTCATTTCATCTACAACAAGCCTATTTCCAAACAAGGTCACATTCCGAGGCACTGAGAGTTAGGATTTCAACATATGAATTTTGGAGGACACAATTCAACTCATAACTCTTGCTCAAGGTCACACAGAGCCAATAAGGTGAATAACTTGTACCCCAGTCTGTCTGACTAATTTTAACTCTCCATCCAAGGTGATAATTACTTCCTCTGAAATGGGAGGTCTATAAAACATTTGGAGCCATGTTGATGATGAGAATTAATTATGTTATTCTTGTGTCTCTGAAAGCAGGGATCATACCTTATAAAACCACTCTTACACTTGCCCTTAAGAAACATGAAACCCATTTAAACAAGGATTCTTTTAAATAAAATCTTCAAAGAGGATGTTGGAAACCTCCAAGAAATTAAAATCCCTCTCCCTCCCTACTGTCTCCACTCAAATGGGATGCCGTGTTCTCCTTCGAACACACAGCTGTGGGGCTCTCTTCTCTCATGGTCCCACCCATAGGCCTGGTCTAGAAGGAAGACACCTCTGCCTTTTCCATCTTTACCAACCGGAATGGTGACCTGGTCCCAACGTCCACCTGGGAGGTGTGATAGCTGACCTACTGCCCCATTTAGGGTCTGATATTAAACAAGCTGGACGTGGGAAAGGGTGTGTGTGCTTGTATGCTGATTCACATACCTTCCTACCCTCTACCCCAGGTTCCTACTCCTTACTCCTCCCAGCCCCACTGGACCCAGATCCCATCTTTATTAAGTCTTCATCTCTGCTCATTGCCTTCCCCAAGGAGTCTCCTGCTGGATTGGTGCAGAATTCTGCTTAGCCCAGATAGGAAGAAAACAATCCACAGGTTTTAGAGTCTGGGTGTCAATGGTCATGCACGTCATTTCATAACACCTTCCACCTGCGACAGCACAGCACACCTGGTGGAGAGGCCCAGTGCGCGAGGCCATGCCCAGCAATGGGCTGAGCATCTCATCCAAACTTGCAGAGGCCCTGAGATACCTCTGTGGAAGATGAAGGAGCCTGGCACTAGCTAGAGTGGTCAGGACAGATTTTAATCAGTGAACCACTGCAGAGTAGGGAGAAGAGTCCAGTGTGAACTATGCTCAACTGGGACTTGGGCAGAGGTGACTGGGCATTTTAAAGGGAGAATGAGAGAATGCGGGGGTGGTGAGCAGGGGCTCAGGAAAGTCAGGGAAGTGAAGAATTACAAACAAACAGGAAGGAGGTGTTGGTCCACGTGAAAGCCCTCAGGATTGGCTTACTGGCCTTACGGACGTTAGGCTCCGCCCCTCCGGCAGAATCTGGGAGGTGGCCCCCTCTTCAGGTGACGGCTGGAACAGTCAGTTCTTTCGGCAGCCTCGAGTTTTCCCACTCAGGCACTTTAAGAGGGGCCAGCATCATCCTAGGGATGTGGCCCTGAGCTGTTAGAAATTATGTTAGCATCTGTTCAGGTCTTTATAGGCCAAAGTGGAGGCCTAGTCCAGAAGGAAGCTCCGAGGAGCCTGGCTGGGGTTGGGTCAAGGAGAGAATCCCTGTCACTTCCACCATTCTCTGTGTTTCTTCTATGAAAGCAGGCCAGCGTTCCACTCAAGGCCACATACCTGGTGAATGGTCAAGCCATACCTGGCCTCCCGAGTTCTTTGCCATGTCTCTCTGGCTTCTGGCTTACCGGGTCTCTCCCTGGGTCTGTCCACTCACATCACCCCCACCCCACCCCCACTCACTGCTCAGGGCTCCGCCAGGAGGATAACGTGTCTGTGAGGGTCAGGCTGCCAGGAAAGAGGGGAGTGAGTGGCCTGAGCAAGTTATCCACCCTCAGGCCGGGGTCCTCACCCTTCCAATGGAGGATTACAGTGCATCCTCAAAGGGGGGTGGGCTAGAGAAATGGAAATAAAAACAAAAATAAACAAATGGGACATAATGAAACTTAAAAGCTTTTGCACAGCAAAGGAAACCATAAACAAGACCAAAAGACAACCCTCAGAATGGGAGAAAATAGTTGCAAATGAAGCAACTGACAAAGGATTAATCTCCAAAAT
>NC_041233.1:23619900-23642689 GCF_002837175.3 Physeter macrocephalus | reverse complement strand
AGGGTGACGCAAGAGGGAAGAGATATGGGAACATATGTATATGTATAACTGATTCACTTTGTTGTAAAGCAGAAACTAACACACCATTGTAAAACAGTTATACTCCAATAAAGATGTTAAAAAAAAGGGGGGGTGTTGGGGAGGCCAGAGACCCCGTTCAGAAGCGGTAGACAGTTATTCAACACTTATGAATACTTATGAAGGCCAGGCACTTCACCTGATTTTTTTTTACCAAAAGGCCAGTAAAAATGCTTAGAGTCCTCTGCCACCAAGATGTGTGGGCCACTTAGATTGAGTCAAGTCAGTCATCTTGGCCAGAGGATGAAGGGGGCAGACAGGAGGGCTCCTTCTCAGCTCTCAGACCCTGCTGGTCTCCTTGGGTCTCTGCCCCATGAAGAAAGTTCAGTGTGAAGCTGTAGGCTTGGGGTCCAGTGTCTGGGCGACCTGTGGTTAAGAAGGTAGTTCTGGGGACTTCCCTGGTGGCACAGTGGTTAAGAATACGCCTGCCAATGTAGGGGACACAGATTCAAGCCCTAGTCTGTGACGATCCCACGGGCCACGGGGCAACTAAGCCCATGTGCCACAACTACTGAGCCCGCGTGCCACAACTACTGAAGCCCGCGCACCTATAGCCTGTGCTCCACAACAAGAGAAGCCACTGCAGTGAGAAGCCCGCGCACCACAACGAAGAGTAGCCCCTGCTCGCCGCAACGAGAGAAAGCCCGCGCTCGGCAACGAAGACCCAATGCAGCCAAAAATAAATAAGTAAATAAATAAATTTATGTAAAAAAAAAGAAGAAAAAGGTAGCTCTGACGTCCCCTGAGCTGGACTCTAGTCCAGGCTCACCGTTCGTTAGCTGGGCACCCTGGCCTTTTTAGTCTCATTTTCCTCATCTGTAATAACTCTTAGAGTTAAATGAATGCTGTTGAGGTTTAATGAGATAAGACAAAGAGCTTAGGAGAGAACTTGGCATGTAGAAAGCCTCAAAAATGTTAGCTGACACTTATGGCAGGGATGAACTTCAAAATCACATCTCCTCTGGGAGATGGGGAGGGTGGACAATGGTGACTAAATGCCACCTCCCAACCCGGTCCTGTAGAGCCCCAGGCCAGGGCTTCAGGGCAGGTGGATCTCCAAGCCCCAGGGAGCCCCAGTGTGGAACCTCCTTCCGGGCCGCACTGCCAGCCTCCTCCAGCCCCTGGACACCCTGCCCTGCTCTGAGGCAGGAGGCCGCTCACACACACGCCTGCCCAGGGCAGCGTCTGCCGTGTGACCTGGCTCAGAGGGAGGCTGGGGGTGGGGGTGGGGGGCAAGGCTGGGAACCTTGAAGACAAAGAAAGAGCCCTTTGCTGTGGTTACTGAAAAAAAAAAGAAATTCTCCTGTTCAAACCCAGCCCCTGCAGACAGCCCCAGCCTCAGACTCTGGGCCCGTCCAGGTCCCTCCTGGGCTCTTGGGACCCCTGTCCTGAGGGATGAGCCTCCCCTGAGCTCCTCGCCTCCCCTGAGCTCCTCGTCTCCCCTCAGGGCACTTCCCATCCCAGCACTGGTTCCCTAGTTGTTAGCAGCAGAATCCTGCCTCCCACAATGATATCTCACATGCGCCTGATTAAAAACAACAAGATAAACCCCAAACTAAAAGCACAGCTGTTATGCTTGAAGCCCTGACTTCTGATCCAGTTTTTAATAATAATAACAATAATAGCTATCATTGTGCTTTGCTGGGAGGACATTCGACTAAATTCAATGCTCACAATAAACTCAGGGGTAGGTATTATTGTTATCCCCATTAAACATATGGGAAAACTGAGTCACGGAGTTAAGCCACTGGCTCAAGGTGATATAGATCAGAGTGAGGACTGCAAAAAGGCCCCCAGCAGCCCCCTCCTGACTGCGGAGGCTCTCTCTGCCTTCTCCCCTCCCTCGCCGAGGAGTCTCTGCTCTCAGGGGTGGGCAGAGAGAACCCTATGGCCTAAGCACCTGCCTCTGGCCACCTTCCCGTGTTTACCCTGAGGCTGCCATCCTGACCAAACTTCCTTGTCCTGGCCCAGGAGGTGGCAGGTTTTTAAGGACATGGGTTTGGTACTGAGCTGTTTATCATCAGGACTGGGTTTCCTCTCTCGGAGGTGGAGAAGTTGCAGTCACAAAATGTGTGGGGAGTGATGTTAAGCTCGCCACCTCTTTTTCTGCTCCCTGCCTGGGAAACACGGTTCTACCTGACAGTGTGCCATGTACATACACAGCACACTCACACACACACACAGAGAAGTTGCAGTCACAAAATGTGTGGGGAGTGATGTTAAGCTCGCCACCTCTTTTTCTGCTCCCTGCCTGGGAAACACGGTTCTACCTGACAGTGTGCCATGTACATACACAGCACATTCACACACACACACACACACACACACACACACACCTGCAAACGCATGCACGCACGCACGCACACGTGCACACGTACATAGCCTTCCAGGAAGCAGGGGAAAGCAAAAAGGGTCTTGAGTCTTTGAATGGCCTCATGGGATTCCTGCACATCTGAAGTCATTTACAAATTGTGGTGTGTGTGTACACTTGCGCGTATGAAGTGCAGGCGTATGCGAGACATAATTTGCAGGTCCCAGTGCAGAATGAAAATGTGGGACCCACTGTTCAAAAAGTAGTAAGAATTTCATGATGGCAACAGCAGCACATTAAACCAAGCACAGGCCCCTTCTGAGCACAGGCTGAGTGTGACCGTACAGGCTGCACACCCAGGAAGGGGGACCCACTCACAAGAGTGGGTTGTATGTTTATACTGCAGGCACTTTTCTAATTAGAAGGCTCAGGGCTTTTGTTAGAATCTCAAAGGGGTCCACGACTCTCTAAAGGTTAAGAACCATTTGGTGGCAGAAGGCTGGTGTTAGAGGCGTGGGTTTCAGTCCCAAGCACATGGTATACTAGCTGTGGGACCTGGACCAAGTTCCTTAACTTCTCTGAGCTATTTTCTCATCTGTAAAATAAGGGTTATAATAAAGCCTGCCTCACAGGGTTAGTGTGACAATAGTAAAACTGGGCGGGACCCTGTGGGGCTCCTGGGCAAGGAAGTCTTTCGGTGTGCCCCATTCCTTGTTTGTAGGGAACAGATTCCAGCCTCCACGACCTTCCCTGAGTTCCAAAGGGCAGATTCTTGAACAGTTGCTAATCAGGGAAGGGAGGAATGCAAAGACAGGGGAGGAGCAGACAAGAAACAATAGCGCAGCCTTGGGGCAGTACCCTGGTTCCCCCTCAAGAGATACACACAGCTGTTATCTTCTGAGCTCTTTACAGAACTAAAACCCCCAACAATTGGAAGGTGTTAGCATTCTTTATTCCAGGAAAGACCAGGTTAAAAGAACCAGAGAAGCTCATCAAAAGATTACCTGAGACCAGATTAGAAGAGGGCAGGCCCTGCACACCCCCTAATCCTTATCAGCAACCCCACCCTTGAACAATTGCTATAAAACTCCTCACCAAATCCTCCCAGGTTGGGACACATAGTCTTTGAGGGGCACAAGCCCACTGTGTCCCCCTTTGCCTAGCAAAACACTAAAGCTATTCTTTTCTATTTCACCCAAAACTCTGTCTCCAAGATTCGAGATTCGATTCAGCACCGGTGCACAGAGGCCGAGCTTTCAGCATCAATAGGGGCCATGAGATAAAGAGCTTAGCACAGAGCCTGTCACATTAGCTCCCAGGAAGTAGTCGTTAATGAACTGAGTTCATTCTGTTTTGCTTGTTACATTTGACGTTACATCCTTTTGCCAGCTTGATCTCAGCAAGCTGTGCCTTCTGTGGATGTCCTCAGCAGGCCCGGCACAGATCCTGGCAGGGGCTCTTGGGGACATGAGCTGGTGTTTCTGAAGACTGGCTTGGTGTCTTGGCTGGTCTCTCCCCCAGACCTTGCCCTGCTGGCTGACCTGACTGATTTGGTCTGCAATGCCTGGGCCACAAGGATACGTGACAGGTAGAAGCAACCTAGGGGGCCCTAGGGCTGGTGGATGATTTCTAGGTTGAGCTTGAGAGGACTGGGCCCCTCAAGAGGACCTCATAGCTTTTAAGTCCAGTGTCACACTTGACAGAGCCTCTCTCCAAACTGGGGCACTCAGGAGAGGGTTCTTAGGAAACCTGGGGCCCAGTGGCCCTTGGCGGCCCGTATTTCCCCTCTGGTACCCACATGGCGGCTCCTCGGGGGCTTCTGTGCTGCTTCAGCAATTATCTCCACTGGGCCTGCCAGCATCGCAGGGAGAAGAGCCACTGTGGCCCAGTCACCCCTTCCCTCCTTTCCCCCAGCCTGGTGCCACGGCTCACAACCCACCTTGACCCGTTTCAGGGTGGAGACTCCTAGCGGAGAGGAAAAGGGAGAATCAGGGCTGAGACCACCACACCACCCCCAGAGTGATCAGAGGGAAGTCTGCAGCCCCTCAGGGTCTCCATGGCCATATTTGTAACATGCAGGGGGGGCACCTTCATGTCTGCCCTGGAGAAGACCTCACCCATACACCCAGGAAGGTGTTTCGATATGTACAATGTGTATCTTTGTACTGATGAAGAGTGGAAGCAACCAAAGGGCCATCCAGAGAGGAGTGGTAAATAAATGGCAGTTGAGAACTAAAACATTGCCTGCCATATCAGTAAACAAAGGATGTTACAGCCATTAAGCCATTACTTTACAGCTGCCCGGATGGTGAGCCCTGAGGGAACTCAGGATGGAGACAAAGGGGCTGCCCACTGCCAAGCCCATCTAGCAGTCAGCTGCTGCAGCCACCACAAGGGTCCACAGAAGGAAACTCAGGATGAGAAAACACAGGCTACCGGCCCCAGATAGCTGAGGTGCATATCAAAGGAATGATTTCAGTGAGCCCACACTCTTGCATCTTCCTATACATAGAAAAGTATTAAACTCCTTAACTTGGGATATCTTGTTTTCTTTTATTAACAATAATCTTTTGAAGTTCTGACTACCTGGTCTTTTGCTGCGAAAACTCCTGGCTCCCCGCCTTGCCTCTTCAGAACAGTTTTCTCATGGTTATCGGAGATGCTGTCTCACGGGCTTGAAGTCCTCAGAAAATCCGCCAAATAAAACATAACTCTCGGCTTTTAGGTTGTGCGTTTTTCTTTTTTCAGTCGACACAGTCATATTAGCAACGTTATCCAGCATTTCTCTTTTTTTTTTTTTTTTTTTTTTTTTTTTTTTTTGCGGTACGCGGCCCTCTCACTGTTGTGGCCTCTCCCGTCGCGGAGCACAGGCTCCGGACGCGCAGGCTCAGCGGCCATGGCTCACGGGCCCAGCCGCTCCGCGGCATGTGGGATCTTCCCGGACCGGGGCACGAACCCGTGTCCCCTGCATCGGCAGGCGGACTCTCAACCACTGCACCACCAGGGAAGCCCTATCCAGCAGTTCTTAAAAGCTAAGTGGGATGACACAGAAAGGTGTCCAGGATGTATTTTTAAGAGAAAAATGAAAATTACAAGATAATATATACAGTGTAAATCATTTCTGTAAATATAAACTATACATTCTCTAAACATCTCTATGCACAGGGAAAGGTCTGGAAAGATGTATTTCAAGTTGATCATAGAGGCTGCGCCTGAGAGGGGAGGCGCTGAAGGGGTGGTCAAAAAGGACCTAAAGTCCACCCTTCTGAAGCCCTTGCCACAGGTCCTGCAAGTGTCCCAGACCCTGCCGGGATGGAATTCCTAACCCCAGGGCCAAGGCCATGCTGCACTGCTGGCATCTTGGGTGGAAATTCTGATTGGCTCGTGAATAACCAGCCTCCCATCCACTGATAGCAAAACTGTTCCAAACATCATTTATTAACTCCCCACCAAGGGCAGGCATCCCACCCTCCCACAACAGGGTGGGTATTAGAGTCAGGCAGGGACTGCCAAGAACGGTGGCAGGTCTGAGATTTTTCCTCTGCTTGTAAGCCAGCAGTCAGCCTGCCAGTGCCATGAATGCTGGCAGAAGACTTCTGGGACAGAGACAACGGACTTATTAGGTAAAACAGGTGACACAAGCTCCATGTTTGCCTTGGTTCCCTTTGCTCCCTTATCTCACGGGTCAAGTGGGAGACGGGCATGAGGAAACACTGTGCCCATAGGGGGTTTGTGTCATGGCTGAGGAATCCCGAGATTAGGAAACCCCCAATCTTATAAAGCGGCTTCTAGCAAACCTGCCCAATCTTTGCCTTGGAGGGAGACATTGTTTTTATTCTCCTGGAAAGCAAACAAATCTGCCCTCTACCCAAGGGAGACACTACATCTGCCAAGGCTGTTTGCTAGACAAACACCCTTGAAAAGATAGTCTGGAGCAAAAGGTGTCATGGGACTCCAGAAATTCCAGAGGCCCTCTGGAGAACCGTCTCCAGAACTAACACTGGGAGCCTGAGATGAGGCACTGAGTTGTTGAGTTCCTTCCCCAGGGTCACACAGCTAGGACACAGCAGAGCTGGGGTTACACCAGGTAATCTGACTCCAGTGCCCTTGCTTTTTCCTCCCTGCCTTCAAAATGGGCTGCTGGGCCAGCCTGGTAACCAAAGAAACACGGACAACACTGCTTCAGAGGGAAAATCCACTCTGAGTTCCCAACGACGACCTACAGAAGAACTGCAGGAACAGAGCCTGTCTGTGGCTTGGGACCAAGCACTGCCCACACGTTCCTGACCTGACTCCCCCGGGGGGATGAGAAAAGAAAATTCCTCTCCTGCTGCCCCTGGGTGATGTCAGAGAGGAGCTAGAAATAAGGCATGAGCTTCTGGAGACCGGATAAATGCTCTTTTCTTTTGCAGAAGGAAAATAATCTCACACCATTCCATATTGATTTAAACATGAAATTTATTTATGGAGTAGAAAGAGTTGGTGTTGGCTCTCAGCGCCCAACCAGGAAATGGTCTGGGCTTGTTTTTGTCTCTCCTCCAGCACCCTGTCCCCCCAGTGACCTAATCTGATTTTTCAGACTTGAAGGCTAGATCCTGTTCCCTGGTTCTCAGGCCTCCCCTGACCCACCTTCTCGTCTCTGGAGCCATTCCTCCCTGCCTGGAGGAGGCGCAGAGAGGGGCCAAGTCTGTCGTTGAGGTTTCTCTATTGCTTACTGTCCTCATCTGTAAAATGGGGACACACGTCTGCCTCACATCTCCCTCATCAATGAAAAGCAATTAATAGTAATAATAACAGTAATAGTAATAGCTGCTAATTTGATGAGTTGCTAATACATGCATCTATGAGGTATTAGGATTCTTCTTTACAGATAGGGAGACTGGGATCAGGGATGCTGGCAAAATTGGCCACTGTCACATAGTCACCCTTAAAGAAATGTCTGCCTCCTGTCACTTTGACCCTCCCGAATTCCTCCTTGCCACCGAGGAAGACACATCTCCAACATCTGCTCCCGTGAGCTCTGTCTGAAGTTGCACAAGGTTTATATACTCAGAGGCTTGGGCAGGGCTGAGGCTGGGATCTTGTCCTACAGACAGCAAGTCCCCTTCCCCAGGAGCTGCTCTATATGAGGCCCTTTAACGTTGTTTAACCTCATGGCAGCCCTGAGAGAAAGAGCTTTATCTCCACTTGCAGGTGGGCAAACTGAGGTTCTGAGAGTATTACATGGCCAGACCTTAGGGCTGGTGGGGAGCAGGACAAAGGTCCCACTCTGTAGGCCTGGCTTCTTATCCCCACACCACAAAGCCTCTGAACCAGCAGGTTGTGATATGGCTCCAGTTTCTCCTTCTGCAGCATAGGGACAAGACCCGGCTTCTCGCCATCTGAGATCCTGAGGGGTTTCTATGTTGCCTTCAGATGAACTCTGTGCTATTAGTTTGGAAAGACACAGAGCGGATCCGTGACATGCCGAAAGTCACCAAGTGAGCCACAGCAGGGCCAGCCAAGGTCTGAGCCCTCTGCCTCAAAGCCAATGCTCAGTCACCCACACCTCCCTGGCCAGGCCTCTGCAGGAGGCCCTGTCTCAGGGAGGGAGCTGAGGGAGCAGTCCCAGGTAAGTCCCACACAAATTACAGGGTAAGGTGGTTGGTGGTGAGGCCGGGGTGGGGCTGGAGGACGGAAGAAGAGGGAAGAGCAGGCCTGATGCCCACACCTTCCTCCCCGGGGGCGGCTGGCAGCTGTGGGGACAGACACCTGCAGCCAAGTATAACTGGGGGCACCCACCTCAGGAAAATTCCACCAGCTGAGGCTGGCAGGCACGGGCGGGGGTGGGGGGTGGGGGGGTGGGGTTTGACCCAGGGGATGCCCCTCCCCCCCTTCCCGGCAGGGTGATGAGCTATTGTCCTGCTAACTAAAAAATTTCACTTGCCAATGGTTCCATAAGAATTAGGTCATTAGTCACTGCAGCTGCTGACCTTCAACACACCCAGGCATTCAGGACAGAGATCAGGATGAGGCACTCTGTGCTCTGGGAAAACGGAGAGAACAGGCCTTCAGACAGGTAGGTATTTTCAGGAGAAATTTTTTATGAACCCGGATTCTTGCAACTTCCCATACTGTACTTAGAAAAGCACTAAAAGCACTAACCGAGGCGTCTGCCCCTCGTGACCAGCAGCAACTTCTACTGAGATATGTGCTTGGCTGCAAGTACCCCCTTCATCAAAATCACATCTATGCTGACCTCCTGCTCTACCTTTTCAGAGCAGTTCCTCAGGGCTCTCTAAGAGGCTGTCTCCTGGCCTACAGTCCTCAGAAAGTTCCCCAATGAAACTGAAACTGGCAGCTCTCACGTTGTGCATATTTAGTTCTGCCTGGGACTCTTTCTGCCCCTCACCCGTCAGGTCTCAGTTTAAACTTTCCTTCTGCCTCCCTGACCTGCGTGAGTGGAGCAGCCCCCTCCTCACCCCCACCTGCTGGGCGTTGGTGCCCAGGGACTGTTGGTTATCTGCTTTATTTCCGATTCATCGTCCTGGACCACCACCTGTGAGCCCCTCAGAGTCTCGGCCTTGCCTGGTTCTGCTTCACCGCTGCCGCCCAGTGCCCAGCTCGGGCTGACGTGCAGCACGTGCTTGGTAACAACCCTATGAACAGGCCCCAGGATGCGCCTGCCCATTTAATCGCATATCAGGAAGGTGAGGGACTTGTCCTACGGTTCCAAGAAGCAGCAGAGAAGCAAAGCAGAGGACCTCTAAGGGGAATTGGGGCCCAGGATTTAAGAGAGCCCATCTGGGGCTAGACACCTCTCCCCAGAGCCCTCAGAGCCGGGTGAACTGACCCCACCCCAGCAGTCCCTACCCTCGCTTAGTCACAGAGTGTGGAGGATGGTCCCTTGAGGGGAAAAAATTTGGGTGACAAATAGCTCTTTCCACCTGGCCCCGTGGTGGGAAGGTGGCTCACCCTGTCACCACCCCCAGCCCAGTGTTGGGGGGACTCTCAGAATTCTGCATGGAAACTTGGGGGGTCCTGCAAGCACGGGGGGCTGCCATCTGGTGACCCAGAAGTATAGGTGGGGTTCTCAGGAGAGTTTTCCCTGTGTCCCCAAGAGTTTGGGATACTGGAAAGCAGAGAAGTGGGTGTGTGAAGGCAGGAGCCCAGGCCGCTGCCCGGGCAAGTGCTGAAGGATGTGTAGATTAGAGGTAGGGCCTGGTCCAACATGAAAATGCAGGGCCCTTGTTCAAAGCTTACTAAGCAAGGTTAACATCAACAGTGGTAAATCATGTTGACCACACAATTTGATAGGACGTGACGAGAAGGGCACTTTACTGCTGTGGGATCCCCCCACTCTCTGCGGGACCACCTCCCCAGAGGCAACTATGGAGCAGGAATTGAGAAGAGGAAAGCCAGTGGCCAATACAAATTTGAAAAGACGCTCAGCCCCATGAGAGTTCAGGAAAATGCAAATTAAAGCCACACTGAAATCCTATTTTTCACCTGTGAATAGTCAAGAATTTCAAACATCAAACAGCAACAGCCAGGGACACTGAGGGTGCCTGGGACAGGCAGCTGTGCTCTCTGTGAACACGCTGCATCACCCTTTCAGAAAATAATCTGATATTTTCTTCTGAAACACAAAATACACTCACTTTAGCCCAGCAGCCCCCCAAACTGACAAGTTTCCTAGAGGAACAGAAGCACCCACCAAAAGGATTTATAAAAAGGAGTGGTTTTCTGATATAGTTTGAAATAGTGGGGGAGGAACCCCTAAATATCTGAAGAGCCATTTCTCTACAAGAGAAATTATTGAATGAACATGGTAGATTCCTGCTGTTGCATATTATGCGTCCGTTGGAAAAAAAAAAAAAAGGATTAGGCACAGCTCCATTGTCTGAAGGGCTGTGCACATCCTGCTAAATTTAGAAAGCATGTTGCAGAGTTGGGACACTATGGGAACTGTAGGCGAGACGATCCAATGTGTAAAACTGTCCCACACATTACAGGACGTTCAGTATCCCTTGTCCCTTCATGGTCACACCAACTCTGCCCTCTCATTGCCAAAAAAAGAACAGCAGAAAAGCCTTAACATATTTCCAAATATTCCATGCTAAAAACCAGTGATGGTGAGGCCTGGGGTGGGGCTTTTGTTTTTGTTTTTAACGAACGTTAGCAAGACCCTACCTGTGTAGAAGTTTCCTCGTGCTTGGCTGTTGTGGGAATGGGGAAGGGGAAGGGAGAAGAGCCCTATGCCTGGTTCCATTTTTGTATGGATTCACCAGGCAACACAGGTCACTCTTGTAATTACCAAAATAACCAAGGAGAAAAACCTTTTAAAAGAAAAATAAGTAAAGAATAACAAGAGCAAAAGTAAAATGGAAGGAAGGGAGGGAGGGAGGCTGCTCTAGAGACCAAAGCCCCCACCCCCTAGCACTACATACACTACATATAGTCCCTGCCCCCGCCAGTGCAGCATCATCGGGGTGTGGACAGGGAACATTGCCGTCATCCCAGTTCTGCAAGGATCAAGCCATTAGCCACTGCAGCTACCGCATTGGCGGCACACCCTGAGTGGAATTCAGGATGGAGAAAACCAGGAAACATTCTGTGCTTTGGATACTGGCCCTAGATAGTTAAGATGCATATCTAGGCAACCAATTCAATGAACCCAGATTCTTGCATCATCCCATGCATAGTAGAGAGCTAAAATAATTAACTGGAGATGTCTGTCCTTTGTGAACTTTTGATGTTCGACCACGGTTTTTTCCTGGCTCCTCCCTTATGTCTTTGGAGCAGTTCCTCAGAGCTAGCAGAGAGGCTGTCTCTCACGCTATAGTCCTCAGTAAGACCCCTGAATAAAACTGAATTTGTAACTTTCAGGTTGTGCATTCTTTCTCCAGTAGACAGGGGTGACCTGGTGGCAGCACCTGCCGGCCACCTCCCTGGCCACATAGCTCTGGCAACCTGCCTCCGGTCTGGCAGCCGTCCTCTGCTCGCCACAAAGCCTCCTTTCTCTGCTGGCTGTTTTCGTTGGGCCCTGCCCACCTCCATGGGCAGCCTCTGGCCACTGCTGGTGGCAACAGGACAGGCCCTTGTCCGCTGCTGAAGCCTTGCTATATGGACATAAAGATTCCAGGGCACCCAGGCCCTTGGAAGGCAGCTGTTTCCACCTTCCTGCCACATTCCCACCCCACTCCCCCAACCCCAGCTCCAGGAGGGAACACGCCGCTCCTGTTCTTCCTCATCCCACGACATAAATCATTGCTCCCTGGGTAGGCAGCGAGGCCAGGTCCCCCACAGCCCACATCACAGGGGTTCTTGACACCCTGCTAGCTGGAAACCATGCCCAGCACCTCCCCTCCACTCGGCCCTCTCCCCTCCCCTCCCAGAGGCCTGGGTGAGGCTGAGCCAGGAGCCCCTGGCTGCACCCCAAGGCCACGGCAGGGGGCAGTTCCAACTCGTGTATTTCTCATTTTTAAAACACCATATGTATTTAAACATGCCCTGTCTTGTTCCAAAGATATAAAACAGCCACAAGGACACACAAGATGCAACCAGCATAAACTAAGACCAGAAGATGCTCATAATAACCTTGCAAAAGAGATTTTTGGTATAGTTTAAAACATGGAAACTTTAGAAGCCACTTAATGTCCAACCATAGGAGACTAGTTAAATAAATTACAATATAGCCACACAATTGAATATTATGCAGTCATAAAAATTGAATTTATAGCTAGATAACCTAACTTATTTATAAAGAGTTTATCTATAGAACCTAATGCTAAATTTGTATGTCTATATGCTAAATTTGTAAGTCTATATGCCTCATGAGCTTCTTGAAATGACTGTGGCTCCCACGAAATTAAGAGCCACTATCCTATAGAGCGGCATGTAATGCCATGACTAGATATTTATGTTGTATATAAAATGTATGCGTTACAAAGTCCCCCGCTATCTAGCCCTGAGGGTGCAGGACAACTTTGATGTGGGGCTGAGGGGTCTGCCAGTACAAATGGTCTATCCATTTGAGGACAGACCCAAAGGGGAATGGCTTGAAGCCCCTCTACTGGCCCCATTCAGGAAAGGAGTCGACTCATTCCCTGACAGAGGGGTAGGGTGAGATGGGGTCAGAAACCCTCTGTTCACCTCTTAGGAGGACAGTCAGCAATACATCCCAAAGAGTCAGCCACTAATGGTGGACTTTCTGGCACAAGCAGCAGAATGTTTGCAGGTGACTGAAGTCAGAACACACAGAAAGCTGTTCACTCCACCCAAGGCTAGGAGGTTCTTACTACCTATCCCCAGGAGAAAATCCCCAGAACACATTTTAGATTGTTGTTTACCTATTGCTGAGCAACAAATCGCCCTAAAGCTTAGTGGCCCAAAGCAACAACAACCGTTTTATTATCTCTCATGGTTACTGTGGGCCAGGAAATCAAGGATGGGCTCAGCTGGGTAGTTCTGGCTCAGGATCTCATGAGGTTGTAGTCAGATGGAAGCTGGTGTTGGAACAGCATGGGACTGGGCTGGTTGGGGGATGACCAAGCACCTCTCTCTCTCTCTTCATGTAGCCTCAGGGCCTCTCCATGTGACTGCTTCATGTGTGATAGTTGGGCTTCCTAACAGCATGGTGGTTATCAAACAGAGCCATCACCAATATCCCAGGCGGGCAGGACAACCTGAGGCAGATGGAAGCCCTATGACCTTTGATCCCTGTATATTTGACATCGACACCCTTAGTCTATCTATCTTTTATCTACACAAGTCAGCCATTTCATGCCTCAGCTGACCCACAAACACTTTGAGCTACGATGGCACAGGGGTACTGTCAGCCAAGAAATGGACTTGGGCAGTGGCCATCTTTTTCTGAGTTTTAGACAATTATTTGAATATACTTTTGAGTTTTACCCATAATGTTTGATTTTTAAAAAATAGGTAGAAAACAGAAAAGTGAACTTGTTGATGGAAATGATGAAAAAGATAACGGGCTCTCACCCCAGGCCAGTTAAGGCTGAGATGGAGTCAAGAGGGGCTCCACTGGCCTGAGTTGGATGGTAATCAATCTTGAGTGAGTTGGCTATGAGTTCTCTTGTGAAGAAAAAGAACAAAAGCAAAGGAGCAAAATAGAAGAATGTATACTACTAAAGTATTTTGGATGAAATGACACAGTGTCTGGGATTTGCTTTGACATGCTCCAACAAACAAACAAAAAGTACAAGGGGGGGCAATATTGGTCATGAGTTGCTAATTGTTGAAGCATGGAGGTTCATTATTCCATTCCTTCCATTTTTGTGAATGTTTATCATTTCCGTAATAAAAAGTAAATAGAAATTTATATTACATATTAAAAATACAACATTAAGCATCACATCTAAAAGCCAAACGGTGATTAGGTGTAATTAAATTCCTGGAAATGTCCCCTCCCAACTACTGTACACTAATGATTTTTGTTTTATTTTTGGCCACAGCATGTGGGATCTTAGTTCCCAGACTAGGGATTGAACCCACACCCTCTGCAGTGGAAGAACAGAGTCTTAACCCCTGGACCACCAGGGAAGTCCTGATTTTTCACAAGGATTATCAGGGTCATATTTATATAGAAGTCAGTAACCATCTGTACTGACGTACTTAATTCCATTGCGCAAACAATGCAGAATTTTCCTTGCAAGAGAAGGGTATTATGTATGTGCAACCACAATAAAAAAAAATCTCAATCCCTGAATTCAGAGCTCTTGAAGCAATGAGGGAGTGTTAATTAACAGAGACAGCAGGTGTTGGCAGCGGGAGCAGGAATATCCTGTATGGTTTGAATTTCCTTTTGCTGTGTGTATGCGTCAATTTTTTAAGCTTAATTGATTTATTTAGAATAAGAAAAAGCTGTTGAATAGGTACTATCGTCTGTTCCTTTCTTTTTCCTATGGTATTGTCTTTACTACTTTTGAACTCGTTTTGTCTGCCAAGGGAGTAGGTATCACTAGCAAACAAGAGATAACAGGCATCGGTTTCCCTGGTGGCGCAGTGGTTAAGAGTCTGCCTGCCAATGCAGGGGACACGGGTTGGAGCCCTGGCCCGGTAAGATCTCACAAAGCCGCGGAGCAACTAAGCCCGTGCGCCATAACTACTGAAGCCCACGTGCCTAAAGCCCGTGCTCCACAACAAGAGAAGCCACCACAATGAGAAGCCTGCGCATCACAACAAAGAGTAGCCCCCGCTCCCCGCAACTAGAGAAAGGCTGCGTGCAGCAGCGAAGACCCAACACAACCAAAAATTAAATAAATGGATAAAATAAAATAAATTTTAAAAAAAGAGATAACAGGCATCAAAGATAAAGAGAGAATGATGCAAAAGTTTTAAATGGAATAAACTCTGGTCATCAGCTTAATCCCACTTCTCTACTTTGCCCCCACTCACCACCTCTGACTTGAAAAAAACCGGCTGTTCCATTTCAGCCGTAGGACGTCTCCCAGGCCTGCCCAATGCAATGACCAGCGCGCCATCTGGTGGCTTCTGGAAGAAGTGCATAGGCCGTGTTCTCTGAGCTCACAAGCAAAGCTGTAGTTTCTACTGGGGGTCATAAACTGATGCGCCACAGGGCAAACCTGACATACAGATGTACTGTCTATAAATGTACAGATGTATGGATCGCAATGCTTTTACAGGTTTTTAATATGTTGCCAACATTTAAAAATCCAGATGTGGGACTTCCCTGGTGATCCAGTGGTAAAGAATCCACCTTACAATGCAGGGGACGCAGGTTAGATCCCTGGTCAGGGAACTAAGATCCCACGTGCCGCAGGGCAACTAAGCCCTTGCGCCACAACTACTGAGCTCGGACGCCTCAACTAGAGAGCCTGTGGGCTGCAAACTACAGAGTCCACACGCCCTGGAGCCTGTGCCTCACAACTAGAGAGAGAAAACCCGCACGCCACAGCTAGAGAGAAGCCCAAAGGCCAAAATGAAACATCCCGCATGCCGCAACGAAGATCCCGCGTGCTGCAACTAAGACCTGACGCAGCCAAAAACATATAAATAATAAATCTTTAAAAAAAAAATCCAGTTGTTTTACATACAAAGTCTGATCTCTGGCTTCTTTTGAAAACCAGATCTGAGGATGCCTGGGGCTGAGGCCTGTGCTCTCCAGTTATCTGTCTGGCCTAACTAAAAAATTTCACTTGCCAATGGTTCCATAAGAATTAGGTCATTAGTCACTGCAGCTGCTGACCTTCAACACACCCAGGCATTCAGGACAGAGATCAGGATGAGGCACTCTGTGCTCTGGGAAAACGGAGAGAACAGGCCTTCAGACAGGTAGGTATTTTCAGGAGAAATTTTTTATGAACCCGGATTCTTGCAACTTCCCATACTGTACTTAGAAAAGCACTAAAAGCACTAACCGAGGCGTCTGCCCCTCGTGACCAGCAGCAACTTCTACTGAGATATGTGCTTGGCTGCAAGTACCCCCCTTCATCAAAATCACATCTATGCTGACCTCCTGCTCTACCTTTTCAGAGCAGTTCCTCAGGGCTCTCTAAGAGGCTGTCTCCTGGCCTACAGTCCTCAGAAAGTTCCCCAATGAAACTGAAACTGGCAGCTCTCACGTTGTGCATATTTAGTTCTGCCTGGGACTCTTTCTGCCCCTCACCCGTCAGGTCTCAGTTTAAACTTTCCTTCTGCCTCCCTGACCTGCGTGAGTGGAGCAGCCCCCTCCTCACCCCCACCTGCTGGGCGTTGGTGCCCAGGGACTGTTGGTTATCTGCTTTATTTCCGATTCATCGTCCTGGACCACCACCTGTGAGCCCCTCAGAGTCTCGGCCTTGCCTGGTTCTGCTTCACCGCTGCCGCCCAGTGCCCAGCTCGGGCTGACGTGCAGCACGTGCTTGGTAACAACCCTATGAACAGGCCCCAGGATGCGCCTGCCCATTTAATCGCATATCAGGAAGGTGAGGGACTTGTCCTACGGTTCCAAGAAGCAGCAGAGAAGCAAAGCAGAGGACCTCTAAGGGGAATTGGGGCCCAGGATTTAAGAGAGCCCATCTGGGGCTAGACACCTCTCCCCAGAGCCCTCAGAGCCGGGTGAACTGACCCCACCCCAGCAGTCCCTACCCTCGCTTAGTCACAGAGTGTGGAGGATGGTCCCTTGAGGGGAAAAAATTTGGGTGACAAATAGCTCTTTCCACCTGGCCCCGTGGTGGGAAGGTGGCTCACCCTGTCACCACCCCCAGCCCAGTGTTGGGGGGACTCTCAGAATTCTGCATGGAAACTTGGGGGGTCCTGCAAGCACGGGGGGCTGCCATCTGGTGACCCAGAAGTATAGGTGGGGTTCTCAGGAGAGTTTTCCCTGTGTCCCCAAGAGTTTGGGATACTGGAAAGCAGAGAAGTGGGTGTGTGAAGGCAGGAGCCCAGGCCGCTGCCCGGGCAAGTGCTGAAGGATGTGTAGATTAGAGGTAGGGCCTGGTCCAACATGAAAATGCAGGGCCCTTGTTCAAAGCTTACTAAGCAAGGTTAACATCAACAGTGGTAAATCATGTTGACCACACAATTTGATATGACGTGACGAGAAGGGCACTTTACTGCTGTGGGATCCCCCCACTCTCTGCGGGACCACCTCCCCAGAGGCAACTATGGAGCAGGAATTGAGAAGAGGAAAGCCAGTGGCCAATACAAATTTGAAAAGACGCTCAGCCCCATGAGAGTTCAGGAAAATGCAAATTAAAGCCACACTGAAATCCTATTTTTCACCTGTGAATAGTCAAGAATTTCAAACATCAAACAGCAACAGCCAGGGACACTGAGGGTGCCTGGGACAGGCAGCTGTGCTCTCTGTGAACACGCTGCATCACCCTTTCAGAAAATAATCTGATATTTTCTTCTGAAACACAAAATACACTCACTTTAGCCCAGCAGCCCCCCAAACTGACAAGTTTCCTAGAGGAACAGAAGCACCCACCAAAAGGATTTATAAAAAGGAGTGGTTTTCTGATATAGTTTGAAATAGTGGGGGGGGAACCCCTAAATATCTGAAGAGCCATTTCTCTACAAGAGAAATTATTGAATGAACATGGTAGATTCCTGCTGTTGCATATTATGCGTCCGTTGGAAAAAAAAAAAAAAGGATTAGGCACAGCTCCATTGTCTGAAGGGCTGTGCACATCCTGCTAAATTTAGAAAGCATGTTGCAGAGTTGGGACACTATGGGAACTGTAGGCGAGACGATCCAATGTGTAAAACTGTCCCACACATTACAGGACGTTCAGTATCCCTTGTCCCTTCATGGTCACACCAACTCTGCCCTCTCATTGCCAAAAAAAGAACAGCAGAAAAGCCTTAACATATTTCCAAATATTCCATGCTAAAAACCAGTGATGGTGAGGCCTGGGGTGGGGCTTTTGTTTTTGTTTTTAACGAACGTTAGCAAGACCCTACCTGTGTAGAAGTTTCCTCGTGCTTGGCTGTTGTGGGAATGGGGAAGGGGAAGGGAGAAGAGCCCTATGCCTGGTTCCATTTTTGTATGGATTCACCAGGCAACACAGGTCACTCTTGTAATTACCAAAATAACCAAGGAGAAAAACCTTTTAAAAGAAAAATAAGTAAAGAATAACAAGAGCAAAAGTAAAATGGAAGGAAGGGAGGGAGGGAGGCTGCTCTAGAGACCAAAGCCCCCACCCCCTAGCACTACATACACTACATATAGTCCCTGCCCCCGCCAGTGCAGCATCATCGGGGTGTGGACAGGGAACATTGCCGTCATCCCAGTTCTGCAAGGATCAAGCCATTAGCCACTGCAGCTACCGCATTGGCGGCACACCCTGAGTGGAATTCAGGATGGAGAAAACCAGGAAACATTCTGTGCTTTGGATACTGGCCCTAGATAGTTAAGATGCATATCTAGGCAACCAATTCAATGAACCCAGATTCTTGCATCATCCCATGCATAGTAGAGAGCTAAAATAATTAACTGGAGATGTCTGTCCTTTGTGAACTTTTGATGTTCGACCACGGTTTTTTCCTGGCTCCTCCCTTATGTCTTTGGAGCAGTTCCTCAGAGCTAGCAGAGAGGCTGTCTCTCACGCTATAGTCCTCAGTAAGACCCCTGAATAAAACTGAATTTGTAACTTTCAGGTTGTGCATTCTTTCTCCAGTAGACAGGGGTGACCTGGTGGCAGCACCTGCCGGCCACCTCCCTGGCCACATAGCTCTGGCAACCTGCCTCCGGTCTGGCAGCCGTCCTCTGCTCGCCACAAAGCCTCCTTTCTCTGCTGGCTGTTTTCGTTGGGCCCTGCCCACCTCCATGGGCAGCCTCTGGCCACTGCTGGTGGCAACAGGACAGGCCCTTGTCCGCTGCTGAAGCCTTGCTATATGGACATAAAGATTCCAGGGCACCCAGGCCCTTGGAAGGCAGCTGTTTCCACCTTCCTGCCACATTCCCACCCCACTCCCCCAACCCCAGCTCCAGGAGGGAACACGCCGCTCCTGTTCTTCCTCATCCCACGACATAAATCATTGCTCCCTGGGTAGGCAGCGAGGCCAGGTCCCCCACAGCCCACATCACAGGGGTTCTTGACACCCTGCTAGCTGGAAACCATGCCCAGCACCTCCCCTCCACTCGGCCCTCTCCCCTCCCCTCCCAGAGGCCTGGGTGAGGCTGAGCCAGGAGCCCCTGGCTGCACCCCAAGGCCACGGCAGGGGGCAGTTCCAACTCGTGTATTTCTCATTTTTAAAACACCATATGTATTTAAACATGCCCTGTCTTGTTCCAAAGATATAAAACAGCCACAAGGACACACAAGATGCAACCAGCATAAACTAAGACCAGAAGATGCTCATAATAACCTTGCAAAAGAGATTTTTGGTATAGTTTAAAACATGGAAACTTTAGAAGCCACTTAATGTCCAACCATAGGAGACTAGTTAAATAACTTACAATATAGCCACACAATTGAATATTATGCAGTCATAAAAATTGAATTTATAGCTAGATAACCTAACTTATTTATAAAGAGTTTATCTATAGAACCTAATGCTAAATTTGTATGTCTATATGCTAAATTTGTAAGTCTATATGCCTCATGAGCTTCTTGAAATGACTGTGGCTCCCACGAAATTAAGAGCCACTATCCTATAGAGCGGCATGTAATGCCATGACTAGATATTTATGTTGTATATAAAATGTATGCGTTACAAAGTCCCCCGCTATCTAGCCCTGAGGGTGCAGGACAACTTTGATGTGGGGCTGAGGGGTCTGCCAGTACAAATGGTCTATCCATTTGAGGACAGACCCAAAGGGGAATGGCTTGAAGCCCCTCTACTGGCCCCATTCAGGAAAGGAGTCGACTCATTCCCTGACAGAGGGGTAGGGTGAGATGGGGTCAGAAACCCTCTGTTCACCTCTTAGGAGGACAGTCAGCAATACATCCCAAAGAGTCAGCCACTAATGGTGGACTTTCTGGCACAAGCAGCAGAATGTTTGCAGGTGACTGAAGTCAGAACACACAGAAAGCTGTTCACTCCACCCAAGGCTAGGAGGTTCTTACTACCTATCCCCAGGAGAAAATCCCCAGAACACATTTTAGATTGTTGTTTACCTATTGCTGAGCAACAAATCGCCCTAAAGCTTAGTGGCCCAAAGCAACAACAACCGTTTTATTATCTCTCATGGTTACTGTGGGCCAGGAAATCAAGGATGGGCTCAGCTGGGTAGTTCTGGCTCAGGATCTCATGAGGTTGTAGTCAGATGGAAGCTGGTGTTGGAACAGCATGGGACTGGGCTGGTTGGGGGATGACCAAGCACCTCTCTCTCTCTCTTCATGTAGCCTCAGGGCCTCTCCATGTGACTGCTTCATGTGTGATAGTTGGGCTTCCTAACAGCATGGTGGTTATCAAACAGAGCCATCACCAATATCCCAGGCGGGCAGGACAACCTGAGGCAGATGGAAGCCCTATGACCTTTGATCCCTGTATATTTGACATCGACACCCTTAGTCTATCTATCTTTTATCTACACAAGTCAGCCATTTCATGCCTCAGCTGACCCACAAACACTTTGAGCTACGATGGCACAGGGGTACTGTCAGCCAAGAAATGGACTTGGGCAGTGGCCATCTTTTTCTGAGTTTTAGACAATTATTTGAATATACTTTTGAGTTTTACCCATAATGTTTGATTTTTAAAAAATAGGTAGAAAACAGAAAAGTGAACTTGTTGATGGAAATGATGAAAAAGATAACGGGCTCTCACCCCAGGCCAGTTAAGGCTGAGATGGAGTCAAGAGGGGCTCCACTGGCCTGAGTTGGATGGTAATCAATCTTGAGTGAGTTGGCTATGAGTTCTCTTGTGAAGAAAAAGAACAAAAGCAAAGGAGCAAAATAGAAGAATGTATACTACTAAAGTATTTTGGATGAAATGACACAGTGTCTGGGATTTGCTTTGACATGCTCCAACAAACAAACAAAAAGTACAAGGGGGGGCAATATTGGTCATGAGTTGCTAATTGTTGAAGCATGGAGGTTCATTATTCCATTCCTTCCATTTTTGTGAATGTTTATCATTTCCGTAATAAAAAGTAAATAGAAATTTATATTACATATTAAAAATACAACATTAAGCATCACATCTAAAAGCCAAACGGTGATTAGGTGTAATTAAATTCCTGGAAATGTCCCCTCCCAACTACTGTACACTAATGATTTTTGTTTTATTTTTGGCCACAGCATGTGGGATCTTAGTTCCCAGACTAGGGATTGAACCCACACCCTCTGCAGTGGAAGAACAGAGTCTTAACCCCTGGACCACCAGGGAAGTCCTGATTTTTCACAAGGATTATCAGGGTCATATTTATATAGAAGTCAGTAACCATCTGTACTGACGTACTTAATTCCATTGCGCAAACAATGCAGAATTTTCCTTGCAAGAGAAGGGTATTATGTATGTGCAACCACAATAAAAAAAAATCTCAATCCCTGAATTCAGAGCTCTTGAAGCAATGAGGGAGTGTTAATTAACAGAGACAGCAGGTGTTGGCAGCGGGAGCAGGAATATCCTGTATGGTTTGAATTTCCTTTTGCTGTGTGTATGCGTCAATTTTTTAAGCTTAATTGATTTATTTAGAATAAGAAAAAGCTGTTGAATAGGTACTATCGTCTGTTCCTTTCTTTTTCCTATGGTATTGTCTTTACTACTTTTGAACTCGTTTTGTCTGCCAAGGGAGTAGGTATCACTAGCAAACAAGAGATAACAGGCATCGGTTTCCCTGGTGGCGCAGTGGTTAAGAGTCTGCCTGCCAATGCAGGGGACACGGGTTGGAGCCCTGGCCCGGTAAGATCTCACAAAGCCGCGGAGCAACTAAGCCCGTGCGCCATAACTACTGAAGCCCACGTGCCTAAAGCCCGTGCTCCACAACAAGAGAATCAGCTTAATCCCACTTCTCTACTTTGCCCCCACTCACCACCTCTGACTTGAAAAAAACCGGCTGTTCCATTTCAGCCGTAGGACGTCTCCCAGGCCTGCCCAATGCAATGACCAGCGCGCCATCTGGTGGCTTCTGGAAGAAGTGCATAGGCCGTGTTCTCTGAGCTCACAAGCAAAGCTGTAGTTTCTACTGGGGGTCATAAACTGATGCGCCACAGGGCAAACCTGACATACAGATGTACTGTCTATAAATGTACAGATGTATGGATCGCAATGCTTTTACAGGTTTTTAATATGTTGCCAACATTTAAAAATCCAGATGTGGGACTTCCCTGGTGATCCAGTGGTAAAGAATCCACCTTACAATGCAGGGGACGCAGGTTAGATCCCTGGTCAGGGAACTAAGATCCCACGTGCCGCAGGGCAACTAAGCCCTTGCGCCACAACTACTGAGCTCGGACGCCTCAACTAGAGAGCCTGTGGGCTGCAAACTACAGAGTCCACACGCCCTGGAGCCTGTGCCTCACAACTAGAGAGAGAAAACCCGCACGCCACAGCTAGAGAGAAGCCCAAAGGCCAAAATGAAACATCCCGCATGCCGCAACGAAGATCCCGCGTGCTGCAACTAAGACCTGACGCAGCCAAAAACATATAAATAATAAATCTTTAAAAAAAAAAATCCAGTTGTTTTACATACAAAGTCTGATCTCTGGCTTCTTTTGAAAACCAGATCTGAGGATGCCTGGGGCTGAGGCCTGTGCTCTCCAGTTATCTGTCTGGCCTCTACTGTGGCCACTTTGGTTTCTGTTAGTTTGTCCTACACAGAATCCCTGTAGTGTATTGAACAGTGTCTCCCAAATATACATGTCCACCCGGAACCTCAGAATGTGATCTTATTTGAAAAATAGGGTCTTTGTGGATTCAGTGAGTTAAGGATCTTGAGATCATCCTAAATCCAATGACTGATGTCTTTATAAGAAGAGGAGAGGGGGAATTCCCTGGTAGTCC
>NC_041233.1:23589263-23619400 GCF_002837175.3 Physeter macrocephalus | reverse complement strand
AACAGCTTCCTGGTATCCCATGATGCGCACCCACCACATTTTACTCTCCAACATCCCAGGGATGGATGCCTTGGTTGCCTCCAAGCTCCTGTCACCAATAACACTGCAGTGAACATCCTCAGATAGTCCCATTATCGACCTGAGAATTTCCTTGGGACATATACCCAGGAACAGAATTGCTGGGTCATGGGGTATGAGTGTACTTTGTGTTGGATTGCTGTCTAGATGTGAAATTAGTCAAAATTCCTACAGCAGCATAGGATGTCCCCACATTGTCACCAATACTGAATACTGTCCAGCATCCTAATGTCTGCTAATCACATACGGAAAACCAATATCTCACTGATGTTTTACTATGCATTTCTCTGAATAACAATGATTTTTTAGCATTTTTTCATAGCCATGTTAGTTTTTCTGTCACTCCTCTGGGCCTTCCAAGAAGGACACCTGTAAGTTTGTCCCATGTCCCCTCCTTAACTCCCCAAAGGAGCAAAAACACTGAACTTTTGGAAAAATGGTAAAACCATCAAAATTATAATAAGCTGCATAAATCATGAAAGATAAGCCACAGTTCCCTTTGTTTTGTGATAGTGTAAGAAAATCATTAAGGGTATACACACACATATGTAATATAGAAATACGTATGTGTGTGTATATATATTATATATTTTTTTCTGTATTATACACATATATATGAAAGTTAGAGACAACTTAAATGGCCCGGATATATACAAAGAAAGTGTTCAACCACCCGGTTATTAAAGAAATACATATTAAAACAAGGTGCCATTTACCTATGAAATTACAAACACGAAAACTGTGTAATATCTAATGCTGTCAAGAGTGTGGTGACATGGGCACTCTCATATACTCGTAGAGTAAGAGAATCAGACAGAGAGGGAGCTGGTCAAGGGAGAAGGAACAGAGAAGGGAGAGAGGGAAAGAGCCAGGGGAGAGATGGCAAAGAGAGGGAAGGATGTGCTGTCAATAGTGGGGAAACGAGAGGAGAAAGGAGCAGCTGAGGGATAGGGAGGAACAGAGCGAGAGAACAGAGAGGAGGAGGGTAAGGGAGAAAGCAGAGAGCCAGGAGACTGGGGCAGCGAGTCAGGAGGAAGGCTGGAGGGGAGCAGGCCCTTGTACCTGTGTTGATATTCACGGCAAAGGCGTCCTCCTGGTCGGGCACCAGGAGGTCAGTGTCGTCCTTGGCCACGATGCTGATGATGTGGTACTCCAGCTTAGGGTTGAGGTCACGGTCGATGGCGGTGACGTTGGCAATGACCGTGCCTGGCTCAGCTGACTCCAGCACGCTCACCGTCTGGATGGGGTTGAGGAACTCAGGGCGGGAGTCATTGATGTCATCGATAAGGATAGTGATGATGGCTGTGCCCGAGAGAGGGACGGTGCCCCGGTCGGTGGCCACCACTGTCAGCCTATAGGATTCCTGCTCCTCCCTGTCAATGGTGACATTGCCGACACGTATGACACCAGTGACTGGGTGGATGATGAAGCGGTCCTGAGCCCCAGCTTCTATTCGGTAGACGAGCTCCGCATTGAGGCCACTGTCCTCATCTGTGGCTGTGACCTGAAGGACTGAGAATCCTGTGGGGGTGGGAATGGGAAGCAGCTGAGCACAGTGGCTTCTTCTGAAAACATCACGCCGAGATACTTTTCTTGGCGGTTCACAAGGGCTTCTTCCCATCATAGCCTTGCCAGCATCTATCTTTGTTTTTATTGCTATATATAAAGCCCACTTTCTTTTTAAATTTATTTATTTTTAATTGAAGTATAGCTGATTTACAATGTTGTGTTAGTTTCAGGTGTACAGCAAAGCGATTCAGGTGTATATTTCGAGATACGTATACGTATATGTATTCTTTTTCAGATTCATCTACGTTATAGGTTATTACAGGATATTGAATATAGGTCCTTGTTGTTTGTCTATTTTACATAGTGGTATGCATCTGTTAATCCCAAACTCCTAATTTATCCCTCCCCGCCCCCCGCCTTTCCCCTTTGGTAACCATAAATTTGATTTCAAAGTCTGTGAGTCTATTTTGACTTTGTAAATAAGCATCTGTCTTCTATGCCTTTTGCATGTTTGCAATTTTCTAGGAAAATGGTATCCTATTTTATTTTGCATTCTTTATTTGTGAGACCGAACAGTTTTTAATAATTTAATGATCAGTTGCATCTTCTCTTCTGCAAAGTGTTGGCCTTTGTCCTTTGCCCATTTTTGTCAATTTATAGAAATTATATAATTATGATAACTTGTGACAAATACCTTTTTTTTTTTTTCAGTTTGTGGTTTGCCTTTCGATACTGGTTATAATTATATGATGTAAAGAAGTTTAAAATTCATATGCACCAAAATTTAGTATTTTTCCTTTTTGACGTTCTTCTGTTTCTTATATGCTTAGAACCTTCTTATCCCGAAATCAGATAAATATTCACCCGAAGTGTCTTCTTTTATTTTTTAATGTTTTATACTCTTTTACAGTTCCTTTAGGATGTCTTTGGGTTTCTTTTCGGTGTCTGATATGCGGTGAGAATCTAGACTAAATAAGAAGGGATGTTTTGCACACGAAATAGTTGTCACTATTGGTTTCATTGTTTCCTTTATCGCATATTACATCCCGTATAATTTACCGGTATCTGTTGCTGGGCTACTTTGTCCCAGAGTCTTGTGTTCATATCACGTGGTTTTAAATACTGTAGTTTGGTAATATGTTATAAATATCTGGTAAGACAAATCTGGCTTTATTATACTTATTTTTCAAAATGTCCTTTTCCTTCCAGATGACCATTAGAATCAAATTTATCTCCCCAATCATGTTTGATTTTGATGGGAATCATCTTAATCCTATTTTGATTTTAAAACAGTTTTTCCATCCAGGAACACGGACGGAACATATCTTAATAATCTCATTTTGCAGACAAGACGCTGTGGGTCCAAGAAGGGAGGTGAGGGGCACTTGGGGTTCGTGACTCCCTCTCCACGCCCCCCTGCTGCCCATCCTTCTCCCTGCTGGACGTGACTTCTGCCTCCAATCCCCACAGACCACCAGCCAGCTCCTGCCTGGGGGCTGGGGCCTGGGGCCTGCCCCTGCGTACCTGGTGGGCAGTTCTCCAGCAGGTGGACAGTGAGGGAGGCAGGGCTAAAGGTGGGCCAGTTGTCATTGTCATCCAGGATGGTGACGAGCAGGTCGGCTGTGCCGTTGAGCAGCCCAATGTCCTCAGCCAGCAGCAGTAGCTCCAGGACGGCGGGTGAGAAGGCCTCCCGGTCAATGGTGACACCTGACCTCACCGTCACCACTCCTGGCACCCAGCGCCACCAGCCGGGGAGATACAAAGGAAAAGAGATGCAGTGGGAGACCGCGTGAGAACCAACAGGGAAGGGACAGGGAAAGATAAGGCTTGACGGGGACAGATGTGAAAGAGGAGCAGAGAAGGCAACCCAATGACTTTCTTCCCCAAAGGCTCAACAACCATTGTTTAGGGAGGTCCCGTAGGTGCCAGTGTTCCGTGACTGTCCCTTCCCCAGGTGCCCTCTGCAATTCTCCTGAGTCCCACCTGGGATGAATGACCCAGGCTGGAGGATTGACCAGCTCTTCTGAGAGAGGTGCTAGTATATCCCTCCTTGTCACCTGTCACTAAATCGGCCAGGACAGGACTGATGTAACGCAGTCTCTGGGGAGCTTTGGGTCTGGTTTGAGGACAGACCGTTGGCTTCCTCTGGCAGACTAGGAGCCCCATCCTCCGGGCTGGGGAAGGGGAGATGGGGGAGTGGGTTTGGGGGGGCTCTCTGCCGAGCCTGAGAGCTTATGCACCAGCAGGTCCCTTCTGTTGACCCCAAGCGTCTTCCTGGTTCCTCCTACCCGGCCCCCGGGTGGCCTAATCCAACTGTAAGATGGGGATTGTGAGGAATGGGGTCTCTATGGAGAGCCTGGATCCAGCACTGAGAAAGGAGACCCTCGATCTAGCAGTGGGGTCACCCTAGCAGGAGGACTCGGAGCCAGGGTGGGAGAGCTGGGGTGGTGCAGAGGCCTCACCGGTGCTGTTGTCAATATCAAAGAGCCCGCTCTGGGTACCCAGCAGCTGGTAGGTCACCACGGCGTAGACATCCAGGTCTGCATCCAGGGCCAGGATGGGCCCATTGAGCACCGTCAGGGGGGTCCCTGGGCCGGGGGAGAGGGGTCACTGCAGGGCCGACCTGGCCCCCCGCCTGCCCCTCCCCCTCCCCACCCAGTCCCGGTGAGCCATGGCTGACGATGGATGAGAGGGAGGGAGGGAGGGAGGTGAAGTGGACGGGGTGGGAGACCCTGGGCCGGGCTGCGGCAGCCTTGGCAGACTGACGCAGATGCCTGGGGAGCGGCCTCAAAGCCCTGCTGGGGAGAAAACACAACAGTGGTGAGCAAGCCCCTCCGGCCCGCCCGGAGCACGCCTGCCTTCCCAGCAGCCTTTGAGGCTGGCCACTCCGAGGGAGGGTCTGGGGGCTCCCTGACGTCCCCTCCCTACGTGGGGGCCCTGTCTAGGTATGCACCCCCAGCCCAGTCTGTCCACGCATGTATGTCCACAATGCTCTAACAGCTGTCCGACTATACATGGCTAGGAACCCTTATGTGCGTGCAGGACTCCGTGTTCACACGGCCACGAGCACTCACACTGTAGCACTTGCAGGCCTGGGAGTCCCCAGGTTGTGCGCTTGTCTGCCTCTGCAGGTGGGCATCTTTGCACACGGGGTGCACTGTGCAGGCACCCAGGTGTCTGTGTGTGACTGTGCACATGTGTAAGCCCACACATATACCTTACATGGACGTGCATTGGCACACATGTGAGCATATACACAGGCAGTTTTAAGATTCAAATTCCTTCAGGGGAGACACCCGGCCAGAGACAAGGAGTATCTCAGCTCATCCCTTTCCGACTTAGAATCCAAGCTACGGGGGAGGCTGGAGGAGGAGTGAGGGGACTCCCCTGGGGAGACAGTGAAGAGGAGATTCTGTCCCTTTGAAGGGAGGTGAGGCTGCTCGGTGCATGCATGTGGGGAAAGGGCCACACTGACCTATGAGGGGCCCCGGCCCCCCACCTGTGATTACAGATGCTCCCTGAGCTTTCAGAAGCCTCTAGGGTGCCCTATGCTCCTGGAGTGGAGGGAGCAGGGAGGAGTAGGCTTATCCCCCTCCTGGGTAGTCCTTACATCTTAATGCCCCTCGAGGAGGGGCAGGGGGTGCTGTTCTCAGACAGCCTTGGAGACCAATGACCACATCCAACCAGACCTGTGGCCTCTTTGGTGGCCCCTAAGAGGCCTGGCAGCCCTGGCCCACCAGCCCTTCGGAGCTGTGCCCCTTTCTCCCCTCCACACCCTTCTGCACGTGCCAGGTCTGTGTTCAGCCAGGCCTCAGCTGGGCCCCCACCAGGCACAAGGGAGGTCCCTCAGGCATCTGGGGCCCCGGTGGTGCCTGGCAGCGGCAGGAGTCCCCAGGTGGGCCCAGCACCTACCAGCAGGAGAATTCTCCATCACCTCCGCGTGGTAGGTGCTCTCAGTAAAGAGGGGGTGGTTGTCGTTCTCATCCGCAAGAAAGATCAGCAGCACGTCAAAATCCTGTGGGAGGCACGACGGGGGCGGGGGGGACAGGTTGTGGGCCATGTTCTAGCAAAGCGCTCCAGTGGGAGGAGGACTTGGAAGGAGGGCGGGGGTCAAGGCGGAGAGGTAGATGATAGAAAAGCCCCCGCCACGGGTCCGGAGACCTGTGGCTCAAGCCTCTGCTGTGCTAGCAGCTCACAGGGTGGTCTTGGGCAAATCTTTCCCTCTATCTGGGCCCCCGTTTTCCAATCTGACAAATGGGGATCTTAAGTCCCTCGCAGAGATGTTGTGAAGTTCACAGGAGAAGGGAGGTAAAGGGTACTCGATCACGTTCCATCTCATGGAGTCAAGGAAGATGAGTCTTAGTTTCCAGACCCTCCTGGCTGGCCTGGTGCCTCGGTCAGAGTTCATCCAAACTTCCACCCAGTGCTGCACTTCATACCTTTCAAAAACCACAGTTATCCTATCTCTTAGAACCTCCCAGTGCCCCGGATGCTTCTCCACTGCAGAGGTGGGAGACCCAAGGCCCAGAGAGGGGAGTGACTATTCACAGCCGCGTGGTAAGTTAGCAGCGGAGCGGCGACCAGCCTCCAAGCTTCCGGATTCCCACCACCCAATGCTGCTGCTTTCCAGGATGACCCAGGCCCTCCTGAAGGACAGGCAGAGGAGGGGGAGTGATAGAGGGAGAGAAAAGAAGGAGGGAGGACGTGAGAGAAGGAAGGAAGGGGAAGACCACAGGATGAGAGACGCCAGTGGCCTGCACCTCCAGCCTGAAGTGTCCTCGGCCTGTACAGATGCAGAAACTGAGGCCCAGAAAGGGCTGAGCCATACAACTAGTCAGAAGCAGAGCTGAGATGAGCCAGACCTAGGCTCATCTCATGGGCTGGGAAGAGGGCTGATTCCTACCCCCAAATGGACTGTTTGCTTTGCAATACCCACTTCCTCTTAGTAAAGAGAGCCAACTTTTTGGCTTTTGAGGGAAAAGCCACCTGGAAAACGCAACCCTTTCAGAACTCCAGAGTACGTGCTTGTGTACGTGTGTCCCCCCACTGCCACCCGACACCACTGTCGTGTGTGCCCAAGTATCGGTGGTTTGGGGAGAAAAGACGGTAGCTGGCATTTACTGAGTGTTTGCCATGTGCCAGGCACCGTGCCGAGGACTTGACAGATATTGGCTCCAAGTCCTCTCCACGATTCTGGGGTAGGTGTGTCTCCATTTGGCAGAAGAGAAAGTGGAGGCTGAGAGACAATGACTTGCCAAAGCCACAGACCCACCGACACAGGCAGAAGTGGGGTTTGAAGCCAGCACTTGCTTACTCCAAGACCTGTGCATCTAACCCCCGGGGCCATGCCGCCTGGGTACATCCAGCACCAGCCCTGCTCCCCACTAGGCCCTCCAGCCTTACCCTCCTGGCTATGCGTGGATTCTCTGGGTTGTCCTTCACGGAAATGGTCAGCTTGTATTCCGGGATCCGCTCGCGGTCCAGGGGCCGGTTCACAGTGACGATCCCTGTCTGGGATGTAGAGGCTGGTGAGCTGAGCAATGACCTGTCCCCTACTTTGGGCTCTGGCCCACAGAGGCCCAATGGCTCTGCCTGTAGGAATGGCCGTGAATGATCTCCCTAAACCACCAAAGATATGGTCTAGAAGGACCAAAACGGATCAGCAGAGCCTTGCCAGAGCAAGAGTGACCCACCAATGCCCAGGTATTGCTGCCTGAAAGGGATGGTCCCTCTGAGGACCCCATGGTGACAGCAGCCGGTAACACTCCAAGAGGTCAAGTGAGGACTTCTTGGTGCATCTTGGTACAAACCCAGTGGTACCGAAGCTCTGGTCCCATCCCTGCACACGACAAGCCATGGGGTGACAGGGACCCCAGAAGTGGCTCACCTAGGAATCCTAGATTCCATGCTTCCCACAGAGACCCCACATCCCAGTGGAGGGTAGAGACTTGAGGAGGAAGTGGAACCAACAGAAGCCCAGACAGCAGAGTAGAAAAGCCCCTAGGGCAGGGTCCTGTTTCTCAGGAAAAATCCTGGGGGCTTCCCTGGGGTCAGACCCAGCCCTACCGTGGCGTTGATGGAGAAGGCGCGCTCTCGGTTGCCTGCAGTGATGTTGAAGGTGAGGAGGGCGTTGCACCCGCTGTCAGCGTCGCTGGCCAGGATATGGGCGACGAAGCTGGAGACGGGGATGTTCTCGCTGATGGTGATGTTCATGGGTAGGTTCAGCAGCACAGGGTCGTTGTCGTTGATGTCCAGCACCCGGATCCCCACCAGCATCTGGGGCACGTCGGGGAAGAGGAGGAAGTGAAGGAGAAGGACCAGGAGAAAAGGGGGCGCGGGGGAGATGGAGGAGAGAGGGGAGGCAGAGAACGGGATGGTGGACATGGCGGCCGCGGAAGAGGCGAGGAGGAGGCAGGTGGAGCGGGATAGCAAAGCGGTGGTAACAGAGGAAGGAAAGGTGCAGCTCGTCGTGGGGAAGAAAGAGGAAAAGCCCAAGAAAGTGATAACAAAAAAGGTAAGCGGATGAAAACGAGGATAAGAGGGAAGGAGGAAAAATAGAGGCAGAGGCGGGCTGGAAATGGCAGAGTGACAGGTGCAGAGGCCTGGCTGACAGCACAGCCTCCCCAGGGAGCTGTGTGTGGCCGTGGCTGCCAGGCCCCAGGTCCAGCCTCCGCGGGTGAGCCTCACGAGGCACTTGCAGGTCTGTTAGGGGCCCTGAGGGCCTGGACTGGCTCCAGAGCAGCCTAAGGCTGCTATGGGCACAAAGGTGGCAGCGTTTATAGGAGTCTCTATGGAGAGTTCAGGGGGCAGGGGGGTGAAGCCAGTGGAATGGGGCCCCCAGACTCACCGTGGAGCTGAGCGGGGGCACCCCCCTGTCTCGAGCACAGATGGTCAGGTTGTAGAAAGCAGTGGTCTCCCGGTCCAGCTCCACATCCTTCCGGACCCGCAGCACCCCTTCCACGGGAGAGATCACAAACTCCCCTGGGTGTCACCCAGGAGAAGCCAGGGTTAGCTGAGAATGGCCAAGAGTGGTGGAGAGCCCAGGCCTTTCCCTGCTTCCTCTAGTGAGCCTTACTCACCAGCCCGTGTCCTTTGGAAAATGAAACGGGAGAGAAGGGTAATGACTTGTTGGAGCCCCCATAGCAAGTAAACAATAGAACCCAGACTCAAACCTAGAGCTCTGCATCTCAGCTCACTACATCCATGGGACTTACCCCTCAGAGATGACCAGGGTGGGAGGGGTAAGAACGGGGAGGGGGGGGTGTGTGGAGGAGAAGAGCAGAGGGGCAGATGACAGGGGAGCGAGGGGGGTCCCAGTTGGATAGGAGCGCTCAGGGGGCTGAGGAAAGTGAGGGAAGATGAATGAGGGAGGAGGGGAGAGCGTGAGCAAGAGGGGATCATCTCTCTGCACTCCCCCAGGAACTGGGAACAGTGAGAAAGTTACTTCCTTCACTTTCCCTTTTGACATCTGGGGGAAAAGGCTTAGAGTGGGGCGATGACTCGCTCAGAGACACACAGCACGCAAGGGTGCAGCAAGGACAGAGGCCCAAGCTCCCCAGCAATTTTCTCTGCCTGCACATCCTACCTCACAACTCCCTGCCCCCAGCTCCTACGGCTCTGATTTACCAAAACAGCCCCTCTGCGGCCCACCTGCAGCTGGGATTTCCCACCAGCCCTTCCGCTCCCAGTGGTCCTATGGGCTACACCCTGCTTAGAGGGGCGGAAGCCACTTGAAGCAGGATTTCCTGAGACTGATAATCCAAGGTCTCCAAAGAACAGGGGATTCCCTTTCCAGGGGTTTCCCAGCCCTGTCTCAGCCCCTGGCCATGTGCAAGCAGATGGCCAGCTGCCTTCTCTCCGAAGCGAACCACCCCGTTGATGGAAGGGAAGAGGTTCCGAAGGCTCAGGGGAGCAGGCCTGAGGTGCTGGGGGCTGGGCCCAGGCTAGACCCCCACAAGGTCAGCTCAGTGGGGGAGGTAGGCAGGTCAAAGGCCCCCAAACAGCAAAATGCCCTCCTCAGCAGCTTGCCCCGGGGCCTGAAACCCCCAACACTCCACTCCTTCTGGAGATAGAGGGTTAAAAGCAGAGGCTTCCCATCAGTCATATCCCGGTCTGCGATGCTGACTTCGCTCCTTTGTGCCGTTGGGCATGTGATTAAATCTCGCCTTGATGTTCTCATCTGAAAAATGGGCTAATAAAGAGGTACCATAGCAGGGCTGTGCTGGTACCGGACAAGGCCCAGTTCACCTTGTGTATGCTGGACCCACGGCAGCTCTTTGTATCATTAGGGGCATCCTGAAAGGGAGCCCAGGCAGCCCTGTGAAGGAGCTGGGGGCTTACACGGAAGATGAGGATGTAAGAAGGTGGTCCAATGAGTGGACCTGACCAGAAAGGGCCGCTGGAGGTTCTGAGAAGGCCGGGATAGAGAGGAAGAGGCGCAAGTGACATGGCCTATTTCCCAACCTTTTTTTTTTTTTTTTTTTTTTTTTTGGCCGCGTTGGGTCTTCACTGCTGTGCGCGGGCTTTCTCTAGTTGTGTTGAGCGGGGGCTACTCTTCGTTGCGGTGCGTGGGCTTCTCATTGCGGTGGCTTTTCTTGTTGCGGAGCACGGGCTCTAGGCACGCGGGCTTCAGTAGTTGTGGCTTGCGGGCTCTAGAGCACAGGCTCAGTAGTTGTGGCGCACGGGCTTAGTTGCTCTGCGGCATGTGGGATCTTCCCGGACCAGGGCTCGAACCCGTGCCCCCTGCATTGGCAGGCGGATTCCTAACCACTGCGCCACCAGGGAAGTCCTCCCAACTGTTCTTTGACCACGTGTCTCTTCGCAGCTTAGTGGGGCTTATAAGAGCCCAGGCAGCCCTGACGTCTTCCCACCAGCAGGAGCCCCCTCCAGGTTCAGGCTGCAGTGGTGGGAAGGTGACCTTGAAGCCAGGTGGCTTGGAGTACATCCTTTCACCCGTGGTGTTGCTAAACTGGCTTTCCAGGAAAACAGCCCTGATTTATAGTGTTTGTCAGTTTTTCAAATTACCGACATGGTGTCAGGGAACCCAGAGGTGAGGAGAGAGGTGGGGAGTGGAGGTCGTGGCCTGTGCGAGCCACTCCAGCACAGCACTAGCTCATCCTTCTCACCCCGCCCGGCCTCCGCTTATCTCCTCTGCAGTGGGGGCAGTGTTCGGTGATCCCCAAGTTATCTTTGGGCTGTGAATGTCTACTCTTCCTTTCCAGGGGGAGGGAGCCCCAGGCCGGGTCAGCCTGGGGAAACTCCTGGCCCCTCTCACTCCCCCAGGGGCCTGCCTCTCTGCCTGCCCCTATGAGGCCGCAAGTTCCTAGGCTGGCCCCGATCCTGTGTGCACTTAACCTGGCAGGTTCTGCTCAGGACTGCAAAGGCCCGTGGCAGGGAGCAGTCTGCAGTCTGCTGGGCATGAGTGTGAGCCCTGCACCCTGGAGGCGGGCGCAGAGAGGGTCCCTTCCTGGGAGGGGCTCAGCTGCCCACCCAGCACCCACCTGTCAAGCAGACTTTGGCATCCTCCCGAACAGGAGCAGGACTCCCGTGAAATGATACAAACGCTGTGTGTGTGTGTGTGCGTGTGTGTGCGTGCGTGCATGCGTGCGTGCGTGCGTGCGTGTGTGTGTGTGTGTGTGTGTGTGTGAGACGAGAGCACAGGAGAAAGGCCCATGCTCTCCTGGTTGCAGAGCAGGAAGGCACAGTGCTTGGCCAGGCAAAGGACTTTGTGGACATGAAAGGGTGACACGTCAGAACAGAGTGACCCACTGCAAGCTCTGGACAGCAGGGGCTCCAAGTCTGGCCCTACAGAAGTGAGTCTGTGTTTTCAGCCTCTTAATTGAAAATTCATCCCAGGTTCTATAGCCTCTCCTCTGCCTGCTGTGTCAGTGTGCTCCTCTAATCTCATGCCTTTAAGTATCTCTGGGGTGACTACTCCCAAATACCGCTCTCCACTGCAGACCTCTCTCCTGAACTCCTGGCTTGTATATCCAAGGCCTATCTGACATCTCAAACCTAACCTCACCCTCCTCCCCACCGCCCCACCTTTCCTGCTCCTGCTGCAGTCTCTTCCCATCTGCTAACAGCACGGCTGCTCAGGCCAAAGCCTTGGTGTCATCCTTGACTTTAGGTTACATCTCACATCCAATCAGTCAGCACGTCCTGTTGGCCGTCTACGAAATATACCAGAACTCTCACGGTCTCCGGTGCCGCTTCCCTGGTCCCAGCTACACCATCTCCAGCCCCAGTGACTGCAACAGGCTCCTACCAGGCATTCCCTAACCTCTATGGTCTGGTCTGAGCTCAGGAAATGGAGTGCTCCTGTTGAAATCTAAGTCAGATCACATCCCTCCTGTGCTCAAAGCCCTCCTACGGTTCCCATGTTACTTGGAGAAAAAGCCAAGTCCTCATAATGGCCTACAAGACCCAACATCTGTCTCTATTACCTCTCTGATCTCATCTCGTCTTACTCTTCCCCTTGCCTGGCTTTATGCCAGCCACTGGGCCTCTTTGCTCCTCTGTGAACGAGCCAGGCACACTCCAACCTCAGGGCCTTTGCCCTTGCTGTCCCCTCTGTCTGTCATGCTCTTCCCTGGATGTCCACATGACCCATTCCTCACCTCCTTCAGGTCTTTGCTCGAATGTCACCTCCTTGCACAGGTCTTCCTTGAGCACTCTTTCTAAAACTGCAGACTTCACCCTGGCATTCCCCATCTCCTGGCTTTATATTCCTCCGTAGCACTCAGCACCTCCCAACAGACTAAGTCGTCTGCTTAACCAGTTATGTTCACGGCCTGTATCTTCCAACTGGAACGTATGTTCTATGAGGGCAGGGATTTGTATCTGTTTTTCACCATTCTGTATCCTCAGCGTCTGGAATGTGGTCAGCAAATATGCTCAATACATACTTATTGAGTGCTCAATTAAAAATCAGGATGCTTCACAAAGATTTGGATTTCCAGCATTTCTTTCAAAAATGGGAAGGGCTCCCCTGCCCCAACCCAGGGCCCTGCATTTCAACCTGACCACAATCGGCAAGAGCGGAGCTGTGGCTGCTGCAGCCCCCACTACTCCCTGTTCTCTCGCCCAGAACTTTTCTCCCATGTGTGCTCCCTGCATGGCCCCAGTAGGCCTTGAGTTTGGGATTCCTACTCTACAAAAGTGAGTAAAAACTATCCTGAGAAATTGCTCTGGCCAGGCTAGCCCTGCTCTTCAACTGAGGAGAACAGTCAGGGTAGTTGTGAAGGCTATTAAGGGATGATGAGATGTGCAGAGAAATCTGGGTGCTCCCTGCATGTGTGCATTTGGGGGGTCCTGAAGGTCTGGGGCAAGGATGCTCGTCTTTCCTCTTGCCTGGAGCCTTTTCTCTGGGTATGACACAGGGGTGTTTTCTATCAGATTCTCAAAGGAGCCTGTGACCTTCCAAGGCTACCAGCCTCTGCTCCCAGATTTCAGAGTGTTCTCACCGTATTCCTGGGAGAAGATTATTTTCATCATCTTATGGATGGGGAAACTGAGGCCCCATCCCACAATGGTGGGGCTAATTGCCCTGAGACCTCCTTTTTCATCCTGCTCCTGAGTGGAGCTGGGGAGAGGCCCACTGGGTCATGCCACCCCCATCACCCAGCTCAGGCCCCACTCACCCAGAGGGTCTCCATCCACGATGCTGTACTCCACCTGCCCATTGGGGCCCGAGTCCCGGTCATGGGCCAGGAAGGTCCACACTCTGGGTCCTGGTTGGCCCTCGGTGACATCAAATGGTCCCTCATAGTCTCTGGGGAAGGTGGGCACATTGTCGTTGATGTCATTCACGTTCACAAGCACCTGAGATGATGGGTGAACTTAGTCAGGACTGCACCCCAGCCAGCCCTGTTCATCTGTAAACTGGATCTGATAATCCTGCCTCATAGGATGACGGAAGAATCATACTAGTTAATGGATGTGGGAGGGCTTTTTAAGCTATTCATGTGGATAAGTTATTGTTATTGTCAAAGTCTCTCTATGGGCATAATATTATTATTAATAATAATGCTATGAACTTCTGTTTATTGCTGTACTATGGTCATCTTTCTTCTGGTTTCATTTACTCCTCCCACACCCTGAAACAGTTTTTTATTATCCCCCCTTTACAGGGGAGGAAAGTGAAGCTCAGGGAGGTTAAGTGACTGGCCCAGAGTCACATAGTTAGGAAGTGGAAGATCAGGGACATGACCCCTGTTGGTATGACTGGAGTTTGTGCTCTTCCCATGAAGGGGAGGAAGGCGGGTGTCATCATCTACCTGATAGCTGCAGCCACACAGAGAGGTTCAGTAACCTCCTCAAGGTCACACTGCAAGTTTGGGTGAGTTGCTGAGATCAGGACGGGGCTCGTGGATTTAGGCGTTTCTCCTGGAAACCCCGCTTCCCCACAGGACCTTTCTGTGACCTGTCCTACCCCACCCCCAAGTTGGGGCTCTGTCCCATCTACCCACCCACCCACCGTGGTGGTAGAGGTGAGGCGATGGGACAAGATGGGACACTGGTCCGTGGCGGTGACGGTCAGGGTGTAGCGGCCATGGCTGATCTCGTAGTCCAGCTCCTTGGCAGCACGGATGACGCCCTGCAGGATAAGTAGAGGGGACGAGGGTGGATCAATGGGTGGTGGGTCTGGGGCACCCTCTGACCACCCCAGGAGGGAGGTAGGCCCTAACATCCCGGCCATGACAGGGAGCCCCTGTTGTCCTCTAAACCAGGCCCCACCCAACCTTTTCATCCTCCCGTACTGGCTGCCCCCCAGTTTCTGCCAGGACTCCATCTTTGCTCTGCTCCCACCCCCATGGTGTCACTGAGCTCCCCTCCAATCCCTTTGGCCAGCTGACCCTCTTCCTGGACCCCGCCACCAGCCGCTGACCGTGTGCCTGTTGATGTGAAAGGTGTCGATGATGTTGCCTGCAACGATGGCATAGGTAACTGTGCCGTTGGGCCCCTCATCCAGGTCTAGTGCCTGGATGGTGACGAGGCTGGCATTGATTGTGTCCGGGCCCTCATCCAGTAAGATCTCGTAGTGGGGCTGCTGGAACACGGGCGCGTTATCGTTCTCGTCCACGATGGTCACGTACACGTGGGTGGTGGCCTATGGAGAAGAGCATGATCAGGTTCCTTGGTCAGCTGGCTAGAGGGTTTGAGGTGGAGCCAGCTGGATGTATTCCTAGGCTGCACTTACTCAGTGTGATCCAACATGGTGAGGGAAAGGGAGAAGGATGAGAGTGAGGGAAGTCACAGGCTGAGAGAGGAAATCACAGAGGCTCTGTCAAAAGCCAAGCTAGGTAACTGCTTAGGTCCAAGATGGCACTTGCACCACCACTCTTATTGTCCATGACATCACTAATCAATCATGGCACTGCTGAGGCCAGATGCAACCTCAGGATCCTTGTTAGCACACTGATCTAGTGATTATAATTGGCATATGAGATGAACTCCAGTAACTGCCTCCAGCCCATAGCTTCTTTTTATTTTTTTGAATTTTATTTATTTTTTATACAGCAGGTTCTTATTAGTTATCCATTTTATACATATTAGTGTATACATATCAATCCCAATCTCCCAATTCTTCACACCACCCCCCTCTGCGACTTTCCCCCCTTGGTGTCCATACGTTTGTTCTCTACATCTGTGTCTCTATTTCTGTCCTGCAAACCGGTTCATCTGTACCATTTTTCTAGGTTCCACATATACGCGTTAATATACGATATTTGTTTTTCTCTTTCTGACTTACCTCACTCTGTATGACAGTCTCTAGATCCATCCACGTCTCTACAAATGGCCCAATTTCGTTCTCCAGCCCATAGCTTTCACTGGGCCAGGGCCTTACTGACCCTGGGCCTCCTTCCAGATCACAAAAAACAAGTTTAAGCTTCACCCATTGTTCATGTAAATGGAAGCAATGCCTATTTTCAGCATTTTTGAGAGGAAGGACATTGGGTTTGGGGCTACTACACGTGCAGAATTTGTTGAGCTGTGAAAAATAAAAGCTCATAGCGCATGACCTCACTGCAAGGACAATTTCACTCCATATTCTCTTGTGATTGGCCATTTTTGGCTGATGCTTGGTCCAATCAGACCACAGGTAATATTTAGCCAATCGAAACTCAGCAAGCAGCACTCAAGAACCATTGAGAAATGGTTGATGTGGCACTTCACAAGCAGAGGAGATAAATGGAAGAAAGAAATTAGCCATGTGCTGGTATTCTGTGTCCCTCGGCTGCCCTCCTCTCTTCTCTGCTTCTCCACCTGGGAGGATGTCCTCTGTGGACTGCCTCACCTGGGCTCCCTTGCCATCTGGGTTCCAGATGGTTTGGCCAATGGGAGGTCCCGGCAGAAGACAGGAGGAGAGGTGGTGGGGGCATTCTCCCTCACTCCCTCCTTTCCTCACTGCAGTTCTGCCAGAGGCTGTGTTTCTCCTGCTGGGTGGCCCCTCTTTCACGCCTCTGGCTCTCACTGGGCTCCAGTCACCTCACGCCCTCTTCTTGTCCTTCTGCACCTGTGGGTGGTAATGGCTTCCTGCAGTTCTTAGTCTATGGGTGCTTCACCAGCCCTCTGTAAACAGTCCCTCCATTAAACTTTCTTCAGTTGAGCCCTTTCTGAGTGTGCCTTCTGTTTCCTGCCAGGACCCTGACTCATACAAACTGTAATTAGTGACTAATATAAAATAATAAGGTTATAACAACTTCAAAAACATCTGGGTAGAGAGAATGTGACCAGGCCATTGCCAAGGGCAGGGAACAGAAAGCAGGTGATGCAAAAAGCTGGATGTAGACAACTTGTCTGCACCTTTTCTGGGGTCTGGCTGGCTCTGGAACCACCTGTGGAAGGATGGACAGATGGACAGAAGACTGTCACTGCCCCTGCGGAGGGCATGACTCCCCTGAGCTGCAGCTCTAGATCTTGGCAGGGGGAGGGGTGGGGGGGCGGGGCATATTAGGTGGTTGCTGGAACTGTTTCCAAAGCAGGTAGGCTTGACAGCCTTGAGATGGGGCTCTGTAACCTTGGACATGTCACAGAGGTCCTTTCTGGACCTTTTCTGTTAGTAAGGGACTTGACTTGTTCTTTAACATCCCTTCTGGCTCAGACATTCCGAGGATCTGGTCTGCCATCATCAGTCTGAATCCCTCCTCCATCAGGGAGGTATTCCTTTGGGTCTTAGAGTCTCAATGAATCTTCATAAAAATAACAACCACACAGAGAGGGAAAATGCATTAGTTTAACATTGCTCAAGCTTTCCCACCGGCGTGGAGAGGGAACCTGCACCGAGTTGGGGAATAGCCTGAAGCATTTGTCTCAAGAATGAAATACCTTTGAAATCTCTCCTGTTATCTTTGAAAGCTCATATAAATTTCATAATCTTTTCCATAATGTGTTTGCATTAGTTTCCAATAAAAATGGTGGTAGAGGCCCCAAATATTTGAGTAAAGATGACTGTCAAGGAAGGCCACCGCGTTCATCTTGTGGCTCTTCACACAAGATACAGCTCTGAGCACTTACCACTGGCGAGGAGCCCAGCATTGCATCCTCCTGAGCCCCTTCGGCCAGTAAGAGCACACGAGTGCCGCCCTACAGGAAAGGGCTGGATTCCAGCCTCACCAGTGGGGATGGTGGTACTGACATTTCCTACTTTCCCAGACTCCTGGAAGTGGGTTTAACCATCGTCCAGGCTGCAGGGGCTGAGAGTGGGGGGGCTCTAATAGTGCTGCCCCACGGAGCCTCTTCCCTCTGAGACCAGGACTTGAAAGAGGAGAGAGATATGGCCAGCAGTGTCAGTGCTGGGTGGGGTGCAAGAGCAGAGGACTAGAGGGGGGTTGTGTGTGAGAGCATCCTGCAGACATCTAGGGTGCAGGGAGTAAGAGAGGCTGGGGCCTGGGTGAGAGGAGTACTGATGGTTTTCTGTGGGACACACTACCTGATGTTACACACACACACACACACACACACACGTGTGTGTCCTAGTGTAGGGGTGTGCCAAGCCTGCTGGGTACTTCTGCACCTGTGCCATGTCTGTGTGTGTGTGTGTGTGTGTGTGTGTGTGTGTGTGCGCGCATGTGCACAAGGGTGTTGCAGGCTCTGGAATCTACAGTCAAGCCTGCCCCAACTCACTCACCTAGCTCTTTACAAAAGTTACATTTCATCCATCCATCCATCCATCTATTCATTCATTCATTCATTCAGTCATTCCACTACTGGGAGTGCCAGGACCTGGGCTGGGCTGGAGGACGTCAGGTACAAGCCTCTGCTGGTGGGTGAGGGCTGATACAATCTATGATGATGATGATGTATCGCGCTAAGTTAGACGCAGATGTACTCCTCAGGCTTTACAACAATGCTAATCCTCGGCAAAGAGTAACGGGGGAGAGAAGAAAAGGCTTCAAACGGGCGATCAAGTGGCGCTGACTCTTGGCGTACTGACTGGCTCCCCCACCTACAAGGCCAGCCGGGTGCGAGTCAGCGGGAAGCCCCTCCCGCGGCGGCCCTTGGAGAGGCAGCGCCCCAGCCTTGGCCGCCCGGGGGCGCTGTGGGCCCCTGGGAGCGGGCTGCTCTCGGGCTGCCGGCCGCGCTCACTTGCTCTGCGCTCACTCGCGCGGAGGTTTCCCCGCCGGCCGCGTCCCGTCCGCTCCCTGCGAACCAGGAGTGCCCCCTGCGCGCCCCCGGGCTCCGCTCCGGCCCGGCTGCGCCAGACGCAGCTCTGCCCGACGGCGGCGACATGGGCGTCCCCCCAGTCCCGGAGGCTGGCAGCTGGCGCTGGGGGCCTGTGCTCCTCGCCTTCTTCCTGGCTGCCTCCCGAGGTAAGGTCGGCGGAGCCTGGGTGCTGGGGAGGAGCAACGGGAGAGCACAGCGGGCAGGGTGGGGGGGGTCCCAGGTCAGATGAGGGCGCCCTGGGAGCCCCCTTCAGCCTGCCGTGACCCCAGCCCGCGGCAGGGAGGCCGCTAGGACGGCTTGGCAGGGGCGGCGGCTCTCTGCCAAGTGCCCTGGCTGGGTGGTGGGCACATGTGTATGCCGACAGCTGCCCAAGCAGCTGCCTGTCCAGCCCTTCCCAACCCAGAGAGCCCAGGCACGAGTACCTTCTGCAGAACAGGAGATAAACACGGTGGAGACAGCCCAATGTGTTCTAGTGGATGCCACTGGCTTTTGACACCTGTGGCGTCTCCCTGCCCCACACCAGGGCCCCAGGATCTCACGAGGCGCTGAAGTTGTATACTCTCAGCCAGTGTCCTGTACCCTGGTGACACTCTTGGTTGAGCCTTGGTGGGCACTAGTCAGTGCAGGCACTGGTCCACAGCTGGACATGGGTGCCCTCTGGTCCTTATCCTGAGTGTCTGATGGCTGAGAGTTGAGTGGTCAGCTGATTCCCAGCATCCTAGCAAAGCTGCAGCTCAGGGACTGGTGTAGGGCATGCACTGGGGAGAATGTGGGACATTTCCCAGCTTGGCTGTGAGCCCCTTCTAGGTCCTTGGATAATTTATAGCATCTTTCGGGCCTCAGTTTCCTCAGCACAAACACAGAAGCCATACACAGGGAGGTGTCACTTTCCCCTTCCAAAGTCCAGACTGTCACAACTCTAGGTGGTATCTTGGTCAGGACACAGGGGCTCCTTGAGTGGGAGGCAAAGGTCCTGGTACCCACAGCCTGGCCCCTGCTTCTGGCCTGTCCAGGACTGAAGCAGTTGGATCTTGAGGGAAGAGGGGGCCGGTAGGCAGCCTATGGAACTAAACTTTAAACTTTTTCCCTGGGAAGGCTCAGGGAAAGTGTGAGTCATGCAGGGAGTCAGAGGGAGGTAGGAGGGAGGTGGGGAGCTTGGCAAGGGACCCAGTGGGTGAGTCAGAAGAAAAGGAGGAAGGGGAAGACAGGGTAAGAGCAAGAGGAGGGTTCTGAGAGAACCTGGAAAACACCTCAGAAACTGGGAAGCCTGCAGGCAGCATGGTATCTCAGCACTGGGAGGCTGGCCTGGGCCTCCGATAAGGAGGAGGGATCCCATACCCCACAGAGATGCCTAAGCCCTGAACTGGATGCTCCCCAGAAAGAGCCAAAGAGGGTGGGGGAGCAGTCTCGGCACCAAGGCCATGGCTCATGGCAGACAGGGCTTCCCAAAGGAGCGGTGGATGGTGGCAGGCAGGACGGCCAGCATCACACCCACTACAGACCGCCTGCCCTGCCCCATCCTTTGCAAGTGACCCCAAGAGGCCCTTCAGTTTTCTTACCCCTACCCTGTCCTCCTCTGGCTGAGCTGCTCTCTGTTCAGCAGCGCCAGTTTGGGAAACAGTTCCAGAGAACTAGGGCATAGAGAGCCAGCTTGCACAGAGCCAGTAGCAGAGAGGCTCAGAGCCCCTCACTCCATATTGTCTCTACAGCCAGGAGGCTTCACCCCCAGAGGTCTTGGCTACTTAAACAGCTTGGCACTCCCTCTCTTCCTGGGCCCAGCTCATGGAGATAATTAGGGTTTGAAGCAGCTTTCCACTGAAAGGAGTCAGGAGAATTCTCTTAGTTTTGAACTACTCTGGGACTCAGTATTCCTAACTGTAATATGGGCGTGCTAATGAATATTCATGCTGCTACCCAGTACAGTGTGCAAGAAGGGGGATAAGAGATGGGGAGGCCTGGTTGCAGGCATGGTCTGGAGGGTCTCTGAGTTGGAAAGACCTGCTCACCGGCCTGCTGAGGTGCTGGGTGGCTCTGGGCAGGATTGCTCACTGTCAAAGCTTTGATGCTTTGGGAAGGTGAGATGCAGGTGGCTAGTACAGACCTGTTTGTTCTCTAGCTCTTGGGGCTGGGCCAGCACCATGGAGAATGGTGGTGGTGATAATGGCGCTCAGGAGCCTAGGAAAAGTTGCAGATACCCCTTTCCTGGGCCTGACCCAGGTTGAAATGGGTGGAGGGAGGCACCTAGGGAGCCAGGACCCAGCAGACCCCAAGGGTGGCAGAGCCTCTTCTTCCCCTGTTGGCCTTCCCAGGACCTGTGGAAGTTATTGTCCCTGCCATGTCCTCACAGGCTGACCCAAGAGTCCCAAACTCTGGGACTAGCCCATGGAGGTGCACTAGGGCTGGGGAGGTGAGAGCCCATCTTCCCCTGTATGGTAAGCAGGGTTGCAGGGCCTTGTTGAGTAACCCAATGGTGCAAGCCTCTGACGCAGCAGTGATCGGCTCTTAGGAAATCCACAGTCTGCTGCCCAGAGGCCCTGAGGTGGAGAGAAGCAGGCTTGAGGCCAGCCCATGGGCATAAGGGAGCCTCTACCCAATGCCAGGGGTATGCAGCAATACTGGGGAGCCCTTTGCTGAGCTGGGCTGGTTGCTCTCTCTTTCCCCCAAGTAGGGCAAAGGTTCCCTGCTGGGGCCTGACCTCCGTAGGAGAGGGTGGCCCAGGTGGGAGGTACATCGCTGGAAGGCCACCTCCCTATATGCACACACATATGGGGTCTTAGGCCCAAGCAGACAGAGGGAAAGAAGAGAGGAAGAAAGGGGTCCTTGGTGCCCATCGGGTGTACTGGCAGTGACCCCTCACCAGCATTGACCAAGCCCCAAAGACTGAGTTTGAGGTGCCAGGTTTTAAGCCAACCATTCATCCAGGAGCAGTCGGGCCTCACCAGGGGAGGGGGCACCAGGAAGCTGCGGTGAAGCTTCTGATGGACCCTCGGATCCCCTTAGCAGCAGTGCGCGCATGCCCAAGGCCTTCCTGATGCCACCCTGTGTGAGAATGGAAGGGACCTGGAGTTGTGTGCCCTGCATGCCCGGGCTTCCCGTTCAACCCTGTCACTTAACAGTCTGGCTTGGGGAGTCAGTCAGAGCTCTGTTCAAATCCCAAGATGGTCCTTTACTGCTCTGTCACTTTGCACAAGTTACTCAGCATCCGTGAGCAAGTTCTCTTGTCATCTCTCCCAAAGGGATGATGACAGCACCTCCCTCAGAGGGCTGCTGTGAATATTCGGTGCACATGTAACACAGAGCGTGGAATAACATAGTGGCTGGCACCTGGTGAACTCTGGCTGTGTAGTATTATTCTGCCTCTTGGCTTTTGGAGGCCACACGCCATTGGTTTACCATCTTAGCTCCTTGCTTCCTGCGGGGTCCGGTAGAGCGCCCAGAGCATGGGAAGGCATTGACTGGTTTCACCGGGACGGGACTCGTTAGAATCCTGGAGGACTGAAGTGCTGGGCCCAGCCCTCTGTAGCACCTCTACACACTTACAGTCTGTAATGCCCAGGGAGGTGCCTGTAGATTCTCCTCTTAAAGTTCCCCAGAGATGGGGACTTTGCCACTTCAAGGCAAGCCGGGCTCAGGGTTTCCTTGTCTTACTGGGGTCTTTCTTGCAACTGAGCTTAACATTCAGCCTGTTTACTTTGGCTGACCATCCCCAGAGAGAAAGACAATGGCCACCATCGTGTCCGTCAGTAACTCAGTAATGAAGCTGCTCTGCTCCTGACCGAGCCAGCCTAGTCCCTTAACCTTTCTACACAGGAGCTTACTACCCATGGGGACGGGGGGTCAAGCCCTGTCTCTGCTGTTCATTTACTGTGGGACCACAAACACACACTCTGCCTTTATCTGAGCCCTGGGCAGGCTGGGTAACAGGGTCTCGGCAACGCTGACCACTCACTTCGGAAGGGTAATTCTATGATGGTGTTTCCTGACCTTCAGTCCATTTGTTCACCACTTTAGGGGTTTCTACAGTGTCTGCCCATCATCATATGTACCCTCTTTAAATCTACTCATTCTTTGACTTAAGTAAATAGATTTTAAAAGGAAACTTTGTATCACTGCCATAAATGGAAAGCCAATGTCACTTGCCATAAATAGAACAAAATCATAAAAGTACATAATAGGAAAACCAAATAAGGTAAATTCTAGTTGCAAACTATAGCCTGGGGAAGGCTCCAAGCCTGCTGTACCTTGCAGGAAAAAAAAAAAAAAAAAAAAAAAGAAGAGCTTAGCATATCATAGAGATGTTTTGAAGACACACTGGCATCAAACTGGGACTTTCTCTTTGATATAATCAGGACTGAAAGAGAATCGAAAAGGGAATAACCTTCTCTCTATGTGATTCAGTGTTATTTAACGCCATAAAACTGAAAGTAAAACTACCTATGCTGTAGATGTACCTTGCAGGAAAAAAAAAAAAAAAAAAAAGAAGAGCTTAGCATATCATAGAGATGTTTTGAAGACACACTGGCATCAAACTGGGACTTTCTCTTTGATATAATCAGGACTGAAAGAGAATCGAAAAGGGAATAACCTTCTCTCTATGTGATTCAGTGTTATTTAACGCCATAAAACTGAAAGTAAAACTACCTATGCTGTAGATGCCGTTAGCTCCTCTCCATTGAAAAAGAAAACTCACCACCGTGAGGACTGGCAGCTGGGGGCAGGGGACAGTTCAGCTCTCCTGGCAGAAGGGAGAGATGGCAGTGCTCATCCTAAGAGGCCAGGACAGGGTCAGCAGGCCTTTCTGGTCTTCTTCCAGGACCCAATTCTCCCAGCCCCCGTTGCCTTCCCCAAATAAATACGGTGGCTCTAGCTGGGTCCTCTCCCCACACTGGGGCCAACCGGCTGTCCCAACAACTACGGAGAGAGTGGGAGAGAGGGAGAGCCTGCAGCCTCATTGGCCAGGGCAGCCTGTCCATCTGCAGGAAGGAGGTGGGGCCTCTGGTCAATCCCTGGCTACTTCTACACCCCAGACCTCTGGAACGAGACGACCTGGGTTCAAATCCTGACACCACCACTTGCTATTCATGAGACTCTGTACAAGTTACTTAACCTCTCTGTGCTTCAGTTTCCTCATCTGTAAAGTGGAGACGAAAATAGTACCTACCTTATAGGGAGGGAGGATTCAATAAGCGACTCCATATAAAAGTGATTAGAATGATGCCTGGCCCAGAGTTAAGAGCCTGCTACTACTATACCATTACCACCGAGCCTCTGCACTGAGGGTAGGGCACAAAGAGATTTGAATCGGAACCTTAGGAAGTCTTCACAGCACAGGATCTTGAGGGTAGCTGGCTGGAGCTGGTAGTCTGGGCTACATACAGTTGTCCTCAGGGAGGGCCTGGGAGAGCTTAGGAACGAGTCATCCAGAGACGCATCTACTGGTGTGGCTCTGGCCAACCGCCCAGGCCCTCCCTGGGGAGGTGTGTTGGCCAACAGTCTCCAGCCCCAGATGCACTGATGCTTTCCCAATGTGCTGGAAGTGCCGCTTCCTCCGATAGAGCCTGGCTTCCCCTTCCCAGACTCCTTGGTCCAATGTGAATGGACACTTCCTGCAGGAGCAGGTATCAATAAACACATCTGAGATGCCCTTTGTCCTCACTGGCCACGGAGCCCCATGGGCGGACCTGCCGGCTTTGGGCCCTCAGCCCTTTGTCCCAGAGGTACTTCCTGGAGCTTAGCACTGGAATCAGGACCAGTCCTGATTGGTCCTTGCCTCTTGCCCTCTGTGCTCTCCATCTTGATAAAGACAGAGCCTAGCCTTTCCTTATACCCTCCATGGACTGTCCTGGAGGACAGGGTCTGGCAGAGAGCTGGAGACGAGGTCCATGTCTGTCTGGGGCCCGCTCTGAGGGCGAGGACCTGGCCTTCTGCATCTAGCACAGGGCCAGCAATAGCAGGCCATCAGTAACTATTTGTTTACAGCCCCTAGCAGCTGGACAGAGTCCAGCTCTTTGGGTGGGGCCTCCTAGGCCTGACTAATCAAGCCAGGGACCCACCTCCAAAGGCTGGGGTGTTGCCTTGGCGACTGTGGACTAAGCTCATGCCGGGTCAGGGTAAATACACAGGCCTGTCTACACCCACACACACCCATCCCATGCATACCCACAGGGTTTCATGAGGTGAAACCTTACGGGGGGGGGAAAAGAGGTCACAAAAAACTAGCATCCTGAGATGAAGCTAAACAAGAACTCCTTTCCCCTACACTGAAGCTTTTTACAAGAGGCTGAGCCCCTCTGTGGCTGAGGGTCCCACTGCTAGTAAGTGGCAGAAGCAGGGCCAAACTCTGAGCGCAAGTCCCTTAGGGAACTCTGCACCCCCATGGCCTCTCTGCCTTGGGCCTGGCTCATGTTGGGACCTTAGTAAATATTTGTGGAATGAAAGAATGATGTTTTCGGTTTGGGTCTAAGGCAGAGCAAGGCTGGCTGCGTGGAGAGCACAGAAGTCAACTGGAGGTCAGTTTACGCTCTAAGTAGCTGGAGGATGAGGTGTCAGCCCCACCCGCTGGAGGGGTGGAGGGCTCTAGGGCTCTTGCTGCCTGTAGTGCTGGCTTGTCCAAGGTGTGGGTCTCAGTTCAGCCACGTAGGGCTGTGTGGCCTTGGGCAAATCGCTTGACTTCTGATTCGATTTCCTCACCTTTAAAATGGGGATAATGAGACCTACATCAGGGGCGTTATGAGAATTAAACAAGTATAAAGTGCTCAGCCAAGTCCTAACATGTAAGAGGGGCTCATAAATGCCCGTGATCACCTTTGTAGCCCATTCTTGCCTCCTTCCTCTGCGCTAAGACAGCCCTTCTCACCTGCCACAGGGTTTCAGAGCTGGAAGGGGCCTAGGAATGTGGGGAGTCTCTCCAGATAGGAGGAAGAAAGGGAGGCCCAGAGAAGGATGGGACCTGCCCAAAGGCACACAGTAAGGGCATGGCTAAGTGGGGATTGGGGCCCAGGGATCTGCCTGCCCAGGCCAGAGTTTTAATTCTGAGACCTCACATTTCCCAGGATCACAGCATTCTTCCTCCAGGTGTTTCTGCCATCTTACCCAGTGGCAGGTGGGGGCTGGGGGGGTGGGTAGTGCAGGGCCCCAAGAACAGCACAATGATGGATGGTTCCCACCCTGGGCTCAGCCCAGGGCTGGGGGCCTTTTCCTGTCCCATATGCTCTCGGCCACCCTGGAGCCAGGGGCCTTCCTCCCCAGTCTCCGACAATGCCCCAGGTGTCCAGAAGGATCTGCTCCTGACAATAAGCAACATCCTCCCGCCAAATAATTATAATTCCAGCTGGGCTATTTATAGCCCCTGATAACACACGTGCGCATGCGCAGTCATGGAAGGCATGGGGCACGTGCGCTGTTTTCCCTAACGCCGTGCCCTTGAGAGTCCTCCTAAGGACAGGCTGCCCATGGGCCTTGTCCTGGCTGCAGTCTCAGACACCACAAACAAGATGTTTTCTCTCCCCCCAGGACAAAACCTGTAGATGCCCGGCCCACTCCTGTCTGGCCCTTTCGCTCAACCTGAACACTCTCACCCATGCCCAAACCTAAAGCCCAGGGTAGCTTCTCCTTTTTCTAAAAGGGGAAGAGGTCCTTCTGGGGCGTGTGGGGTGTAAGGGATTGAGCAATGCCCCCTCCCCAACTCTGTCTCTGAACCCCCGTTCTCTGTGTCCCCCCTGTGGGTCTTCAACGAAATCGCTCCTCGGGCTGAGAATCCCCTCTCCACCGCTTCCTGGGCAATTCTGCAGTCATTAACACCACTGCTTGGACCCAGGGGGCTCTGGACCTGATGTCCTGCTGGAGGCCCTGGGCTGGTGCCCCACTGGAGGCCCTGCTGCTTGCTCCCGTCCTGTCCACACCTACCCCGCCCACAAGCTAGCCTCGGTCTTGCCACATCTTGGCCCCAACCCGTCCACACCTCTGTCCACTCAGCAGTCCCCACCCTGCTCAGCTCTGTGCTCCACTTCTTGCGTCTGCCTCTGCCCACCCGAGACCTGCGGCCCTGGCCTCTACTGAGCCAGCTTCCCCGTGGCCCCCAAGGTGTGTGTGCTCCTGCAAATGCTGCTGGATCTGGATTCGGCTCTCACCCTTGGCGATAGTTCTGGGGCTGAAGATAATGTTGGGAAAAGGGGAAACCAGTTACCGGCTGGGAGAGATGCTGCTGGGAGCTGCCTTGTGGCCTGCTGGGGAAAGGGGGAGTAGAGGGCAGAAATAATCCAGGGTCCACTCTCTGGGTGGGTCTTTATTCTCCCTTAGAGGGTCCTTTCTGTAGCTACTCCCCACTTCCATTTACTGGCACAGCCAAAATTTGGCAGTCAGGCTTCCCCTGGGGACCTTGGGTGGATCATTTCCTCTCTGAGCCTGAGGGTTTCAACTGTAGAACAGTGGGCTTGGGAAGTAGAATCCCTCCCTGGTTACACCAAGGAGCCACACTCATGGATCAGAAACTCAGATGCCCACGGGACATTTATGGTGAGGGAATGAAGCAGGCCAGGTGGGAAGTTAGGGAGTAGGAGGGACCGCAGCAGCTACAACACCAGTGTCCCACCTAAAAAGGAGGCTGCTGCTCAGATCCAGTGGACGACTGCCTCATAGGAAAGCTGGTTTAGTCTTTAAATTTTGGCGATCTCCAAAAAAAAAAAAAAAAAGAGTTAAATACTTTGAGGGTCAAATAACATATGTCTGAAGGCTGAGTATGGCCGGTGGGCTGCCAGTTTCTGAAATTTTTTCTTTCAGTACAGAGTCTGAGTGCCTGAGTTTAATTTTGACTCTAGTACTTGTTTGCTATGTGAACTTTGGTGAGTTACTTAACATCTCTGTGCCTCTGTTTCCTTATTGATGAAACAGGAATAAAAATAACACCTACCTTACTGGGTTGTTAGACATGCCCATGCTATTCCTTCTTCTAGTTCTAACTAGATCCTGCTTTACCTGAAGCCCCCATGCTCTAGGTTCTGAGTTTATACCCTCTGGAACGTCAGGCAAACCACTTTCCCTTTCTGGGCTTCTATATTTCTGCTGGAAAGGGAGATCAGCATCTCGCTAAAGAAGTTCTGAAATCCCTGCTTACCTTGGCAATGACTTTCCAAAAATCTGGGGCTCCCAGACATGGCTCCCTCTCACATGTGGGCGCTGTGAGTGGGAGGCTGTGGTGTGTGTCTGTCCTTTTTACCTTCTGGGGCTTAAAACTCCACCCCTGCGGACATATTCTTTGGGGCCGTGGCTTTGCTGCCTCCTCACACTGTGCTTTAAATATGCAGGCACGCCAAGACTGGACCACAGCTGTTACCAGTCATTCACACCTTAGTGGGAGAGAATCTGAATCTGGCTTCTCCATTCTATAGTGCGGAACGGTTTTCACTCCTAATATCCTAACGTCTCTTGAATTGCAGAAATGAGTTAGAGACCTATCTCTCCCAGGTATCAAGCACCGACCTTCAGAGCATTTCGTGTAAATTATCTGTAATTCTGCCTCAACTCTGGCAGGTAGCTGTTTCACTTCTATGTTCTGTAGTGAGGAGTCTGAGGCTCAGGGTCTATGTAACTCTCAGCTGTTGGACTCCAATGCAGGGTGGGCTAATTCCAAAGCTACACCAGGCTGCCTTTCTCCTGACTGGGCCAGGCTTTCAGCTCTGCCAGGTGAGGGGAGAGGGGGGTGGGCTGTAAAATGGGGAAGGGGCATCTGGAGGAAGAAGTCATGTTGTTATCTTGGGTTCAGGCAACGGCAATGAAAAGGACATATCCATTTTGATCCTGTACATATTTACAGGGTCCTCCTTCCCTGTCTGCCCACAACAGCCCCTGATTTTAGCCAATTAAAATCAAAATATCACTAATGTCTAATAACCATAGCTATCCCTCCTATGTCTGCAGGGGGCATGAGAGCTCACATCTCGTGTTCTCCTCTTTTCCTCATTCTGTCCTCTCCCAAGCCTCTTGTAGCTAATATTTTCCTCATTGCACACATGAGGAAACCGAGGCTCATAGCTAGACAGAATGTTCTGTTTTTAAGGGCCAGTGCTTTGGGGGGTGAACCTGGTTAAATGCTGGGAGACTGGGGTAGGATAAAGAGGACCAGAGCATGGCTTCATTTGCTTATTGAAAACAAAATGAACTAGAAAATATTTCTAAGAAGACTGGGTGGCAGGCAGGTGCCTGGATGAGATGATGACCTTTTCTGCATTGCCTGTCCTTGGCCCTTAGACACCTTGGGTTTTCCTACTTCCCTACCACCTTCCACTTGCTGGAATCCTCTCCGTCCATCTACCCCAAAGACCCTCCTTCCTTTAAGAAGTCTCCTGACCATCCCCAGGAAGGTCGTGTCCTCTTTTCTGCAAGTGCCCTGAAAGCTGGTACGGGTTTGCCCTTTAGCCTATGGGGTTATTTTGTGAAGAGGCAGGACTTGTCTACCCAGCCAGGCCATAAGCCCCTGGAGAGGCCACATCTTCAGCATCCAGGTGAGATGTAGCACCTGGCACAGGCCTCACGCAGGTAGATGCTCTGTTAGTGTTCACTGATGAGGAGACGCGAAGGCAAGGCCAGCCCCAGGAGCCGCTGGCCCCCAGAGGGGCAGTCAAGGGCAAAGCGCCGCTTTTCCCAAACAGCCTTCCACTCCTCACCCTGCTTCCCACCCGACGGCACTGGGCATGGAAGCTGGAAGTGCCAGGGGCCAGGTGTGGGCAGAGCCGCGGTGCCTGCAGTAGGGGGATGGGAGCTGGGGCTGGAGCACACGTGCCACCTGGGAGAGGGACACACGCTGGCCGGGCCCAGTCTGCTGCCTGCCTGGAGTCTCTCCTATGCCTCATCCAGCTACACCTGGAGAAGCTCCTGTGGCTCCTCCCACACAGCCTGGGACGGAGCCGGGTTCATGAACTAAAGAAGAAGCTGAGGCTTGGGGCGGTCAGCTGACTTTCCCGGAGCTTGTGGCTGGGGAACCCGCAAATTTGAAGCCCCAGACCAAGGTTCTTCCCTACTCTGGGGGCACTGGTAGTGGCGCCGGCTCAGGCGGGTGACAGGCTCTCGTCTCTCTGAGCAGGTCTGGTGGCAGCATTCAAGGTCGCCACGCCGTATTCCCTGTATGTGTGTCCCGAGGGACAGAACGTCACTCTCACCTGCAGACTCTTGGGCCCCCTGGCCAAAGGGCACGACGTGACCTTCTACAAGACCTGGTACCGCAGCTCGCGGGGTGAGGTGCAGGCCTGCTCGGAGCGCCGGCCCATCCGCAACCTCACGTTCCAGGACCTTCACCTGCACCACAGCGGCCACCAGGCCAACTCCAGCCAGGATCTGGCCCAGCGCCATGGGCTGGAGTCAGCCTCTGACCACCACGGCAACTTCACCATCACCATTCGCAACCTGACCCTGCTGGACGGCGGCCTCTACTGCTGCCTGGTGGTGGAGATCAGGCACCACCACTCGGAGCAGCGGCTCTACGGAGCCATGGAGCTGCAGGTGCAGGGAGGTGAGGGCTGCCTCTGTGGGACAGCTGGGGTTGGGGGGGTGTCACTCTGGGGATGGTGCCTGTGCTTGTCTGGGAGGGTGAGCAGAGGAGGACAGCATGACTGTGGGGTGGTGCTGTGCATCTGATGGTGCAACACTGTGCTGGAGGCTGTGTGAGTTTGTATGGGTGGTGCCGGCACTACAGGGGTGGCACGGCGTGTGGAGCTGTGTGCGCGTCTCTCTGGGTAGCTGGGTGTGATAGACGGAAGGGCGTACGTGGCTCTGTTTATGACACTGGGACTTTTTAACGGGAGGGGGTGTATGAACTTGGGCTGGGAGTGTGACTGCTCGCCACAGTTCCATGGCTCACACCTGGGGTGTCAGTTAGCAGAGAGAGAGAG
>NC_041233.1:23507686-23589096 GCF_002837175.3 Physeter macrocephalus | reverse complement strand
GTGAGTGTGTGTGTGTGTGTGTGTGTGTGTGTGTGTGTGTGTGTGTGTGTGTAGGTATCGACATGCCCCTGAGGGTGTCATGTGTCATGACAATGGGCAGGGCATGCCTGGCTGTGCAGTGAAAATATGCCTCCGTGGGTGTGTGCGTGCGTGCGTGTGTGCGCGCAGCTGGGCCAATGTTGCCAAGGGGAAACTAGCCTGAGTACCTGGGACAGGAGGGGGGGCATGCCAGCCTGGACAAGTCTTCCTGGCCTCCTGGGTCTGACGCCCACCTAATGACCCTTCTCTCTGCTCCCACAGGCGAAGAAGCACCATCCAAGTGCCTTGTGTACCCACCCTCCTCCAAGGAGAGTGAAAGTAAGGAACCACCTTTTTGGCTCTTCTGGGTTCTCTGTTCTCCTCTGTTCTCATCCTGGACCCAGACCTCATTCTGAACTCTGACCTCATCACCCCAAGCCCACAGAACCCCCATTCCTCCTCCTTTGCTGCTGCCTGTCCCTTCTGTTTCCTCCTTCACCTGAGCCACTGGGCTGCAGCCCCCAGAAGCCCATGCCCCTTCCAAGGCCCAAAGCCTGAGGAAGGTGGCTCCTGGAGACCCAGCTCCTGACTCTCTGAGTGGGGCTGTGCCCCGGCAGTGACCTTTGGCCAAGACAGGTACTGGGTGCCACAGGCTGCCGAGCTTGTTTTCAGTGGGCACGGCTCCTGCCCACTAGCCCTCTGCCACAGGCAAAGGTTGGAGCGCTGTGGTGGGGGTCCTCCTGGCTTGGACTCAACTATTTAAAATCTCCTTGTTCTGTGTGGGGAAGGAGGGAGGAGAGGCTCAGGAAGGGGAACAGAACTACCTTTTCTAGAGCTCCTACTATGTGCCAGGACTGTGCTAAGTCCTTCCAAGTACTGGTATCTCGGTGGCTTCTTATAAGAACCCTATGAAATAGGCGTCACCAACTTCACTTTACATACGTGGAAATGGAGGCCCAGAGAGGTGACATAACTGCCTCAATTCACACAGCTGACAAGGGAAGTGCAGCTGGGACTGTGCTCACATCACCTTCTTCCCACGTCGGGGTAGGAGACTGGACACACAGTGTGGTGGGTGTCAGTCAGCCCCGTGGTATTTGCCCAGAGGTGCCCTACAGGGGATGGGGGCACTGCTTCAAGAGGTGCCTGGGGCTTCCCTGGTGGCGCAGTGGTTGAGAATCCGCCTGCCAATGCACGGGACATGGGTTTGGTCCCTGGTCCGGGAAGATCCCACGTGCCGTGGAGCAACTAAGCCCGTGCGCCACAACTACTGAGCCTGCGCTCTAGAGTCCGCGAGCCAGAACTACTGAGCCCCTGAGCCACAACTACTGAAGCCTGCATGCCTAGGGCCCGTGCTCCGCAACAAGAAAAGCCACTGCAATAAGCCCACGCACCTCAACGAAGAGTAGCCCCCGCTCACCACAACTAGAGAAAGCCTGCACGCAGCAACGAAGACCCAATGTGGCCAAAAATAAATAAATTAAATAAATTTAAAAAAAAAAAGAGGTGCCCGGGCACTAGGAGGCCAGGCGAGAATGCCCAGCAGCTTGGAGACAGAAGGCAAAGGCGGGACATCTTAGGGACACCCCCCTCTTCTGAGAGGATGGGGTCTTGGCTTCCTCAGCCTTCTCCCTGTTAGTATTTATCGGGCATCCAGTGTGGACCAGCCCTGGCGACACAAAAGTGCAGGCCTCCTCCCTGCCCTCCAGGAGGACATACACCAAAACTGAAGCCAGGAATGGGAACAGCTCAGCTACAGCCCCGGCCAAGCCCCCACTCAAAGGCTGTGGTGACTTTCTATTCGAACTACTCATTTTTTCTGAAGCAACAAATGGACCAGCCAGGAACAAAAATAGAACACACGGTTGGGTCTGAGTTAGACCCACACGGAACTAAGAACAAGCCCCTCTTCCTGCACACCACAGAGCTCGTGTGTGGCCTCAGCACCAAGCCGCTGCCTTCCTCACTTCCTCCACTGGCAGCTCCCTGGGGAGGGTGGAAAGGGGGCCCCCCCCAACCCCGAGCAGCCCCTCCCTTCCCATGCAGCAGCCTCATGACTGTGTGCGCACACGTGTGCTATGCACAGGACAGGGTGAACCTCACATGGCAGGGTCCCTGAGTGTTTACTTCCCCATCGCCCCTTCCACTCTGAGCAACCCCCTGTCCCACTTCTGTTCCCGCAGAAACACCTCCGCCACAGCTGCCATTTCACAGATGGAGAAACGGGGTTCAGACGGGTGCAGGGACTTGTTCCCAGTCTCCCAGAGCCAAGCAGAGAAGCCAGAGTGCCTGATTCTCAGTGTGCAAACCCTGCCTGAGCACTGGGGCCTTCCCCTCTGTCAACACTCGTTTTCTGAAAATCAGCTGTATGAGTTAAGTCCTGGAGACAGAGACAAGAGATGCCAGAGGGGACGGTGCTAGAGAAACCAGGTGTGAAATGGAGAGGGAATGCAGATCTGTGTCGTTTTTCTTGATCTAGACTCTAGAGAAGCAGCTGCTGGAATGACGGGAACAGGAGTCACCTGGGAAATCCCAGGAGTCTGGCTGATGAGAGCCCAAGGGTGAGGCAGAACCTTGGACTTGACTGTTAAGGGTCAGGCTTCCTTTGCTGGGCACCTCTGCTCTCAGGTTTTGACATTTTCCTCCTCTCCAGTTCACGGGATATGCAGCCTCACTCTGGTCCCTGCTTCCCTGAACTACTGTCTACAGGGAATTGGCTACTTAAAGCCCAAAGGGACATGTTTGCTTCTGTCTCGGCGTCAAGGGCAGGGGGATAGCGTCAGTGATCTCTGGAGTCCCCTTTTGATCCCCTTCCAGGCCCTTGGTTCTGGAGGTCTGCAGACTACAGCTGTGGTGGAGTTTTGGCACTAAGGCAGAAGAGGTCCCAGATGAAGAGAAACCCGGCTATGCTTTTGGGTGGGGTGTGCGGGCTTCGGACAGTGCTTCCGTTCTCCAGGTATCGTGTGTCCACTGAGCAATGTGAGCAAGCGTGTCCCTTTCCAACAGGGAGGCACCCTGTGTTATCTAAGGTGCTGAGTCAGGGCTCAAAAACTAAATGCCCGCAGGGCCCGGGAGCTGGTGGGTAGGAGAGTAGGGAGGGGTAGAGACTGTGGTGAGCACCCAGCTGCCAGTCTGTACTTGCAGTTCCAACCGCCACGTGCCAGGAAGGGGGCCCAGGGTTGCCAGAGCCACTGAATTTTCAAGCAAAGTCAGAAGTCCAGATTTTACATGAACCCTCTGAATTTTAAAATGTTGGCAACTAATTAAAAAAAAATTAAGTACTGTGTCGGCCATAGTTGCAACCTGAGTCCATTCTAGTGAAAGGCAGTGTGGTAAAGTGGGTAAGAGCACAGATCCTGAAATCAGCCAAGTTGCTTAACCTCCCTGTGCCTTAGTTTTCTCACCTGTGAAATGGAGATGACAGTTATAATCATACTTTCCAGGTTGTTATGAGGCTAAAATGAGGTACTCTGTGCAAAGAAAGTGCTAAGAACCACGCCTGGCACGGAGTGAGTGCTGTGTATGTGTTGGCTACTATTACTTCTAATGTGGAATTCTAGGCCTGGCTTCCCAAGTCATCTCATCCATTCCCCCGTGCCAAGGCAGGATGGCAAGTGGATGGCAGCAGACAGTGGACACATATCCTGTTTTCTTACAGTTCGAAACATTTGCCTGGTGACCCATGTGCTTAGTAGGCCCCAGGGCTGACCGCTGGGTACTGCCCTCCACTGCCACTTGCCTTTGGAAAGATCCCAGTCCCTGCTGTAAGACAGGTGCCCCCCAGCCAGCCTTGGTACCTGATCAGTTAATGATGCTTCCAGCCAAGAAGCTCTTTGAGTTTCCCTTCTCTGACTGCAGCCCCAGTCTCCTAGCGTTATCTCTGGGGAGGAGGAGGGTAGTTGGTCTATGAAATCCTCTGAATGCTCACAGCAGCTTGAGGTGGCAGGGGAGGTGATAAGAGAGGAGTGGGGCTGAGGAGGTGGTACCCAAGGAGCCCAGGAGCCCCGAGTTGCTGGGGGACTGTGGTTTTTCACTGAACCTGGGCAGCCCATCTCCCTGAGAAGCAACGTCCCCACCCCCCAACACAGCAGGAGGTATGGTTTGCTTTCATCCAGCCCCGTCCCTGGAACCAGGCAGCTCTACTGAACTCCCCCCTCCTCCATAAACACCCTCGGGGTGCTACTGGCAGGCCCTGGACAAAGACTCCCCGAGCAGGCTGGGCCCCTCCCATCCCACCCCGCTGTGTAAGGGCCTGGCACACTGCTTGCTGCTGGCTAGGCAGGTGCCTCTGCCGGTGCCTGATCACCTTCTAAGCATGAGTCTGGCTCTGGATGGCTACAGAGCAGAAGCCCCCAACCTCACCCCCAGGTACTGGCCACACATAGCGGGAGGGCTGGGGAGCTGTGGCGAGGCTGTGCTCTGCAGAGGAGCCCATGGTGTCGGAGGGCAACTGGCCCACAGAACTCTCCCCAAACCCTGCCCCCTGGCCCTAGGCTCAACTCCCAGGCCAGGCTGTAAGGAAACCAAGTCCTCATCCCCTAGAGGGGCCGAAGAGAGGGAGTCTTTGCTTGGGGACAGGAGTCGGGTAGAGGCTGGGCCAAGCCACCCACAGCCAACAGGGAGCTGGACTCAGTGATCACTGACTGACTGCACCCAATGCTGCCTAGTACCAGTCTGGAGGAGACCTGCTTTGATGACCAGAAAAGAGCGCTGTGCAGCCGGTTTCTCAGTGCCCACAATAAGGTCCTGTGATGGGGTTTAGAGATACTCGAATGTCTGAATTATAGAACATTTAACTTTCAATACTCTCAAAGTGCAGCCTCGCTAAGATCTGTGGGGGAACCTGCTTTAATGTGGAGTCGAACTTGCTTTGTAACAGCACAGCAACTGTTCCTGTACCAGCGGGTACTTCCAAAGCGCCTGAAAACAGCTTGTTCTCTCCTGAGGTCTGAACAAACCCCCTGAAAGCTTGTTTACACTGTCAGGTTGTTCAGCAATACAATGAGATAAAAACAGCCTTTATTCCCAAAGAAGTAGTGCAAAGGCAACACTGAGCCCGTTCACCTCCCCGAAGCTCCCTGGAGCCAAGCTGACGCTGTGACAAGGTATCCCAGCCCATGGTTTTTCTGTCAGAGGGAAGGGCTAAAATTGGGAAGGAAATGCATTTACACTGGTTGTGGTTCTGAGGGCACGTCTGTTCCCAGGCAAACTCCTGGAGTCAGCAGATGGACTGAAATAAATCAAACCTCCCATGCTGTTGATGGGATCGTGAAGCAGTACAAGTTTTTTTTTAGAGGACAATTTAGCAATAGCCTAAAAGAAAATACACTTACTCTTTGGCTCAGCACTTTTACTACTAGGGTTTTATGTACGGATGTACTTGCCCAAGTGAGCAAAGATGCCTACATAAGAAGTTCATTGCTACTTTATTAGTTATGGTTGAAAATGGAAGAAACCTACTTACACACCAGTAGGGGACTGTTTCAATAAATTTTGGGTGAGCCACGTGATAAAGCCCTAGGCAGAATGAGGTAGATCTCTGTGCCAATACAGAGAGGTGTCTAAGCTGTGCTAAGTGGGAAAAGCAATTGTCCTGTGATCCCATATATGCTCTACATGTGGGGAATGTATCTAGACTATACACAAAAAAACCGCTGACAGTGATTATGTCTTTGGAGGGGGCCTGGGTAGAGGGGGAGGAAGAAACTTTTGAATTGCTTTTAACTTGTAAATTTTTTTGTGTGTAATTTAGAAAGTTTAAAAAAATTGAAATGTTGGACAAGGATTCACATTTCCCTAGTTCCTGCCCCAAGATTTTTCCCTGTGAATTGTACCTGTGAGATCAGTTTAGAGGCCCCATCCTGGAGCCAAGGAGTCTCTCCGGGGATAAATAGGGCTTTTTTATTCATTTATTTTTCATTGAGATAAAACATATATAACATAAAATTTGCCATTTTAACCATTTTTAAGTGTTTGGTTCAGTGACATTAATTATGCTCTCAATGTTGTGCAATTATCACCACTATTTATTTCCATAAGTTTTTCATCTCTCGGGCTCCTTCTGACCTTGAACTCTGGCATGAGGTCTGTGAAGGGCCTGCTCTCCCTTTTCAGGGAACAACCTGTCACCCAGGGTGGTCGAGCTGTTCCCAGTGGGCTGGGATGAGGACCCTCCTCTTTCCCCGCTTGAGCTGCCTCAGCTGTAAGCGCCTGGCCTGGTTTCTGGTGCTCTGGCCCCCCTGGGGTCCCCAGACCTTCCGTGCCTCTGCAAGTCAGTGAGGGTCTGGCTGTGGGGCCTGGGTAAAGGTGGGTCCCCCTGTTGCCAGGCCTTCCCTCTCTGGGCCTCAGTTTCCCCTCAGGAGGTGCAGTGGGAACGGGGCCTCACCTTGGCTGCCTCTGTCCTTTCAGGCATCACGGCTGCTGCCCTGGCTACCAGTGCCTGCATCGTGGGGATCCTCTGCCTCCCCCTCATCCTGCTTCTGGTCTACAAGCAAAGGCAGGTGGCCTCCAACCGCCGTGAGTATCCCTGCCCGCCTGGGCTAGGTGGGTGTGTGAGTGACCTGCCCCAGCCCCCCGCTCAGCCACGGGCATTAGCAAAGGCTAAAGGCAGGCACAATTCTGCTCTTCAAGAGACAGGGGCCGCTACAGTCCTTGCAAGGAGCTGGGCTCAATGGTGGGGAGAGGAGGGGATCCACTAGCCCCTTGGCGCTCAGTGAATAACTGTTGAATGAATGAATAATCATACGGAGTAGCTGAAATTGGTCTATAAAAGTGCTACCACCTGGAGATTGTTTGGGGCCCTGCTTTAATGTATGGGTAGCCTCGTCTTGGTAGCAACTGTTGGGACAAAATGACCTTTGGATTATCAGAACTGGGAGGGATCTTAGAGATAACTTGATTCAACTCTTCCCTTTTACAGGTGAGAAACCTAAGATCAGCAGGGTTAAATAACTAACCAAATGTTATATAACTTAGTAAGTGGAAGAGCTAAGACTCACTCAGAGCTTTTCACCTCACGCTTTTCAGGGAATATAGTCCCAGACATAATAAAAACACTCATCAGCATGCGCGTCATAGCAGACGACCCCTAACAAGTAGGACTGCTGTGCCAGGTACCATGCCAAGCTTGCTATATACATTCTCTCACACATTCCTCGTAACCCCTCTAAGAGTTTGGTCCTACCATTGGCCCCATTTTACAGCTGAGCAAACTGAGACACAGAGCCGTTCAGTAACTCCCTTAAGGAACCACACAGCGAGTATGTGGTGGAGCCGGGTTTCAAGCTGTGACCACAAATACCTTTTCACCCGTCTCTTTGGGTGACAGTGCCCCTTGCCCTTCCTTTGACTCCACCCATGAGCCTCGTCCAGTCTCAGTCTTCCAAGAGCAGGAGGGTGCGGGCCCTCGCTTCGCCTCCCCCACCTCTTCCCCTCTGTCCTCTGCAGGAAGGCTTTGGCTTACACCTGATTGCCTTCGGCTGGACTGTAACAACTTGACATCCCCTCTGTCCCTGGGTCACTCAGAGGCTGTGGCCTTCCTCTCCCTTCCTCTTATTCCTCTCACAAAAGCCACCACAGTCTATCTACACAAATACCCTGGGGTTGGGGTTGGGGCCGGGGTGGGGGAGGGTAAAGGGGTTGGAGCAGAAAGAGGAACCCAGGGGATCAACCAGGGGGAGACATCATTGCAGAGCTGCCCTCAGCTCCTGCTCGTCTATGGAGCACTTCCACGGAGGTGGGAATGGGACGAGGAGGGGGCCACGCTCAGCTAGGCTTGGCTACCAGCAAAAGAGGTGCTTTCTGTCCCCCTTACTCCAGACCACAGGGCTGTCTCCATCAGGGAACAGGAACTGGGAAACACATTCCTGGCAGAGGACGGCGTTGGGTGGAGGAGGCGTACTGCTGATCCTGTTTTGGCCCCTCACAGCCTTCCTTACAGGGCCCCAAGGGGTTGGCCAAGGCTCTGCCCCTGTCCCGGGCCAGAGGAAGGAAAACCAGAGAGGGGACATCCCCAGGCCAGAACACTGTGGGGTGTTCTGAGGACACGGGGAGCCAGGGTCAGCCCCCAGTATCTCCTATTCCACGCACTGGGACACCTGCAGACTGAGGGGCTTCGCAGAGGAAGGGACAGATGAGCTGGGTGTTGAAGAACTGCACTGACAGAAGGCTCAAGGGGGTGCGGTGGGCTGGCTAGGGCTGTGCCACGACCAGTGTCGAGCACGTCTTCTGAAACTCTAAACAAGCGCCATTTCTGTGATGGGCAGCCACTTCATAGCACCTTTCCCCAGATTTAATATATGCAGTGACAGGAAGGTATCAATCATTTATCTCCTAATTAAAGTATTTTTGAGGCCAGTCCTCTGTCCTCTCCAAAAAGAAAACAAAAAATGACTTGCATGGTCGAAGGCTTAGAGACAGACACAAGAGATGCCAGAGGGGACGATGCTAGAGAAACCAGGTACGAAATGGAGAGGGAGTGGAGATTCAGGTCATTCTTCTTGATCCAGACTCTAGAGAAGCAGCTGTTGGGATTATGGCAGCAGAAGTCACCTGGGACATGCCAGGAGTTGTGGCCACAGGGCAGAGGCCGAGTGGCCCGGAGGCGGGCAGTGGGGAGGCAGGTCGGAGAGGGAGTGGACGGGAGCGTGTGTGGTGCACTTTGGGCAGGATGATGGCACGGAGCCTGGAACAGAAAGTGTGCTTGGGAATGAGCCAAACTCAGGAAGAAAGAACGAGAAAGGGTGGGGAGCACTGAGGAAGGCAGTGTGCTGCGGAGGCCAGTGGGTGTGGCAACAACCTCTCTAGTATCAGAGACTCGGTGTCCCCAGGGCAGAGGAGAGGATGAGCTGAGGGAACGCAGTCACCCGGTAAACAAGGAGCCATGATTCTGACACCTCAGAGATTTCAGGAAGTTGTGTGCAACTTCCCGTGGGTGTTCTTTTGTTGTGCCCCTCCCCTACCGCTTGTTTCCCCATCGTAATCAGCAGCAAAGCTCGTAAAAAACGAGAAAGATCTGTGGGAGTACATGGGGAGCTGCAAGAAAGAGGGAAGTTGGGGTCACTGCATCTGGTTGGTGGCCAGTTTGGGGGATGGGGAACCCGCACAGTGGGGCAGGGTGGCAGCAGCTTGGCTGCAGAGTAGAAAGTAGTAGCATGGCTGAGAAGTGACAGGATCTCGGGCCCCCTAAGTTTCCTCTAAGAGATGTTGCCTTGAAAGCCACCCTATTAGGCAATGCAGAGGATGGGACAGAGAGGACCAGGAACTCTAATTAGGAACTGACCTTGCAACACTCCTGCCCAGTAAACCATGGCTGATGACCAGAACGTGACAAATATCTAAACAGGAAACAAGCAAGTTCAGGAGCCAGGCCTTTGGTTGATCATGAATGTCTAACATCACCAAGTTAAGACATGGGAGAAAACATTGGCTGCCTTTGGTTTCCAGGCAACAAATGTTGTCCCAGACACTTGTAAAATGCAGCCCAAATTTCATTTATCACCGGTCAAAATGGACCGCTCACTGAGGCCTCACCTGCTGGGGAGACACGCAGAGCGCTGCCTGCCACACGGGCTTCCTGAGTGAACAGAGGTGGGACCCAGGGCTGAGCACAGCCCTGTCCCGGATTTTGCTCCCGTTCCCCGAGGGGCATCTGCCGGTGAGGGCAGGGATGCTGTCTGGGGAAGCCTTCCCTTTGTGACTAGCTTCTCTGTTTGTCCCTAGGTGCCCAGGAGCTGGTGCGGATGGACAGGTAAGGCCCATGGAGACCGTCCTGAGAACACTTCCAGCAGCTGTGCCACCCCGATTCAGAGTTTGGCAGAGCCCGTCTCTCTTCCCTGGGCTGTCATCTCTGAAGGGCAGCATCTACACCCAAACTCCTTCTGCAGCAGTTAAGGGGGAGGGGGATCTTTTAGCCAGGACAGACTGATTCTCCCAGCTTCACCAGGATCTCTTCCCCTCTCCTCTCTGGTCACTGCTTATACCACGACAGGGCTGAGAACAGAGGTGTGGCCTCCCTGGTCCTCCCTGTGCTCTGGGCCAGCTGTCAGGAAGGAGATATTTCTGGGCAGGAGGGCCCCTGTTTAGCTGCCTGGCACAGCTGGTTAGAAGAGCATTTGCCATCTGCCACCGAGGCCTACACATCTGTGCCGATTGGCTGTTTTCCCTGCCACCCCTCACCCAGCAGTCTGAGCTGCAGGAGGCTTGGATGAACTACGCACCCACCTTCGGGCCTCAGTGGTCAGCCAGGCCAGGGTCGGGGAGGGGAGGAAGCAGCTGAGCTCAGGCAGACACTGAAACATGCAAAGGAGGCCAGCACATCTGGAGCTGTGGCCCCTCCCTGCAGGGCACCCCAAGGAGAAGGCTGTCAGGCTACAAGGGCACAGGCTGACCAGGCTCAGACGGAGGCGGCAGGTTGGGGACAGAGTGGACAGGGTATGTGTGTTGGTGCACTCTAGGCAGGAAGCCGGCATGGAGCCTGGCACGGAGGGCGTGCTTGGGAATGAGCCACATTTAGAAATTTGGCCCCGGTACATGCAACACCAAATTCAGAGCTCCTCCCTGATGTTTGAAAGGGATGCTATTCAAGACAGGTCACAGGAAGTCCTGCTAGCGATCCTGCTAGAATCTCAGAGTTGGAGGGGTCCTCAGAGGTTGTCCCACTCGCAAGCAGGAAGAACGCCTCCCTTCGGCTCAAGACAAGCTGTGGGGACATTCAGTGCTAATGCCATTAACTCTACTGACCAAAGAGAGACTCGTCCCCAGATTCCTGAGGCGCCTCTGACCCTGGGCTTCCTTCCTGGGCCCGGGGCAGATGGTCAGACCACAGGGTGGAGCTGGGGTCAGATGCCCTCAGCTCAGGACAGGTGGGGAGGGCAGCCCATGGCCTTTTCTCTCTGGCCCTGGATCCTCCCTTCCTGCTAGGAGAGGCTGCTGAGGTCTGGGGTGGGAAGGCAGGTGAGGGGAAGGGAGCAGAGAAGGAAGGAAGGCGGGAGGTCAGAGGCCTAGCCCCCGGCAGCACGGATGACCTTCAGTTCTGATTCTCTAGCAACAACACTCAAGGAATCGAAAACCCTGGCTATGAGATCTCTCCACCTTCCCATGGGATGCCAGAGACCAAGCCCAGGCAACCCCTGACCTATGTGGCCCGGAGGCAACCTTCTGAGTCTGGGCGGCATCTGCTGTCTGAGCCCAACACTCCTCTGTCTCCACCAGGCCCCGGGGATGTCTTCTTCCCCTCCCTAGGTAAGTGCTTCTCTTCCCTCACAGCTCTGTGGCCTGCAAGGTCATGACCTCTCCATGGTGTGCAGGGCAGCAGCCTCACTGCCCGCCCTCCCCGGGGAGTCCTCACAGCCTCAGGGTGTGGGGTTGGGGGGATAAAGGACAGAGGAACCTCCACTTCACTCTGCTTCTCCTTTCCTCTGCAGACCCTGTCCCTGACTCTCCAAACTCTGAGGCCATCTAGACCAGCTGGGGGCCGTGGGCAGTTGCGGCTGGGCCAGGGGCAGGTGCATTTGAGCTAGGGCTGGCCCTCTGAGTGGTCCCTTGGCCTTGGCCCTGGTTTCTTTCCTCCGGCTCTAAGCTCAGACTCTTTGAAATACCCCTGATGGCCAGACCCTCAGCCTCTCTGGATGCTACGTGGCAGAAGGGAGAAGGTGTTGGATCGCTCAGCCCCTGTCTCAAGGATGGCGGGGTGCTGGGATCCCACCCCAGAGACCTGAAATTCACCAGCTACTGATGCCAAAGGACCTCCATCTTAGAAGCCCCAGAACTGCCAGCTGTGTGGCAACCTCTCTCCCTGGGACATAAGCCTTGGGACCTGAGAGCAGAGATGTGGGCACCGGGCAGACTTCCCAGTGCCACCCTCCAGGCATGAGACAGGACAAGATGTGGAGAGACTCCTCCCCACTGTGGTGGATCCAGCTCCCCCATCTCGCCTGAGACTGCTCATCTGTCAAACCTCTTTGTAATCATGAGGCTCTGGGGCTGGGCCTGCATGACCCTGGGCCGTGGGAGCCTTCCCCAGCTGCCTTCTACCAGCCAAGTCTGAGGAGCCGTCAACAGCTTACACAAATCTGGGGCACCCACTGCCTGCGCTCTGGTCCCCAGAATTCATTGGCCAGAAGCCCCCAAGCGGGGAGTATATGCTGCGGCACGGCGGCCACTGTGAGCCAACTGGCATCTTGGGCAATGGGAAACAGGCCAGAGGTTGCACCACCCACCACAGATGGGAGTGGAGGGGAGAGCCAGGGGCCTGCTGGGAAGGTGAGAGGAGAGGGCTCCACCGCCTGCTCCCTGCGGTCGAGAGAGATGGTGACCACATAATGTACTGCTCCAACTGTGATGCTCTTAGGGTGCTATTCAGAACTACTTGGGCAACGGTGCAAAACCCGTGGGTGGATTGTAAGAGCTGGGTTTAAATCCCTACCCTGCTTCCGAGGTGCCTGAGGCGCAGGGAGCCCTCTTTCCCCACCCCCCAGTCTTTGGTCCTCTGTTCCGGTCAATCTGTGCTGAGCCTTCAGTGCAGCGTGATCCTTTCGGGTGGGAGGAGCGGGCGTGTCCCTAGAAAGTCTTATGCCCGCACTGCTCTGGACCCCCTGCTCCGTCTCCCGCTTCAGGGCATGACCCAAGTTTGTTTTTATACACATATATGAGGGGAATCCTTTGTGCAATTTCGATTAAAGAGTTTTGAAGCATGGAGAGGAGTGGGGAGGGGTCTCTGTACACTGTGGGGTGAAAACGGGTGGTGGGGCCTGAGAGGGGGAGGAGAAAGTTTGAGCTGGACAGGAGCCCCGGGCACCGCACTGTGGAGGGCGTCATTTCAACGGGGCATTCATCTGCCAGCAGCCTACGCTGGCTCTGCTGAGCCAGGCCTGGGTGCTGAGAGCCAGGGCTTCAGGCCAGGCTAAGGGCCCAGCAGCCCGCCTGGTCTGGTTGGGGACGGGAGTTGGGGCGGGAGAAGGGCACAGCTCGAGGCTCTCCAGCAGCAGTGAGAGCCCCGGTCCTGCAGTTGAAGCCAGGGAGCCCCTTGGTTGCCTCCAAAAGCTCCCTTCTCAGGCGCAAGACCGTAGGTCAACGTGGGCCTCTAGCCGTGCCTGGGGGCCTTGAGAAGGTGGGCGCGGGCCTCGGGCCTCGAGACTCTGCGCTGACTCCTCCAGTGGCCAGAATGCCAAACCCTGGCTCCTGCTTTGTCCCTGGGCATCTACCCCTTGGTTTCATCTGCTGCTGTGGACTCTTCGTGCCAGCTGCCGCAGAAAGAGGGAGCTATTCTCACAGCTTGTGGGGGCCCAGGGAGCAGGGATGGGCAGGGTGATACATGCTCGAGGCAGGGCCAGGCTGCCCCTAGGGTTGAAGGACAAGCCCATGGACCAGACTCCTCGTGCCCCAGTGCAGAAAGAATGTTTCTGCCCAGTGGGGAGGCTGGCCTGGCCCAAACCTCAGCTTCTGATCTCAAGGCAGAGACAACTTCTAAGAATTTGGCTGCCAGACCCTAGGGCCAGCTGTGCTGTGTGGAGGAGGGCGGAGTCCCCGCAGCAGAAAGACACCACACTTCCTCCCCAGCTTCCTGCTGCATGGCCAGCTCGAGGCTCTCCAGCAGCAGTGAGAGCCCCGGTCCTGCAGTTGAAGCCAGGGAGCCCCTTGGTTGCCTCCAAAAGCTCCCTTCTCAGGCGCAAGACCGTAGGTCAACGTGGGCCTCTAGCCGTGCCTGGGGGCCTTGAGAAGGTGGGCGCGGGCCTCGGGCCTCGAGACTCTGCGCTGACTCCTCCAGTGGCCAGAATGCCAAACCCTGGCTCCTGCTTTGTCCCTGGGCATCTACCCCTTGGTTTCATCTGCTGCTGTGGACTCTTCGTGCCAGCTGCTGCAGAAAGAGGGAGCTATTCTCACAGCTTGTGGGGGCCCAGGGAGCAGGGATGGGCAGGGTGATACATGCTCGAGGCAGGGCCAGGCTGCCCCTAGGGTTGAAGGACAAGCCCATGGACCAGACTCCTCGTGCCCCAGTGCAGAAAGAATGTTTCTGCCCAGTGGGGAGGCTGGCCTGGCCCAAACCTCAGCTTCTGATCTCAAGGCAGAGACAACTTCTAAGAATTTGGCTGCCAGACCCTAGGGCCAGCTGTGCTGTGTGGAGGAGGGCGGAGTCCCCGCAGCAGAAAGACACCACACTTCCTCCCCAGCTTCCTCCTGCATGGCCTCGAGTTCTTCTCTGGACCATTACTAGTGAACAGTATCGCTTCGTGGTTTCCTGTTTTCAGTGAAATTTACTCTGGGCTCCAGGCTCCATCTTCATCCATGACAACACGCCCTGCCCCTAGCAACCCTAAAGGCACCCTCCCCGACGCTGTGGGGAGGGGCAGGGCACTAGGGTATCCCTCTGTGCTCGCCCCAGGGTGGTAGTGCCTCTGGAGATGCCAGCTCTGGTGGCCGGTTCCTACAGGCTCAGTGCCTGTGGGCTGGGGTGCATGGAACGGAATAGGGGAGCAAGAACATAGTGCCTGCCCCCAAGGGGGCTGGGAGGAGCCCTGGGGCCTTCTGGGCAGGGTGGGACTGAGGCAGGAAGCTCATGGATCATGGCACTGTCTGAGGCCGTGGGAGGGAAATTTGTGCTTTTAGGCACTAGGTCATTGTTAAGAGATGTATCAGAAATTCTGGGACCTGTAACCTATCTCCTGATGTTCACATTTAATAAAGATCTCCTGCCTTTATTTCCTTCAAGTGATAAGCTAAGGGAATGGAATTGACCCTCTCTGAAAACACACCGCAGAGGCCACTGGGTATGCTGCTGTTGGATCAGGCTGGCCCTGCCTGGGGGTCTGTGGTGATGGACTGGGGTAGGTGTGCAGGAACCCGGGGGCCACTTCTCGAAAGACCAGCCCTGGGGATACCCTGGCTCCCGCCTGGCCAGAGCTCCCTCCTACACGCGGCAGCCTGGCATAGAGGGGCTAATGCATCACCTTCTTCACGGAGTGCTCTGTGGTGGGGGAACTGGGAAGACGAGGTGGGCCTGGGGGTTGCAGAGGCCTTATTACTCTCCACCCCAGCTGGGTCTCTGCGGCCCTGCCTCCTGGAAGAGGCCTTCCTGGGTGACAGCTAGAGCTCTCCAGGGCTGGCCTAACCGTGCTGGGGGCTGGGCTAAGATTTGCTCAGGGAACTCAAAGGGAATAACAATGGCAGAAAGAGGAACTGGGGTTGGCAGCCAGGATGCTAGGTGCAAAGTCCTCTTGAGAAGCTGACACTCACAGCCCAGATGAGCATCTGTCCCAGCCCACAGAGAGCACTGACCATCTAGCCCCTTCACTGGGCATGCACTGTACCCGCTTTGCATGGTCACCTCTCCTGCATGGACGCTGTGTCTCCCTAACTATTCTATGAGTTCTATGTCAGGGATCCAATAACAGCCTGCCCTTTGGACCTGGTTGTAGAGCTGATGACTGAAACACAGCCACTGGGTGATGGGCTGAACCAGGAGGCCAGGGTTCTGTCCTCTGGACCACTCACAATCGGCAGGGCCACCTCTGACTTTCGGCTAGCTCGAGTTCCCAGCAGCTTCGTCTGGGCTCTCTCCTCAACAGCAATGATGCCCTGAGCTTTTGCAGGCCAACGCGCATGGGTTTCATTTTGTTCTGCAATTCTGATCTCTTGGTATGGCTTCCTGGAATATATGTTAAGAGGGATTCTGAAGTATCAATACAGCTTAATGAGAAAGTGCTGACATCTGCTAGCAATGCATGCCTTGGGCACAGGATAGGGAAGGGCAGTCTGTGCTCCATATCTTTGCCTCTTCTGTGATAATACTGTGCTTTCCAAAACACTTTACCAGGTGTTATTACTTCTTTGGTTCCTACTCCTCCCCACCCCTCCCCTGGAAAACCCTGGAAGGTTTTATTGTCCCATTTAATGCATAGGGAAACTGAGGTTCCAAAAGGTTTGTGTCTTGTCACAGTTGAATGTGGAACTGGGACTGAAGCCTGGGTCTCCTGCTTCCCAGGCCTGTGCTCCTTCCTCTGCACTGAAGCAAGTGGCGTTACAGGCCAGGACTTGGACTTGCTCACAGTACATGCCGGGCCCTGGGGGATGAAACTGTGCCCACAAGCTCGTGGCTCTACTCCTTCCACATCAGTATTTTCACTCCCCCCCTTCCTGCCTGGCAGCCCTGAAACCACAGGACTCCTGGTGGGCATGGCGGCCCATGCACCCCACTTGCTTGCAGGAGGGGAATGGGGAAGGGAGAAACACATCTACCTGCAGAGCCCCAGGGTCTCTTGGAGGAACCGAGCCAGTTGCATGTGTAGCATTTGAGCAGCTGCAGAACACTCTCAAGAAGCAGGGCTAGGGGAAGGGTCTGAATTTAATCATGCTGGGCCAGAGAAGGCCGACTTACTTGGTGTGCAGCACAGGGAAGGGGCCGGGCTGGGGTTTCCTGAGCTTGAGCCAGGGGAAGCAGGCTTCACAAACAGCAGCAGGGTCCAAGTTTAATAAACAGAGGAGCCTCAGCTCTAAAAATATGAGGTGAGTTGCCAAGAGCAGCATCCCCTGCTCACAGACTTTCATGGGGCTGTTGCTGGCGACTCTTGTACCAGAAGCGGGTGGTGGGAGATTTTCTGTCTTTCTGCCTGGACAGGTGTCTTCTGCAGGCCCCCACCAGCCTGAGAAGCCAGGGCTGGTTATCTGGGATTGCTAACCTCTGGCTGTGATTCGCACGGCAGGGAGGGCCCCCCTCAGGAACCTCCGTCTCCCCATCCCCCTGCCAAGGTACCTCTGTGCCTGGGGCTCAGCTCCTGACCTCCCAGTTGCCTTCCGTCCTTCCTCCCTGGGCCCAGCCCTTCCTCTTGCAGGGGTCTCCTGACGGCCACTTGGACTCCTCCCCCAAGCCTGCCCTCCCTGTCTGTGGCCTGGAGCGAGGCAGAGGGCCGAGGCTGTACTACGACTTCCCCTACTGGGTGCACACCATTGTGTGACAGGCCTGGGCTGGCCCGGATGCCCCTTGCAGCACAGCTGTCCTGAGCTCTGGGTGATACGGGGCTGAGAGCTGGGTGGGGATGGCCTGGGCTACTTGCAGGAATGTTCTGCTCTCAGGAAACTGTGGGGGAGGGGACCCTAGGGAGAAAAGAAGAGATGGGAGGCCTCGGATATAGGATTTCTCTTGGTTTTAGGGAGACTTTGTAGCCGAATCCCACCCCCTCCCTGCTTAGAAAGCCTCATCCTTTAAGACATGGATGCAAATGCCTTGTCCAGAACCTTCCCTGGCTCCTGGCTCTGACCTCCTAGCATTCTATCACATCCTAGAGTGTCAACTCACTGTTATGTGTCCATTTTCCCCACTAACTGTAGGCTCCTTGAGGGCAGAGCTGTGTCCAATTCATTTCTGACTTCCTGGCCTCTAGCACAGGGCTGGCACATACTTGGTGTTGAATGAATGAATGAAAGAATGAATGAATGAATAACTCTCACTTGCCCTTGTCCAACAGGAAGGCTGGTCCTGTGCCAGTGAGGGCTTGCTTGCTTGAACCAGGCAGGTACTTGTAGGTGGGAACAAGAGGACGGCGTGTGGGTCTGCTGGGCGCCTCCGGACAGATGGATGCACCCCTATTAAACCACGGTGACCTTTCTTGGAACCTCGAGATGGCTGGTCTGGGGCTTCTCAGGGCTCTGGCTGGTCTAGAAGACGCTGGAGTGATCCTACTTCCTCAACACTCAGCCAGTGAAATCTGCCCAATAGCAGACAAGGTCCCTCCTCTGGTCACCTCTGGCTTGGGGGCACTCATGACCCCAGGGGGTTCACTGCCCAAAAGTAACAGCCTGGTCGGTGGCAGCAAACCTTCAAGGGTCCAGCACTCCTCGGAGACAAATGCCAATCATGGAGGGGCATTGGCTGGAGGGGCACTGGCTGTACGGCCCTGGCTTAGCTGGGCCAGGAGGGAGTGGAGGGGGCACTTGGGAAAGTATTGGGACTGGCCCCCCGGGGCCTGCCCCAGACAGAATGTGATGGGGAGGATATGTAGATACAGAGCCCTGCTCTGGGCTCTGAATGCTGCCATGGGTCCAGACTACCTGCAGCTCCCTGGACCCACCCCGGATTATCGCCTGCTCTTAGGCCTTTGTTCAGGTTGATGCCCAGTTCCAGAATATGCTTTCCCCCTTTGCTGTGCTAACTGTGACTGACTGACAAGACAGCCCAGGTGTCACCTGCCCCGGGAAGCCTTCCCCCAGGCCTTCTCAGTGCCCCATCTGCACCTTGGCCCTGCACAGGGATGTCCTCATCACCTCCCTTACTCAGCTGCACTTCATGGTGGCAGGACCTGCATTGCCTTCATCTCTGTATCTCTGGGGCCTGGCACATAGAGGGTATTCAGGGAACACTGGCTGAATGAATAAATGAACAACTGAACAAATATGGTCCAGTGCTAAGTTCTCAACAATGCCCCTGTGGTCCCTGTAGTTCTTCACTGTGGTGTCGTCAACAAAAGTCAAATCAAAGTGATCTTTTCCCATCATGAGGAAGCGGAAAAAAAATGGAAAGAATGGATACTTTTTGACTTAAAAGTTTTCTCCTTTAAATGTTTTTCCAGCTGGTACCTGATGCTGTTTGTCTGTATTATTATAGTACAGCCCAGGAACCATATACACCCATATACATATACCCCATTCCTGATCTTGGTCATCCTGAAGTTGTTTTCTTGGAGCAGAGTTGGTGATGACCAAGATGAGGAAGGCAGACAAAGGGAGACTGCATTTCTCACCACCCAACTTCCCACACTCTTACCAGGGGGCTGGAACAGGCCAAGACCTGCTTCAAGGAGGGCCAGAATGTCAGGGGACCGCGTGTGAGAAGGCAGTGCTCACAGGTCTCCAGCAGGCTAGGGTGGATCTCTAAGGAGAGTTTGGTCAACAGATGAAACTTCTGGCCATGGGGACTAGTCCCAAGTTCTGCAGGGACTGCTTGGGGAGTGGCCCACCATTCGGGGTGGCTAAAGGTGGCTAGGGTGACTTCACATTTCTCTAATTCTCATTTCTTCTGGGGACCAAAAGGAAACCAAATGTTGCCTCCCGAACTCAGGGTCTTAGAATATTATGGGTCTCACCATCTGCCTCCCTAGAAAACTCTAGGACTATGGGTTATAGAGAAGGGTGGGGAGTGGGGGTAAGAGTGGTGTGTTCACTGGCCTAGGTCAGGATGAAAAAGAGCAGCATGGCAGATACTATGAGTTGCCCACCTCTTCTTCACTAACAGAGCCCTGCTTTTATTTGAGGCAGTGTTATACATGGCCCCCAAGTAATTAGCCAAAGGGCAGAAGTGGCTTGCATAGCTTTTTTTTTTTTTTTTTTTTGCCATTTCCTGCCTTGAACTCTGACATGATAGCTGGAGCTATAGCAGCCACCTTGCAACCATGAAGGAAAAGCCAAGAAACATTAGCTCTGACATCACTGAGCATGAAATCAACGTTTGTAATTCTCTTTGGAATTGTTGTTATGTGAGAAAAATGCATTCTCACTCATTTACGAATCCATAGTTAAGTTTCTGTTACTTGTAGTCAAACACATCTGTAAATGCTCTTGGAGAAATGACCAAGAAGATGATTCACTCTGAAGCTAGGTGCAGGTAGGGAGGGGTTAAGTCAAAACTGAGTCCCTCCATGTCACCACAATAAATGATACCCCTACCTGTCCTCCTCTCAGTTAGTTACATGTGCCCTGTAAATGTGACTCCGTTTGGCCCACTGGGTATGATTGGCTGATGTGATTAGTATTATCCTGGGCTTTTCAGAATGTGGTTTCCTGGGTTTGACCCAATTCCACCATCCTCCCCGGAGTCACTCCAGATAAAAAGCCCCGCCCAGGCCTGCTCTGATCCCACAGTCCACAGTGCCATTGCCAAAGGAGAGGGGTCCAACAGAGTCACCTTTTGTGGGTAGAAGGATAGAGGTGAGGCCTCATTTACAATCAGGGTCCCTAGGGTAGACACATTATACAAATGTCCCCAATCCTTACACCTCCCTGTATCTATACTCTTTGCAATGTCATTTTGCAGTTCATTCCTTCAAAAGAGAGAGTTTATTTCCCCATATTTTGAACCTGGGCTGGCCTTGTGACTTGCTTTGGCAAACAGAATGTGGCAGAAATAACCCTGTTCCAGTTCCAAGCCTGGCCCTTGAGAGGTCTTGCATGTTTCTGCTCTTTTCCCCGGACCTTTTCTGGCTCCATGAGAACCAGCACTGACCAGCCTTCTGAAAGGGGAGAGACAGGTGGCCCAGTTGCCCTGTTATCCCAACTGATGGGCAGCCAACCCCCAAAAGAGCAGCCATCCAACCGACACACAGCTGCCCATGCACACATGTGGGAGCCCAGCTGACAGCAGAAGAACCACCCAGCTAAGCCAGGTCTCAACTGCCAGCTTGCAGAACTGGAGCTAAGTCAATGGTTGTTTTATGCCTCTCTGTTTGGTTTATAATGCAGGGTTACTGTGGTGATAGATAGCTGACACACTCCTCCTCCTCGTGGTTTACCAAGTGCTGCCACAGACAGGTGCTAATTCAATTCCCCAAACACCACCTATGAAGGAGATATTCTCTCTCTTTTACAGATGACAAAACCAGTATTCAGAGAGGTTCTGACTTGCTCACAATCATGAAGCCAGCTTAACAGAAGACATCGTCATCCTCCAGCCCATCACCCCACACAGCGGCGTCACCATCCAGCCCTGCAGGCCCCGCCTCCTTCTGCAACTTTGTGGACTTTGCACATTGCCTTGGGCAGTGACCCCACCCATTCACGCATCAGACGGGACCATGGACATCAGCCCTTTCCGACCCTGATGCGTTGCCACAGCGTGTCACACCAACGTGATGCAGGGGAAGAGGCCAGAGGGCACCTTTTCCCATTTGGCACAGAGGCCCCACAGGTACACGGCACAGGTTGGCAGGCGGAGTGGGGGCTGGCCAGGCCCTGAGGTTCAGGCTCGATCTGTACCATCCCATAGAGCTGCACTGGGCAAGCAAACACGGCTAAACAGAGGCTGAGTGGCTGCAGAGGTGGGTGAACCGACACCCTAGCTTGGCACACACTGGCCCTCCATAAATACTCGTAGGCTGATGGACTCAAGGCGCGATAAAGGAGCTGTGGAGGACTCATCGGCGCGTGGCATTCCACTCCCACCCATCTCGTCCCTATCACACAGAAGGTGGAGCTGCCCCTCCCCCACCCTTCTCTCCCCGAGGCCACCCCCCATCACTCACCGACAGGGTAGGGGTGCCCTCGTCCTCCACGGTGACCACCAGGTGGTAGAAGCTCTGGCGCTCACGGTCGGGTGGTGCAGGCCGCGTGGCAATCTCGCCACTGATGCGGTCCATGCGGAAGGTCATGTCCTCGTTGCCCCCAGTGATGTAGTAGGACAGGATGCTGTTGATCCCGATGTCACGGTCAGTGGCTCTCACCTGGACCACAGCGGTACCCCCGCCCACATTCTGGGGGGAGAGCAGGAAAGCGGTCATTCCGGATTCAAGACCTTTGGGGCAAAGTCCAGCTCCTGTTCCTGAGAGCCCAAGGGCTGCACCTGGACCTCTAGAAAGCTCCGCTCTGACCACCCTGGGGCAACGATGAGGAAGATAAAGATGATGGTGACGAACATTCTGTGGGTATCTACTACATGCCGGGGGGCCTGAGTTAACTCATCAAATCCTCTCTATAATGCTACAGATTAGGTCAACCCCATTTACAGATGAGAAAACTGAGGTGCCAGGAAGGAATGTGTGCAAATCACACAGCCAGTCAGTGGGAGAGCCAGGGTCTGAACTGAGGGAGGCCTTCATGAACGTCCAACCGGGCATGAGATCCAGCAGTGCCTGGGCAAAAATTCTCCTGACGTGACTCAATTTAATTATTGAGTAATAAATGAGCTGTTTTTACAGATATTGGAAACAAACTTACGGTTGCCAAAGGGGAAATGTGGGGGGAAAGGATAAATCAGGAACTTGGGATTAACATGTACACACTACTATATATAAGCTAGATAATCAACAAGGACCTACTGTATAGCACAGGTTATCAATATTCTATGATAACCTATATAAGAAACTGAAAAAGAATGAATACATGTGTAACTGAATCACTTCGCTGTACACCTGAAACTAACATTGTAAATCAACTATACTCCAATAACATTTTTAAAAAATGAGCTGTTTTATTTAAAAGCAGCTCTCCCAGGGTAAACCTCAGTTTCCTGTTGATGGTGAAAGGCCACTTTCTTCTTCCCCTCTCCTTTCCATCCAAACCACAAAAAGTCACCACATTCCAGTACCTGGCCTAGGTGTTAGGGATAGAATCATGAATGAGTAAGCCACGTCCCCATCCCTGTGATCTGAGAAACTATGGGTCAGGCAGATATTTATGCGTTCTTTTTTTTTTCTTTTGGCCACACCACGTGGGATCTTAGTTCCCCGACCCGGGATTGAACCTGCGCCCCCTGCAGTGGAAGCATGGCGTCTTAACCACTGGACCGCCAGGGAAGTCCCCAGGCAGATATTTAAACAGGTGCTTCACGGTCGGCTCACACACACTGTCCACTCCAGACATCCAGCTATATGGCCACCAGAGCCACCCTCACCTCGTTGACGCTGACATTGTACCCAAAGGGGCTCTCGATCACCGGGGGGTTGTCATTGACATCCAGGATGGTCACCTGCAGGATGTGGTCCTTCTTCCGTGGAGGGGTGCCACGGTCGGATGCCACAACCTGCGAGGAGGGGAATGACTGGAGTCAGGGCTAAAAGGATCAGGAATATGGAGTCCAAATGGGCTGTCTGCTCAGTGGTGGGGGCGGGGACTGAGAGGCCAGAGAGACTTGCTGGCCCATCCCTGCCCCCTACCCCTTGGAGTCTCCCCAAGGCTTTCACCTTCTGCCCCAGGCTGCAAACAATCGTTGCCCAATACTTGTCTGTTTGGTAACCGTCCTTTGCAATCTGACTCCGATGTGCACGGTCTTTACCTCCCCATCCTGCCCCTGACTGTGACCCTGGGCCTGCAACCAGACCCAGGGCTCGTGCCTTTAGCTTCAAGGCCTCTGTTCCATGCGCTCAGACCTGGTCTCTGGCAGATAGAGGAAGAGTCTCAAATAATCTTTTTGGCAATGAGCTGGAGTCCTAACCGTAGCCTGAGCCTGTCCCTAGGAGCCCTGATGTTTCCTGGAGGCCTGTAGAAAGTGTTCTAGAGCTCAGACCCCTGCAGAAGCATGGCCCTGGGGTCCCTAGAGACCCCTCAGGAAACATGGTAGCCTCAGCAATAGTGGTGGCCTTCCTTATTCCTCACCTCAGCAGAGGAAGCCAGGCTTTTCTGCCCATTGCACAAGAGGGGAAACTGAGGCCCAGCCAGAGTAAACAACTTGCCCAAGGTCACACCGTGTCTGTGGAGGAGTCGGCTCTATCATCTGCCAGGCTTTCTCTCCTGGCTCTGGCAGCAGGCACAGACACCTCGGCTGTTTCCTGCTCTGGGTCCAGAAACCCCTTCCAGGATGCCCTTTCCAGGTCAGCCTCACTCACGCTCTTGGTCCTAAGGGGTGCTGCCTGCCCACGGCACTTGGTGACAGCAGGAAGCTGACAGCCAGGGCGTGCTGATGGGCTGAGCTCTCTTGGGATGGAAGGCAGTTGGTGCTCACCTTGAGGATGTAGTGGTCCAGCTCTTCTCTGTCCAGGGGTCTGGCCACAAACACTTCGCCAATGGAGTCGTTGGTGGTGATGATCTCAAAGGCCCCGGCAATGTTGCCAGAGGCCAGGGAGAAGATCACCTGCAAGGGAAGAGAGAGGATGAGGGGCGAGGGGTGAAGAAGCGGGGAGGACAAGCAGCTGGCCAGGCCAAGGGGCACTCTCCCGCCCACCTGAGCCTGTTGCTCAGCCTGGAAGATTGAGAAGAATGTGTTTTATTCAAAGTGGTTATATCCTTCAAAATGGGGGTGGCAGGTCCACAGAGCGGGTGCAGGGCCTATGACGGGCTAGGGGTGGGGGGGAAGCAAGCATACTGGCCTGGTGCCAGGTGCGAGTCCCACCACATGAGACTTCCCAGGGCGGGGGAGCACTGAGCCCCCCTGCGAGGAGCAGGCACAGCCCTGGTGTCACATGGGCTCTGTTGGGCTCTCACAGCAACCCTGTCAAAGGGAGCTGTTCTCTTCAGCTCAGAGAGGAGGCTCAGGAACAAGAAGTCACTGGCAAGGTCACACAGCTTGCAAGTGCCCAAGAGAACAAGGATTGGAACCCACAGGCTTCCAACTCCAGAGCCAGCATCTCCTGGCCCCCTAGAGGTGTGCAAGCATTTAAAAACCACTGGAAACCTCCTGAAACACACCTCAATTTGTAGGACAGATCAAAGTGGTGTGAACACTGGTGTGCTCTGTCACCCCTCTTCCTTGTGCTTGGGGGGGTGCCCAAACCTGCAGTGGTGGGGAGCACTTCTTGCCAGGGGACAGGGAGGGGGACCTGAGAAGCAGGAGGAGGAGGAGTGTGATGTCTTGGGGCCCCGGGTCGTCGTGGGGAGGGCTGGCACACAGCGGTGAGACGCTGTGTGGTTTGTGGATGCGGTGACCAAGGAGTCACTGGGGAAATCAAACCCCCTCTGTGTTCAGCTTGCCGCGGGGACTGAGCCGTGGTCAGCCTTGGGCCTCGTGTTCCTCGGACGCAGGCAGGGCTGACAGCTTGCACAGCTCTGTCTCCTTCCCTGGACCATGGACTGCGGTGAGGGCAGGGCGGACCTGCTCAGGGCCCGGCAGAGCCTGTGGATGACCCTGCTTCCTGCTCAGGGAGGGGATGGCTTTGGCAGTCCCCTCTGGCTGAGGGGCTGTGGGAGCCCCTACTGACAGGGCAGATCTGGACTATTTCACTCGGTGCCCACCTGCCCGTTGCTGCCGGCGTCGGGGTCCCAGGCCTTGACAATGGCCACGCGCTGGCCCACGGGGCAGTCCTCGAGCACACTGACGGCCGAGTCGGACGTGAAGTCGAACCGGGGGCTGTTGTCATTCTCATCCAGCACAGTGATGTAGACCTGGGTGTGAACGTGGCCAGAGACCTCCCACCTTCTTCCCCTCCCTGACCCCAAACACAGGGTCCCATCGTGGGCCCAGTGGGGACCGGACCTCCAATCAGTTCCAGAAGGTCAGCAAGCTTTCAGAGCCCGCCTAGGCCAACCCTGACATTACACAGAGGCCCTGAACGCATTTCTTCTGAAAGTCTGGTGGGGGAGGACTGCACACACTCAAATGCTGGGGCCTGGCGGGGGGGACTCAGAGGTGGTGGGGCCTTGGAGAACCGGAAGGCATGGGCTCTGGCTAAAGGAAACGGAGGCTACTCGGCTCCAGATCCGTGAGGGTGTGTCAGCCTGGCACTGGCAGAGCTTCCTGTTTTTCAAAAGGAACTAGGAATCCAGATTTTTATGTGGAGTTAGGTGGTGATAGTAAAAAAAAAAATTTTTTTTGTGCGGGCCAGCTAAAACACATCTGGCAACCAGATATTGCCCAAAGGCCTCTTCACTTGCACCTTTAGATGAGAGGGAAGGAAACAGGGCTCAGGAGCAGGAGAGGGGGCACAAGGTGGCTTGGTGGTCCCAGTGGGGAGAGGGCAGATGGGGAAGAGAGGGGAATTTCCAACTACCAGATAAAAACAGGGAACATGCAAGTTGCACGCAAAGAGCACATTGTTTTGTGTCTGCAGCTCAGGCTTCTCCCATAGGGTTTGAATAGCAAGCCTGGAGAGAAGGCCTGGCTGGGGGTGTAGCTTCCAGCCCATGGATGGCCATGGGCCACGCAGCCAGAGTCGTAGGTACCCCTCGGGTTCACTGATGAGGGGATTGCAGTGTGGGGGGAGGGGAGGAGGCTCAGGTTCTAGCAATCCCAAGCCAGGCCTTCTCCCACCACCCTGCTCCAGGCCAGATCCCACCCTCTCCTTTCGCAGGCCTGCGGCTCTGGGGCTCCCAGGCCTACCTGCCTCCTGGTGTGCACAGGACTCCATGGGGAGCCTGTGGAACCTCACCACGATTCAGAGAAGATTCCACTTCATCCTCCCTCCTTCCTAATCAGGACTATCCCCATCTCAGTTCTAGCCACGCTTCCATATTTCAGGCAGCTGTCAGAACTGTAGGCGACAAACCCAGGCTTCACAGCAGGACCAACTTCACCACTTACTAGCTATGTGATTTGGCAAAAAGTAATTCAACCTCTCTGATTTTCCATTTCCTCAGATGAAAGTAGGAACGAGAACACCTACAGAATCAGGATGCTGGAAGGAATAAATGTGGTCCTTGTCCTGCTTCTGGCCTGGCAGACAGGCAGGATCTCACCTGCCAAGACGCTGCCCACCCATCATAAATTTTGGTCAGGGAGTTCTGTGGAGTCCCGGAGCCCCAGTCTGCTCACCCGTGAAATGGGCATAATAATGTCTACCACCCTGTTCTCAGGGAGAAAACAAACAAGCCCCGCGCAATCTGATCCCCCCCAAACTCTCTCACTCTGGTCAAGGCCTTGTTGGGACTCCGCATGCTTCCTCCCACCACAGGGCCTCTGCACCTGCTGTTCCCTCTGCCTGAAATGCTCTTCCTTCTCTACTCTGTAAACTCCTATGCTTTCTGAGGAGCTCAGCTTGAGTCACTTCCTCCGGGAAGCCCTCCTTGATTTCCCCGACATCTTGTCATCCACTCTCTCGTGGCATATATTTATTGGTGTGGTCATTTGATCAGTGTCTTTCCCCTACTCTATCTTATGCCTGTGAAGGCAGAAGCCACATCTGATTTTGGCTTCCCATTGCATGTACCCTGAGCCCAACCCAGAGCCTGGCACACAGTAGGTGCTCCCTCCACGTTTGCTACTCTGATGAGGTGCTCCCAGCAGTGGGGAGTCTGCATCAGTGAGTGAGTTAGGAAGGCAGGTACCAAGATCTATGGGAATGAGCTATGAGCCTGTGTCCCCACCCATGGTCTCAGGGCCCAAATCTCCCTCCCCGATCCCTCAAAAGCCCGGGGGTGTTACTCAGAGCTCCTAAGGCTCTGAGTAACCCCCCAGCCACCCCCGCCCAGCCTGCCCCTTCTGCTGCCTCCCCACCCCTCTCAGGGCCACGGGGGCTGCTGGGGCTGAGGAGGAGTCAGGTGTAGGTGAGCTGTGGTTTGGGGGTTCCGGCCTCGCAGAGGAAATGGTGGTGCCTTTAAAAGGCCCCTCTGCTTGCCTCCACCCTGGTGCCTCCAACAAGTTTGGGACTGACAGGGCTGGTGTATCTGGGGCAGTGGCCCCTGGGAGCCTCTGAGAGGAAGCCAGGGCAGAACAAAGGGGGGTGGGTCCTGCTTCCTGGAAGAGGGTGAAGGGACTGTGGCAATACGGGGGCCCGTGGAGGAGTGCGTGTTCTGAAACGCCCTCGCCAGCCCCAGCACAGGAAGTGGCTGCCTGGTCCACGAGGGGCTTCGGCAGCCTCGGGAGGGACAGCCCCACTGCTCACCAGGCTCTACTTGGCCTCAACCCCGCTGACTCCGCACAACAGGGGAGAGGGGAGACTGGGCCCATTTTATGGATGAGAATGCTGAGGCTTGTGAGAGGGCTCCATTTAACCCCTCTGAGTCTTAGATCCTCTGGTGGGGAAGACCAGGAGCCTCGCCACGAGCTGTGGGACACAGGGCACCTGCCCACCATCTGCCACCTGAGGGCTCTGCTCACTGGCTGCCCTCAGGGACCTGGGGAGTCGAGGGGAGCTGTGTGGGCTCACTGCTGCTCGTCGCCTCACTCACCCCAGGCTCGGCCCGTGGATGGAGGGGCCTTTTGGGTACAGCCAAGCCACCACCAGGGCCACTGGAGCCGGCACCTTGAGGGAGCCATGGGGCACAGGATGCCAAGCAGCTGCATTTGGCTCTTAGCCTGGACACCGGGTTGGTCTATCCCTTTAGGCTAAGGTGAAAAAGACTCAGCAGGGGTGAAAACGTGGCTGTAACCAAGGCTGATGATGAGCTGGACACCCATGTGGTCTACAGATGGCCTCAGACCAGTCTGGCTGGGGCCCAAGCCGAATTGATTGTTAAATGTTCTCATTATTCATGCAGGATTCCACCCCATGACCCGCCCCTGGGGCCCACCTTCATATCCACCCCTAGCCTGAGGTCACCACTTCTCTACCCTTCTAGGAATCTTGTCTGCACCTCTGGCCTCAGCAGTCACCCTCCCCGAAGTTCACAAGGTCTCTGTGCCTTTACTTAGAGCCCTCAAGGGCAGTGGCTCACACCATAGGCCCACTGCTGCCCTTGCCCAGCACTCCCCTGGCCCTGGTGCCCCACTTCACACGACTGCTGTAACATACTCCTTACACTGACCCCGAGAGAGGGAAGGGGTCTCCCTTACAGACCCCGCTCCCATCACCCCTCCTGGTTTACAAAGGCTTCCTGTCTGCCATCTCCATCACATCCTCTGAGGAAGGCAGGGCAGTTGGTATGATACCCACTTTAGACCCGAGGAAAGGAAGCACAGAGAGGTTGAGCAATTAGCCTTTTGTCACACAGCCGCTGAGGAGTAGAGCTGGGATGAGGCCTCAGAGTTCCCTCCATCGTGTGTTCCACATACTCCTTGTTAGTGCAATGCCCACCCCAGGACCCACTGGGCGGGGGGGGCTTGACAGGACAAGGAGGGCAGAGGGGACAGAGCTGGATGTGGAGTTCGTGCTCGGGAGGGGCCTGGGCTCAGGTGTGAGAGTGGATGGGCGGGGGAGTTTGGGAGGGGTCTGAGCAGGGACCAGCTGCAGTCCTGTCCATGTGCCCTCTCCCCCAGGAGAGGCAGGAAGGCCCAGCGCCACACAGGGCCCAAGCCAGCACTGGCCACAGACAACCCACAGGGGAGGGCACCAGTCCACGGGCTACTCACCTTCTGTAGGCAGAGGCGGCAGGAGGTGGCCAAGGGAGAGAAAAGGCAAAGATGCAGGTGGTTAGCAGTCCCAGCTCTTCCAGCCCCACTCCAAGCAGTGGTCTGTAGAGGATGCCACCCCTCCCCCACCTGAGGTCTCAGCCCTGCCCAGGCTGCCCGGGAAGGTGTGGCATGGCCGGCTGCAGGGCCATCCCTGGGCTACCTAAACCCTCACCCACTGCCTGCCTGCACGTTGGGTGGCTGGTGAAGATGTCAGTTTGGGGGGACTTGGAGCGGTGACAGGCTGTACACGGGTACACCGTGGGGCTCTCGGCCGGGATCCACTCACCACGGTGGAGTCCACCTTGGGGCCGCCGCCGACGTCTGCCACCACCGTCAAGGTGTAGAAGTCACCTTTCTCCCGGTCCACCAGGCCCTTGACGGTGATCACACCCTGCAGGGAGGGGGTCAGATGGTCAGTGACATCGTATCCCAAGCAGTCCTGTGTCCTGGCCAAACTAGACTCCTTGCCAACCCTGGACATTCTGTCCACTTTCCCACCTTCACATTACTCCCCCCTCTGCTGGCATAACTTCTCCGTGAAGCTCTGTCCGCTGAAATCCTACTTCTCTCTCAATCCCACTCGGATATGACCTCTTCCATGCAGGCTTCCCGCTTCCCCAGCCAGGTACGATCACTCTCTTTATTTGGGCCCCAGAGGCGCTCCATTACACCTCTATTGTGGATCTTTTCACATCTTCCCTTGTGATGCTCTGATCTGCATCCTTGATTATTCCCACTTCTACTCCTAGCCTGAGAGCTCTCTGAGGGCTACGAAGGGTCTGGTTCATCTCTGTGTCCCCAGCATGCCCCGGAAGAAGGCGTGGCACATTGTAGCAATTATTACCTTGCTTATTTTCAAAGAAGGGATTCTGAGAGAAGACACACTAACGCAAAGATGGAGGAGTAAGATCCAGGCAGTAGATAAGACATCGCTGCACCAGACACCTAACTAAGACTAGCTACTGCAGTGAAGCATGAAATTTATATCTGAGCCACGGTAAAAAGGGAAACACGATGACTTGCACAGCTTTCATTATCTAGTAACAAGAAGACAGCAGGTTGCCTGTGTATAAACTTTATCCTATCCCTGCATATTAAAGGGATGCATTACGGGGATGTTTATCTTTACGACAAAGAAGAGAGTGCTGGGCATATAGAAGGAGCTCAATAAACGCTGGTTAGCTTTACAGGAATTGAGCGTCCTGCCCTCAGAGAGAACCCTTGCTGCGCTTGAACCTTGCTGTGCCATCCCTCACCGTGATGGCATCTATCTGGAAGAGGGCTTTGGCCTGGGCGCTGGTGTAGGCGTCAAAGCGGTAGGTGATCTGGTTGAGGTTGTCAATGGAGTGGGCCTGGACCCGCACGATCTCGGTGCCCAGTGCCAGGTTCTCCAAGATGGCAGCCTCGTAGGAGGCGTTGGAGAATTGCACGTCTTCGTCCAGCTCGTTGAGCAGAGTAATGTAGACACTGCAGAAGCCCCGGTTGAAGGGGGGTGCCTGGTCGGTGGCGGACACGTTCATCAGGTAGCTGGTCTTGGTCTCGTAGTCCAGGTAATCCACGGTGATGATAAGCCCCGTGCTCTCATCAATCTCGAACTTCCCCTCCGCGCCTGACAGGATGCGGTAGTTCACCAGGCCACCATCCCCTACAGGAGGGCACGAGAGGCTGTGCAGTCCCAGGTCGGGGTGGGCTGCCTTGTGGCTTTACAAGCTGCCCCAGCACACCCACTGTTGTCCCAGAGGGACAGGGTGAGGGGCCTTGGCTCACCTACCCAGTGTGCACCACCCCCTGCCTCTGGGTCGGATTGTCCCAAGAGAAACTGCCGAGGACGGGGTCAAGGTCGAGGACGGCAAGGCCCAGCACACAGGGCCTGAGCAGGCCTCAGCCAGCTTTTGGACAAGTCCTTTACCCCTCCCAGCCCTGCCTAGCCCTTAGCCAAAGGTTAGCCAGGAGCTGCCAGGTTCTGGGACGACAAATCCGGACTTCCCAAGCTTGTGACCTCTCCTCTCTCTGCCCAGAAACCAGGGCAACTCCCCCTGACTCCCATCCTCCTGGGACTGGGAATCTGGTGGGGATGCCACCAAGACTGTCCCACGAGCCCCTCCCCACCTGGGAGCCACTCAGTGGGGGAGCCCGAGGCATCCCGAGGGTGACAGGCCCCGCGGGAGAGGGAGGCATGAGCCGGGGCGGGTCACTCTGGGGAACAGACTCCCCGGCTTCCTCCTGCCAGCCTCACCAGTGTCTCGGTCCGTGGCTCGGACGACGATGACCGACGTGCCTACGCCCGCCGTCTCGCGAAGCCCCAGGCGGCTGTACTGCTGCTGCGTGAACACTGGGGCCTCGTCGTTGACATCCTCCACGTACACTATCACCTGCAGGAGCCGGGCCAGGGACGAAAGGTCGGGGGTGGGGGGCGCTGGGTAAGCCCAGGGCTGCGCCCACCCGAGCCTGAGTGTCTGGTCACTGCTCTCCTGGGCCAGCTGTGAGATCCCTACGGAGGGCCTAGGGCTGTCCGGTTGGTCACCGTGTTCCCCCACCCTGCACAGGACCTGACGCATGGCAGGTACTTAAACATCATGTTAGAGAGCAAACTTTGTCTTGCTCTTGGCTCTGCTGCAAATCCTGTGGGAACCTGTGGCTAATTAGTGAAACTTGGGCCGTCCAATTTCTCAGCTATGAGACGGTAACATCAGTTTAACAGTTCACGCCCCATGCCACTCCTACGATGGTTATGAAGACAAAATGAGCCAGGGCCTTGCGAAAATGCCTGAAAAGTTTAAAGGGACCCCATTCAACTATCAAGATACATCTGGGAGAACAGAAATGAAAACGTTAAGTATGGTGGTAGCAGAGGATGTTGGTGCTCCGACTACTCTAGATTCTCCTGTGCTTTCTCTGGTGCTCTCACTGCCAGCGGCCAGAACTGTGGTTCTTTGTTGGGCACTAACCCCAGCCCCCGCTGCTGCCGGAGCCAGAGACACCCAGAGAGCCGGAGGTGTCTGGGAATTACGTCCCACACTGGCTAAGGCAGCCCTTAGCCACTGACTGACGGGCAGCTGAGATGACTCTCCAGAGCTCCCTGTGGGACTGAGTCACAGTTTCCTGTGTTCCACTTTGCTGGCTGCCTTTCCTTCCTGGTCCCAAGCCCCTTCCGGCTTTTCCTGGGAACACTTCCTATACTTCCCACTCATCACTTTCACACCAATCCTTGTCTCAGGATTTGCTTCTGCAGACCCTGCCCAAGACAGTGGCTATGTCTGAATGGTGGAATTATGCGTAATTTTCATCATTGCTTATTTACATTTTCTAATTTCTCTTTAATGAAAACGTATGTCTTACATAACAGCAACAACAAAACAGTTCAAAAGATGTTTATGGAGAGAGATGTTACAGCTAGAGATCAGCACCCCACCCTTCTTTTTGTGCACCTCCATCCCCCCGACACACACAGGAGCACGGGAGGGTCTGGTCCAGGTGTGGGCAGGACCAGGGCTAGGTCTAGAAGGATCAGTGTGGTGACGAGGGGCGTTATAGGCAGAGACCAGAGAGTGGTGGCACTCAAGGAGGCCCAGGGCTCCTGCCTCTTTTCCCAGAGGAGGGAACAGAGGCCCAAAGATGGGGAGGGACTTGCCCAAGTCCTCATGGTCACCGAGAGCTGGAAAGAGAGTGGGGTTTCTCCTGGTTCCCGGTCTAGCAACCTTACCACTCTTTGCTATATCCTGGGGATGAGCTGGCCCCAAAACAGGAGAGATACCCTACTTCCAGTCGAAAAGAGTCAGGGCCAGCAGGAACTGGTCCGCAGAGCGGGTGGGGAGCCAATGGGGTAGGGGCAATGACATGTGGCATGGATTTAACACGTGTGGTCACCAGCACCGATGGCGGCGCGAGGCCCCATCTGAGAGTGCACATACTTGGTTTCTGACCTGGTCACTGCCTCTCAGATCAGCCCCAGCTTCTCTTCCAGGGTTAGCTGGGAATTAGCTGGACAGAAGGGAAGGGGCTTCTGTTGGTATAAGTGGAAATGATGCCCTGACCAGTGAAGAACTGTGAGGTGAGTGGGGTGGCAGAGCCAGTGGGGAGGAGAAGTTTATGGGGCTTAAGGTTTCTCTACTTCCCTGCTCTTGGGGCCCGTGTAGCCCTGCTATGTCATCAAATTTTCATGTCCAGACACCCAGAACCCGCTATGCAAACTAGCGTGCCTACTTCAGAGCACAGCTGCTCACAAGCCAGAACCTTCTAAGTCTGGCTTCACCAAGAACTTGGCTGGGGAGATCCTGGGTGGGGTGGGTGGGTGGGTGGGGGATGTGCATGGATGAATTTCAGGAACTCTCTTGCTGTAAACAGAAGCTGCCCATCGATCTTTTGAAACTGTGAACCTTCCCTTTCCCAAGTCTGCTTGTCCAAATGGCCTTGACTCCAGGGGTCGTGGGGAAAACACAGAGCTAGTCTGACAGTGCAATAAACAGAGGGAGGTGGCATGGAGCCTGGGTGTGGTCCTTCATGAGACTGGCTGCATGCCACTGTCCTCTAACCGGTTTCAGCCTTGTTTTTAGCAGCAGAGACAGGAGGTAAAATGGTGTGTGGTTTGCAAACCTGAGAGACACAGATGTACAGGAAACAGCCAGGTCTGCCAAGTTCTTGTTGAGCAGAAAGGCTCAGAGACTGAGCTACCAGGCTCCCTGGGTTCTCAGCCCCACTCTCTGTCCAATGCTGTGCCACCCAAAGGGGACGAGGCAGGAGATGTGTGTGCGTGTGCACATGCGCAGTGTGCACGTGAGGCCCCAGTCTCTACGAGGACCGTTTCACTTCACACTCCCTGGCCCCTCATCTGTGCTGTCTTGGTCTCTGAAGCAGGAACAGGAGAATATGGATTGTCCCTACAAGCCAGGTCTGCTGCTGCTGGGAAAATGAGTCCAGGGAGTCCCTATACTGTCTTCAGAAAGGTCCCCAGCTTTCCCAGGGCTCAGGGGTGTGGGAGCTGGGTACTGTAAGGGCCATCAAGTTCTGGCCCTAGGGCCAGCAACCAAATTCCCACCTTAAAAATGACTCTTTGAGGATAAGGCAGCAGTGGTCTCTGTGCTCTGGAAACTTCCGTGGGGCAGCGTAGTACCGTGGTTAAGAGAACAGCCCTGAGCTGACTGCCTGGGTGTGAAGCCTGGCTCTGTCTACCCTTACTGCCATGGGACCCTAAACACATTGGCCAAGCCCTCCTTGCCTCAGTCTCCTCATCTATAAAATGGGTATAATAACAGTGCCTACCTCATGGGGTTTTTATGAGGCTTAAATGAGTTCAATAAGTAAGTCATGTGCTGATTTAATATCTCGCAGTCATGCAGGTGAGCGTGGCTGTGTGGGGCTGCCCTGGTGCACATTCGGGTAACTGTCTCACCCTCAGTCACCAGGGCCCTGGAACCAAGCAGCCCCAAGGTATAAATACCCGAGGGCTGTGACCCCCTCAGCCATCTCCATCTGGGAAGATCTCACTTAGAGGGGCAGCCTAAAAGGACCCAGGTCTCCCTTCCCATCTCCTCCTGGGGCAGAGCTGCGGGGGCAACAGCAGAAGATGGGCCAAGGCTGAGTCACCCGCTCCCCAGCACCTCCTTCGTGATGGTGACCCGAGGCAGGCTTCTGTTCACTGTTTCCAGCCGGAGGGAAACAGCGGGGCAGAGATGGGGTGATAAAAAGAGCTGATTCAGCCCCACTCTGTTCTGGGTAAAAGTCCCTGCTTGCTCCCCACCGTAGCTTTTCCCATCTTCCTCCTACTCTTCACCTCTAGGGTCTGACTCATTTTCCATCTGGTTGAGGGGAAGGGGCTGTGAGCTGCTGAGTGTGCAGTGGGGGTAGGATGGGGGTGACTTGAAAGTTATCTCATTCATCTCAGTCATCCCCTTGTTACCGGGCAGGAGAGTACATCAACCAGCCCAGCCAGCGGAATATCTGGGTGCATATTTTTGACCACGCAGGAAGATTAAGGTCGATTTGATTTTAGCTCCATAGGGGAGAGGCCCGAGGTGAGTGAGGGTGGGCAGAAAAGAATATATCTGATGGGGCAGTTGGGAGTGCTGACTGGAATGTCTGGGGGACACTTCCAATGGAAAGAACACCGAACTTGGACTCAAAGACCTGGGCTCAAGCCCTGGTTCTGTCACGAGTGACTTTTCTGTGCCTCAGTCTCCTCATTTGTAAAATGAAGTTGGCAACATCTACAGCTCCAAGATCACATATGTGAGATTTCCTTGGCCCACCCTCGAGAGTCGTGTGGATACAGAGGGTTAGTAGAGTAAGGACACCTCATCCCTTAGGATGGACATCAGTATCACTGATCCCTTTCTACATCTGGAGAAACTGAGGCTTAGAGCAAAATGACACGTCCAAGATCCCAGGCTCTCCCACCGTACCTGAACTCCAGGTGCCATTTGGCACCTAAACTAGGGGTGGCCCTGCCCCCACCGGGTCCTAACTGGTGGCCAACTCTGGCCCACCTGAGGCCTTGGCCCAGCCCTGAGGTCAGCGCTGAACAGGATGCAGGGCTTCACCGAGAGCTGGCCCAGTGCACATCCCCACCACCCACACGCCAGCCCGAGCGCCCCCGGCCTCACCCTGACGGAGCTCCGCATGGGGCCCAGGTCATGGTTGTAGGCCTCCACTATAAGAACGTGGGAAGAGTTCCGCTCCCGGTCTAGGGGCCGGGGCCCTCGCATTAGGAGCCCATTGCTGACATGGATCCGGAAGTTGTTGCCATGGTTACCTGCGTGGAGGAATAGATGATATGCATGGGCTCTGCCCTGGAGTAGGATGCTTGTGGGATTGTGGTGGTGGTGGGAGGGAAGCTGGGGAGCCCAGACCCACAGAATGCAGACCCTGCCCCGAGGTCTTAGGAGCTTGGCTGAAGCCTGAAGTGGCAAAGAAGCCTCTGCCTGATGCTGCCCTGGCCTAGCAGGATTTGAGGGAGGGGGCAGAAGCTCACTCTGTGACCCCTATGGAAGGCGTGCAGGTCCCCTGAGACCCCCATACCCAGCGGTGTCAGGAGATTCAATATTTCAGAGGATTCTGGGGCATTACAAAGAAAGGAACCCAAATCAAATTCTCTGTTGGGGGTTTAGTGGGGAAGCTCCCATTTCCTCATCTTCTGGACACTGATATTCCTTTGGGATCCACCCACCTCCACTCTCAGTCCGTGTGCTTTGCATAGGGGTGATTTCACCCGATTCCAGAAGTAAACAGATCAGCACATTTTAGTCTCTGGCCATAGTGATTGGTTCAGGCATGGTCCCATGATTCCAGTTGGTCTACTGAGACTCATTCTGGGGAGCTCACTGGGGGGCTGTCCTAGTGTCCAAGGCCATAGTGATTGATTCAGGGATGGGCACATGAAACATGCTGGGCCAATGAGGCTCAATCTCTTGGGAGCTCACTACCAGGGGCTGCCTTGTTCCCCAAGGCCTCCTCTGTCAGGGTGATATCCCACCATGGGACATGAGGAACTTAGGGAGCATAGAAATCGAATGCATCCTCACTTAAAATACAACCAGCTTAGTGCAAACGACTGGAGAACATCCCTGGTTCCTCCCTCTGACCTGCCCGCCCTGTGTGTATAGCGCTTGGGGCCTCTCTGGCTGCACCTCCCAAACCCTTGGCAGCCTAGAGAAGCTCTGCTACCCCCAGGGCAGGAGGGCCTGCCCCCCCTCCCCGCCACCCTAGGGCAGCCCACTCACCGTGAAGGATGCGGTACCACACACGCCCAAACTCGCCCTCGTCCGCATCCGTGGCTTTCAGCTGGGGGAGAATGAGACACGTGGTTACTCCTTGAATTCCACCCACAGGCAGAGAAGGTGTTTCTGGAGTCCCTCCCCTTCCCTCACACCACTCCCAGCCCGTCCTGCCTAAACCCATGGTTTCCCACGAGGCTGGGGGTGTGGGAGAGGAGAGAGACACATCTTTCTCATCCCCCACTAGGAAACCTGTCTGTTGATGGCCCCATGCTGCCCTGTCCATGGCGAGGCATCTGCCAGCTCTGTTCCCTGACCCTCCTCCAGGTTCTCGGGGAGCATGGAGGAGAAGGTGGGTGACAGCGCTGCAGCTCTCTGGATCCAGGCTTGACTAGCTCAGCCCTCCACAGTTCCCTCCTGCAGCCTTTTGAGATTCCAGGAGCCTCACCTGGGGTAGGTGGATTGCATGACTGCTCCTTGCCCACACTTCCTTGGTCTGAAGCTATTCTAGTCACACTGGCTGCCAGCCAGGCACTGTATACTATAACAGCCACACTGGGGAGACCCAGAAACCCCATCTCCCAAAGGTTCCATATCCATTCACACCAGGATCATTCCAGTGTATTCCAGCCCACCCAGCTTGCTTAGCTGTACCTCAGGCTTATGGACTATCTCCAGGGGGACTTGGGGGTATGCTGTTCTCACTCTGAGAATGCCCAGTGCTTAGCCCTTTTGACAAGGAGTCTGGCCTTGAGGCTGTTGGCAGTCACAGCTGGCCCTGAGGTGTGTCCTGTCAAACTGCGAGCTGAACACCTCCTACCCCCGCCACATACCGGAAAGGAGTAGAGAACTCCCCTGCAAAATGATACAGAGAGAGGCCTGAGCCTGCCTGGCTGGGCAGGCTCCCATGGGGCCATAGTACGTGTGACTTGCTTTGTAATGCCTGGGACCCTCCCACTTCTTCTGGATCTGCCCTCTTGTCTCTGTCAATCACTTCAATCCTGTGCTGGGTGTCTAAGGATTTTGAAAAGTGTGTTGATGGTGGGGAGGAGGGGAAGTCTGTTGGTGTGAAAGGAACAGAGGGTCTGGGTCAGGAAGACCCAAGCATGAATCCTGGCTTTGTCACTTACTGGCTATGTGGCCATGGGTACGTAACCCCACTGAGCCTCAGTAGGTACAATGATAACCAACCTTGTGGGGTTGATGGGAAGATTAAAAATAATCTCTGCAAAGCATCTGGTCTGATGACTGGTGCAGGTATAGATGTTGAAGGTTGGACATGATGAGATAGGCCACCTTTTCCAGGGAGGCCCTCTTGATTTATACTGGAGGTGGTATGGCTGGGTTGCCCCTCGCTGTGGAGTTTTTCCTCTCCCATGAGAAGTCTTAAGAGCTAATAGGTGGAGGGATGTAGTGGGGCACTTCAACAGTCCGGATCTGGAAGGGCTCAGGACAGGGGAGAGGGCCAAGCTGTCCAGTGGATGCCCTTGGATGTCTTCCACCCGTGGTGGGACTTCCCCTGGCAGCCTGCACCACCCTGGGATTGTTGCCTCCTACCATCTAAGAAAAATGGAGGCCATAGATGAGGTGTGCAGTCAGCTTGGGAAGAGAAGGTGAAGGAAAATGAGGTTCACTGAAGGGCGAGGTGTAAGATGCAGGAATCCCAGTGGGAGCTCTGGGCACTGGGAGAGTGCCAGGCTGATGCAGCTCATAGCACCAGATGCCTGGTGCCCACGCCTGCCCACTCTTTTCAGGGAAAGCACCAAATCCTACCACTAACTTGCTGGGTGACCCTGGCCAGGCCACACCTCTTTTTTTTTTTTATTGTTTTTTTTTGCGGTACACGGGCCTCTCACTGTTGTGTCCTCTCCCGTTGCGGAGCACAGGCTCTGGATGCGCAGGCTCAGAGGCCATGGCTCACGGGCCCAGCCGCTCTGCGGCATGTGGGATCTTCCCGGACCGGGGCAAGAACCCGTGTCCCCTGCATCGGCAGATGGACTCTCAACCACTGCGCCACCAGGGAAGCCCCCAGGCCACACCTCTTTAGATCTCAGTTTCATTATCTGAGAGACAGGGGGATGTATGAGATGACCCCTCAGTCATCTAATGGACTTTGACAATCCTATCCATTTGGGGCTATGCAGAGGATGCTTCTTTTGTTGTCAAGAGCTAAGGGCAGGAGGGAAGAGCTAAATGCCAAAAACTGAGGCTCCAAAACAAGCAGGTGGACCCCAGGCTCAGGTCTTGGGCAGAGCCACAACTCCCCCCATCCGTGTCATATTTCTGGGAGCTTGGGGGTCCTTGATGGGAAAACTGCTTAAGACTTAGGCTCCTAAGCAGGCAGCTGGTTGCCAGGGAAGTGCTGGCTTCCAGGAAGAAAGGAGGCAGGGGGAGGGGGAGGGGGAGGGGGAGGGGGAGGGGTGTGTGCGCGCGCGCCACCTCCTGGAGGGTCTCCAAGGGCCCACCCAAACTACAAGCAGCACAGCCCTGGCTTTCTCTCAATCCTGTGCTTTCTGCCCTGTTACCTCTCTGACCTTTGAAAATGCCCGTCTCCCTCACTTCTGCAGCCAGATGCCCTCCAAGGGAGGGTGCTTTGCTGGGAAGCTGAGGGGAGGGGGACCTGGGAGTTGCCAGGGCCCATCTCTCTGCCTGTTCCCCTCCCGCTGTGTGGCTTGTAGCCCCTCTCCCTGGTAACCTGAAGGCTGGCAGGCACTGAATAGCAACCCGCTGGCTGCCCCTGACCATACTATTCAAACGTCCAACGGGAAGGTGAGAGCTGTGGGTGCAGAGGCAGGGAAACCCTCCCCCTGCATCCCCCCAATGCCTCCGCCCCTCCAGAGGGCTCCAAGGAGACAGGCTGGAGTGAAACCGTGGGAAGGTTCCGGAGCTCCCAGCTCCTCTGCAACGCTCCCCTCTCCCAGCCCAGTTGCCATCCCTACCCTCCTGGCTGTCCCCTCCCCCAAGGCAGGGCCCAGGCTCTTCCAGACAAAGCCAGGTCTAACTGGAGAGTGAGGGGCGAAGGCCACTCTGCCTGGCTGGCTGAGGGGCACAGGGCAAGGCAGAGCCTAGGGCAGGTTGGGTCACAGTGGTGCCTGGTGCTCCTGAGGCCTCCCTTGGACAGCTGAGAAGACCTCTTCACCCGGCTGGGGACTGCTGAGGGCTGGCTCTGAGGTCAGTGCTGGGGGACTGCAGGAGAGTGGGGCTGCACCCTTCCCGGGGTACTCTAGGGAGAATGAGGGCATGCTCAGACCTGGGGAATCTCTCTACTTTTCTGGAGAGCGGAAAGGCCCAGGTAGGAGCAGTGGTTAGTCCGAGGCTATACAGAAAGTCGTGCTGAGGTCAGTCCCCTCTGCTCACAGTGTGCCCTGCTCTATGGAGCTCTGAATGAAGAAAGAAGGTTCTAGACTAAGTTTGCAGAGGTATGTCCAGAGCAAGGCCTGCCGGCATGCCTTGGACTCCAGCAGGCAGGGAGAGGCTTCAGCTGCTCTCAAGATCATTCTTAGCCTTGGTCTGATGGAGGTCTCCTTTCCCCGGAACCATGGGCCCCTGCTGGCTGCTCGGAGAGAGTATCAAGGGGACCTGCGCTGGCTTTGCTGTGCGTCCCAGGGGGGATGGCTTGATGTTTTCAAGCACTTTGGAACCTCTTGCTTTGAAGGAAAATACTCAAATGCTAATTATAGCCTCACTTATCTTTTTTTAAAGCGCTGCCCCAAGGACTGAAGCCTGGACCTGCTTTGCTGGCCTGATAGGGTCTCCAGATCCATGGGAAGGCCTTGAAATAACATTAGGACTAGTAGGATTGAGACTTCTCCCACTTCCGACTGCCCTTTTCTTACTCCCAGCCAAGCACTGCCCTGGGTAGGACAGAAGGATGGGCAGTTTTCTCCCCATGGGACATGGTGGTGGGCACGCCCCATCCTTTCTCCCTGCTCAGATTCAGGGAAGGGCCAACCCACGTACGGCCTGGCCAGAGCGCTCTCTAGGCCTGATGCCTGAGAGGCAGAGGCCCTAGGCAGCTAGATGGGCATCAGAGTTTCCATCTGGGAGCTGAGAGGGGTCATGTCCTGTCTGGAAATGCTGGAAGGAGTGGTGGTGGAAGCTGGATGGGAGGGGGGTGGGGTGCACTGGATGCCCTCAGTCGCTGGGCACAGGGGAGGCTGCAGGCGGGAGGAGGCTGTGTACAGGCAGCCAGGAGTGAGGTCCTGTGGCTGCTGGTGAGTGCATGGGGAGCGTGGGGCTGGGCCGCCCCTCTCCACTCCCCTTCTGCCTGCTGATTTGGACTCTGCAGCCCACATGCAGAGCCTCGGCATGACCTAAAGCCCTTCCTCCTGCCTAGTGTTGGTGCTAGACCCTGACTGAGTTAGAATAAGCTGCAAGTTGGGAAAAGGAGGGAAGTCTGTTACCCATCAGGCTCATGAAAGTCTCCAAGGTCAAAGAGAAATAAATGATTATTTCTTATTAGACCCCCCTTTTGGATTTCCTGTCCTGTGTTTGTAGAGATCAAAGATCACAAATGCTGGCCTGGAAGCTGGATGTAGCCTCCTTATGTATTTTGTTTGGCCTGTTGTAGTATTTTAAATATTTGAAAATTCATTTTGCGTTTTAAAAAAATCAAGTTTGTTTGTCCTTTGCAGTGTCTTTCTTTTTTCTTCCCCCTCTCTCTCTCAACTAGATTTGAATTAGTTGCCAATATTTAAGCATCAGGAACGTTTGCCTAAAAACTCCAGATTTCTGGCTTCTCTTGGGAACCTGGAAGGGGACCACAGTGGCTTGCCTTCCGGCATCCCATCAGCCTGGCCGAGGCCCCTCTGTCTCTGCTCTCCAGGTAGGCCTGCCCACCTGTCCCGCTGGTCACACGTTATCTACCATCTGCGCTCTGTAAGCATTTTAATTTGCAACCAAAAGCTCAGCTTGATTTTCCAGCTACAAGGACCACCTGCCGTCCTCCCTCTAGTGGGATGATCCTAAGTGATAAAAGGTGACTATGTCAGGGTTTCGAGCCCCATCTTGTCAACTCAGTTGCTCTCTGTGGGTTCTTCCCCACCTGTTCTCAGAGCTGCTCAGGGAGTCCTGGGAGAGAGTTGGGAGCCAACGGGGTGGCAAGGCCACTGGGCCAGGAGTCAGGAAACCTGGTTCTGGCCTTGCTTGTCCACTGGCTCACAGTGTGACCCTGGCAGTCCCTCATTTGGGCCTCAGTTTCCTCACCTGTCAAGGGAGCAGGTTGGTCTTCCTCAGGAAGCACCAATAGGAATTCCCCTGGGGCCAGGCAAGTGACATAGGTGTGCAGTGGGCCTGAGGGCAGGGAGTGCGGTGAGCTGGGGGCCAGCACCCTGTCTAAACGGGGCAGCTACGGCTCAGCCGCGGCCACTGGGTGCCAGGCAGCAACTGGCCCCATGTTGCCAGTGTTGAAATTCTGAAATTTCAAGAGAAGCCAGATATTCAGATATTTATGTGAAATATATTGGTTTTCTTTTGTTTTTTAAAAAATATTCACAATTAATTTAAATTTACAAAAACACTGCAAGAACCCAACAAAACACACTGGTGCATCCCCAGTTTGCAGTCTTGGCATTAGATAACTGCTAGGGTCCTTGCCTGCTGCAACCTCCTATGACTGATGAATCGTTCCCGGTCACAGAGCAAGTTAGTGATGGAGCTGGTCTTAGATCCCAAGTTTTCAGTCTAAGACTCTATTGTAATTCATGAAAATTGACTTTAAAATGCCGGAAGGCACTACCCTCCTGCTTCCTCCATGAGTTCAGGTCCAGCTCTATCACTTTCCCAGTGTGTGACCTTAGACCTATTACCTCTCCCAGCCTCATTGTTCTAACTTGTAAAATGACCGTAATGCTATCTGCAGCTATTTTAGTAGTGTCCAGAGCCCATCTAAGTTCCCCTCCCTCTCCAGTCCTGACTCCAGCTGATTCGTTTCTGTCCCATTCTTGTTGCAGGAGCCATGAGCACAGAGGGCCCCAGCCCCCTCGCCTTCCTCACAGCTCCTGTCACTCCGGGGAGGCTCTCAGAGGCAGTTGACCCCATCCCCGTACTCATTGCCCTGGCCTGCATCTTCCTCCTGCTGGCCACCTGTCTGCTGTTCATGACCCTCTGCAAGCCCGCTGCGCTGGATCCGAGGCGCCGCTGGGCCTGCGAGTGCATGCCGCACCACCCGGGGAGCCCCAGTGAGCCCCAGCTCCGGCTCTGGAAGCGCCTGGGCTCTCTGCGTCGCTCCCTGCACGGCCCCCGCCGTGGCTGGTCTGCCCCAAGGCGCCCCCTGCCGGGCGGAGAGGACCACGACGACTGTGACTGCACAGAATCTACCAAGATGTGACAGGAGTGTCCCCCTACTCCAGGGTCCATCCGCAGGCCCTCCTGCCTCAGATGGAACCTGGCACCACAGGCTGCAAGAGGACAGTGGCCCAAACAACATGGGCCACGCGCTCACCCCCACTGGTTCCCTGTGTGTCCAGGCCCGTGGCCTTTCCCAGAGATGGCCCCTGCAAGAATACCTTCCTTCCTGCAGACACCCTAGCTGCTGCCTGCTGGAAGACTCCTGGACCAAGCTGAGCACCTGCAGCCATGTGGACCCTTAGCCCAAGGCTCTGAACGGTACAAACCTGGGGCCCCCAGGGCCCCTCTCTGACCACCAGGCACCAACCGTCTCCAGGAAGCAGCGCCCCTGCTTCCCAACAGAAGCCCTGCCCGCCCTCCAGGTGCCAAAACCCAGCTCAGATTCCAGTGCGAGTTGCTGAATGGCCAAAGCTTCCCTCCAGCCAAGTGAAATACTCAGCCCCTGCTGGGGGCAAGGGAGTGTCCCACCCTCTGTGCCAACTCAGTGCCCAAGGCAAAGGGGAACCCAGGGACTCTTCTCCTCGGACTTCCTGGGCCTGCCAGCATTTGCCGGTGATACACGGGAGCAGCCAGCACCCTTGGGTGGATCAGATGCTGGGTACCTGCTGGGAGGAGGGGCAAGCAGGAGGATCTCAACACCACCCAGCCAATCACAATCTTGGCTGTCATCTTGGCATGCCCCCACCCCCACCCCGCCCCCAGGCACCTACGCTAAGATGGATGAGGAAGGCGCTGAGAATGAGTTAAGGAGCTCCTTGCACAGGCCAGGACTGGTGCTGTGTCACAGTGGGAGGAGGCACTGCCAGCGGCTGGAGGTGTTGCTATCTGGGCTCTGAGGACACAACATAGTGGCTCCATGCCTCACCCAGGGAAGGAGGTGGCCTTCCTTCGAGTGGAAGGGACCAGATCTCTCCAGGACAGCTGTGGGACCTCAGGCTTGGACCACATAACGTTTGCTATCTGTATTTTTGGCAATTGCTTCATTGACTGGCTACCGTCAAAGTAATCCCACACCAAGGTGGGCTTCTCAGAATCCCAAACCTTCAACCTTTCATCACAATGCTGGGGTGTTAAACACTTTGGTTGGGTCCCAAATTTGGAGGGCAGAGGGGTCTGAACTGCCCAGCTCCTGCCCCAGAGAGTCATCTGGCCAGGGCCACCTTGCACCCCACCATGGACTGCTCCACCCCACCCTGCTACGACCCACAGTACAGCCAGCCAAGTCTTCTCACAGAGTGAGCTCCAATTTTGTCACTCCCCGGCTCCAAAACCTTCACTGGCTCCCTACTGCCAGATCAAGCCAGAGCTCCTTCGTCTGGTGTTCGGTGCCCACTGGGAGCTGGCTGTGAATGATCTTTCTAGCCTCTTCTTGACCCAAGACTCCAGGTAAACTGAAATACCTGTCCTCCCCTGGCTACGGCTTACTTGGCACGCCCTCTGTGAAGCCCTCTTTGCTCTACGCCTGAAACCACCTCCTACCTGAAACCATGGGAGGACAGGGACCATTTCCTCTTGGCAGTGTGGGTCATCCCTGTGTCTCCGCCTTCCTACAAGCCTGGGAGCTCCCAGAGAGCGAGACCGTGTCCAACCCCTCACTCTGCCTCACCAGCTCTGGGCTCAGAAGTATGGGGCCTCTGTTGACTGAGTGAAGGGTGGCCCCGTCTAGTCCCGGGGGGCATCCCGTTCTTCCTTCTGATGCCTCTACGGAGAAGCTCTCTCTCCAAGCAGGCCCTCTTGGACAGGCCCAGTGTACCTTCCTTTTGGGTCAGTCTGACATCAAAGAGCGAGCCCGCCTTGGCCAGAAACTTACTTCCAGGGCCTTGGAGAAATCACCAGTGCCTGAATTTCTCCCCAAGAAATGGGGAGAATCAGGCCTGCCTTCTATTACTCACAGGCTCTAGGATTTCAGTCTGAGTAGTTTGTACAAATAGAAACCGATTCTTGGGGTTTAGAAAGTGTGGAGGCCCCCTCCTGCAGCGTTTTGTCCCCCTCCCTTCCAGATTAGTAACGTCTCCCTGCTTTGCCTCCCGCCAGCTCCCCCTGAGGCATCCCAGGCTGAATTCTGCCTGCAGCCGGTCCCCCGACCCCCGCTGGCCAGCGTGCTCTGCCTGGCACGTGGTGTCACAGGGGTGGGCAGTAAGGCTACCCCCAGCCTGAAGGACGAAAAGCTGGGGAGAAGGAGGGGCTCTCAAAGGTCTGCCATACCACCAGCTGTGTCCCCAGGTTGGAGACCTGTGTGAGCTGGGGGAGGCGGGTGTTAGGTTTTAGGCTAGGGGAGAGGCGGGGCCCCACAGCTTGGTGCGCGTGGGGTGTCTCTCAGCCCCTGGGAGCTGAGGCTCAGAGGGACAGACCCCTTTTCTGGAACCAGCCCCCAGAGTCCAGCGGCACCTCTGGAAGTCAGCACCCTGCCCCCGGCTCCCCTCCTGCCCCATGCCCGGCCCTGATGCAGGGAGGGGGGCACACTCCCAGCTTCCTGCTCTTCGGCCCCTCCCAAGCCCGGGAGCCTGGCCCAGTGGGCAGGCCCAGATTCGCTCTGTTTGGCTCAGCCTCCAAGTGGGAAACCCTGTGCTCAGCTGGTGAAGAGGGTAATTCATGGCCGGCCTCCCTCCCCACGCAGCAACTGAGGCCTCCAGGGAGGGCTGGGGAGGGCACCCAGCCTCCTTTCCAGGTCCCCTCCTTCCTCCCTCGAGGCCCAAAGCTGTCGTTCCTGCTCCCCGGGCAAAGGACCCCTTTCTTTTTGTGCTGGTTTATTTCCCAAGAGGGGAGCTTCAGCCAAAAGCCCTGTGAAAGCAGCTCTGTTCTGGGCCTCACTGGGCCCTGGCTCTCTCTCCTCAGCTCCTTTCTGGGAAAATGTGACATCTCCAGCTCCCCCTGCTCTGAAAGGCCCTTCTGGGTGCAGTGGGGGATGGGAGGGTGCAGTGGGGGAGGGAGGGAGGCGAGGAGGGCCGAGGCCCTCCTTCTGTTTTGTGGGGAGCAAGGGCCCATCTTGGGCTACCTAACCTCGGGGCCTACTCTCCCCAGGAGGGAGTGGGGAGCCTGGGCCCCCCTTTGGCCATAGCGCTGGCTACTTTGGGAGCAGCAGCTGGACCCTCTCCTGTTTCCATCCCGCTCTGCTGCGAGGCCACTGAGCGTGTGCGCTCTGAGCTGAGCGTGGCCCTGCCTGTGCCCCGGCCGCCACCTACCTGCACGATGCTGTGGCCCTCAGGGATGTCCTCGGGGACGCTGGCTTCATAGCTGCTCTGCAGAAAGATGGGCCGGTTGTCATTCACATCCAGGACGGTGACAAACACGGTAGCCGTGCCTGTGCGCCGCTTGCCCACGGGGCCATTGTCTGTGGGAGGTGAAAGAGGATGGGTGTCAGCAGCTGCCTGAGGGGCACATTCCCGGGCACCAGCCACAGGTATGCCCTGTTCCCCCACCTGCTCTGGCCTTTGCAAGGGGGGGCTCTTTAGATTAGGAACAACACTGACCGTATCTAATACGTTCCAGACGCTATTCTAACTCATTCAATCCTCACAGCAAGCCTGCCAAGCGGGCGCTCTTATCATCACCTCCATTTTACAAAGGAGGTAACTGAGGCATGAGGTGGGTTGAATGGTGGCCCCCAAAAGATACACCCATGGCAAATCCTTGGGAACCTGTACGTGTAACCTTATTGGGAAGAAGGGTCTTTGAAGATGTAATTAAGTTAAGGATCTTGAGATGAGGTATCCGGTATCCTGGATTATCTGGGTGGGCCATAAACCCCATGACAAGGGTCCTCATGAGGGAAAGGCGGGTGGGATTTGACAGAGAGAGGAGAGGGCCATGTGAAGTTGGAGGCAGAGACTGCAGTTCTGCAGCCACATGCAAGGCACACTTAGAGCCACCAGAAACCGGAAGAGGCAAGGAAGGATTCTCCCCTAGAGCCTTCGGAGGGAATGCAACTCTGTAGACAATTAATTTTGAACTTCTGGCCTCCACAGCCATGAGGGAATATATTTGTTCTTTAAGCCACCAAGGCTGTGGTAATTTGTTACAGCAGCCCTAAGAACCAGATACAGGTCCTGAGATGCCAAACCCGACAGCTGTCAGGGCCAGGAAGGTAAGATCCGCACACCTGGGCATGCCTGCCTCAAGGGGCAGCTGTCCTCTGCTCCGGTCCACACTGGACAGGCAGGAGGGGGCCCAGTGACACTAGATCTTCTGATTTCTCAAGAGAAATCAAATGTCTGAGCTTTTAAATAAAATCTCCTGATTTTTAAACATTCACAATGAATTGTCATTTCTTATGAAACATGAGTTAAGTCAAACCCACCTACAGGATGGATTGGATCTCTGCATTCAGGGATGTCGGCTCTGCTTGATTTCTAAGCCTAAAGTACCCAGGGGTTCTGCCCCTTCGGTTCCTTGCAGGACCCTCCCAGGGCTCAGCCCCAGGGGCAGCTGTTGGATCATCTTCCTTGGGAGAAGGAGCTTGTGCCCAGTGCTGCATGACCAGGCCAGGATGGTCACCCTAGGGAGGAGTGCTGCTGCAGCACTTGAACCCAGATTAAGGCTGGGACTGCAGCAAGGATTTGTGACCACGTGAGCCAGAGGATGGAGCCAACACGCAGGGGGCAGAGCCAGCCAATGCAGAGAGACTGAGGCCTGGTGGCATCACCTGAGCCCCAAAGCCAGTCATAGTTGAAGCTCCATCTCCCCGTGGACAGGTTTTGTGAGCCTACACTGTTGAAGTCAGTTTATTTTAAAATTTGCCACCAAGAGTCCTAACTAATTCAAAGGCACTTGTAGAGGTGACTTCCTCCAAGAAGCCTGCTTTGATCACCCCCCTCCCCATGTTTCCACCACCCTTAGTGCTTGCTACCCTTGGGCCATCCCTTCTTCCCTTTCTGCTTTGTTCTCCTGGTTTTGCAGTGATCAGTCTACACGCTGCTCTCCCATATGGCTCCCACATAGCCCCTGCCACACCACCTTAGCATGTAGCACCATGCGCCGAGCCTCATGGCCCACAAGTGCACAGTAGTATACTGAGGGTCTGGTTGCCCTTTCTCCACTGGCATCAGGGCAGAGCCTTTGGCTCAAGGCCTGGCTCCTGGAAGGCCACCCCATGTGAACTCCGTGGGGGGGCTGGTGCCTACCGATGGCCTCCAGGACGAGCGTGTATGAGGCTGTGGTCTCCCGGTCTAGGTTTACCACCGTTCTCACGACGGCGTCGCGGTAGCCAACGCTGAACTTCCCATCCACGTTTCCACCTGTGGGCAAGAGAGAATGAAGCTCCGGTCAGGAAACAGAGCTCCCGGCCGGGGAAAGGGCAGTGACACCCAGCTCTGCTTCTGAGCCAGGACACTCCAGGGGTGGTCCGGGGGTGAAAGGCTGTGCTTTCCACTCAGCTTTGCCAGGGAAGGGGGTCCTGAGGGACTCTGATGAGGACGTGGCCTATGTGGGCTTAGGTGAACTGTCAAATGCCTGAAAATCATAAGGGTCTAACATTCATTGAGCACCTACTGTGTACCAGGCACTTAGTGGAGCATTTCCTCTCATTTGCACTATCACTACTTTGCAGAGAAGGAAAACGGTACTTTAGTGAGATTACTGGGTACAGTCACCTATTCGGGGTGTAGGACTCCAACTCAGCAGTCTGATTCCCGACTCTGAGTCCTTCTCCACTCTGCCACCTGCCTGTCTGGTAGAAGTGTCTGAGCAGTTAACCTGGGTTGGGGCTTTTATATGTGGCCGAGGACTTTGGAGTCAGCTGAGCATTCTTGGGCTCTCTGAGTGGCGACTCCTGGAGGCTCCACAGGCTAAAGAGTAGGAGCAGGTGGACAGGAGACATGCCTCAGACAGTCTTCCTGAGTTCTGGGACGGGTGGGAAGGGTGAGGGCCTCCTCCCTGAGGCAGACATCAGCCAGGAAAGGACTCCATCGGAACAGTGTGGAGACCCTTCCCCTGCCAGCTGGGAGGCAGTGTGGCGTTCTGGGCAGCAGAGGGCGCCACCGCATTGGGCTTGGGCTAGTTTGGCTCAGGACACAGCACAGCGTCGGGCGGAATGTGCAGAATTAAAATCCGAGAACCCTAGGGCTGGGAGGGCTCTCAGGTCAGCAGGAACTGGCCACTTTGAGGCACTGGGAAGTCATCCTGGGGGCTGCCTCCAGGTGCTCCCTTGTCCTCACATGGTTTGCCCCCGTTCCCCGAGCCTCCAGTATCTGCTCCCCGGTGCCTGAAGCACCATCTACAAGGGACACAATCTGACTCCAAAGGGCAGGGAAGGAACTAAGACACAAGTAGTGCTGGTGGCCAAACCATGGCTGGTGCCATGTGGGGGTCTTGATAACAGCCTTTTCCAGAGCAGTCTTGAGGACCAGCCTGTGAGGAGCTGGCCTGAGGGTGTGGGGCTCCTTTAGGGAGGGGAAGGAGGGAAAGGATCTGGAAAGGAGAGGCAGAGGCCTGGGAGTTCACCTTGGCTGCAACTGTGGATGGGCCGTAGTCTGGGATTCCTTGCTCGGGGGGAGAGGCATCAGGGAGGCTGGTGTGTGCACGGGCATGTGTGTATATGAGTGTGTATGTAATGTGGCTACAGGTAGGCCATGGACAGAGGGAAGGCTGAGCCAGTAAAATGGCCGAGGGAGGGCTGAGGAACGTGAAAGAACTGCCCTGCTCCCTGCCATGCATTCCAGCACCTCTCATGTGTGTCCTGGACTGAAGAATGCCGGTAGACTGTTCTAATCCAGGAATGACTAATACATGGCATGTTTGCCACCACCTACCAAGCCTACTGTCGTGGCAGACATCACTAATCGATCATGGCTCCCCTTCTACTGTTGAGCCAGACATGGCCTCATAGTATTTCTCCACAGGTCTCTAAGTAACCACTTGACACTTTTAAGTGAAAACCATTTCACTCAGGGATGTCTAGGCCATCTTCCTCTAAACAGATGCAAATTCTCCTTATGGGTGAAAGGTCCCCAAGGAAGGAAAAGGCCACATTCCTCTAGTCACTGCTTTGTCACGCTGATATGGGGTGGAGTGGGGGGCAGGGCTCCTCCCCAGGAGTCACTGGCTCCACCACCCTCTAGAATAAACTTCAGGAAGTCCACCCCCCACCCCCATCCCCTTACAGGTTCAGGAGGCCCCCAGAGAGCCAGACCACAGGGACCCAGGTGCAAAGCCCTCAGGAGAAGTCAAGAGCAAATCCTCAGGGAGGTCCCAGCAGCAGCAAAACCCGATGGCTGACTCGGGTCCCTTCCCCTCTCCCATCTGGCTGCTCATCTGGGAGCGGGTGGAGGCAGGGCCGGACCTGTGATGAAGTAGCTGAGCTCAGCGTTGAGGCCCACGTCGTTGTCGGTGCAGTTCAGCCAGACCACCCGGAATTCCCGCGGCACGTCCTCGGACACGGAGACGTTGTACATGGCAGGGAAGAAGGTGGGTGTCTCATCATTGACATCCAGCACTGTGGGCAGAGTCGGTGGTCAGGGCTAGGCCAGGCTTTTGCTCTAAACAACCAGCTCCAAAGGCAGTGGCTCATGCCACAGACCAATAGGAAGTCGACACCTGCGGGTCATGAGCTGAGGGCCCCCATGGCCGCTGGGGCCAGGACAGAGCAGACCAGAGATCCGCACCCTCCCACAGCTCCCGTTCCCCTGGGGGCTTGCTGCTGCTCAAGCTGTCCAGACCCCACAGCCTCTTTCCAATACATGCCCAACAACGACAACGACAGTTATGATGACGACGATGACGGTGATCACCATTTCTCAGCTCCCCCCAGGTGCCAAGCCATGCTAAGTGCTTCCTCTACAGGACCACACGGGCCCCTCATATCATCCTCACAAGGCAGCCGTCATTAGACACACTATAGAGACGAGGAAGCTCAAAGCAATTGAATGACTTGTCCAAAGTCACACAGGGAGAGAGTGGTGGGGTGGGGGTCTGGGGAAGCCTGTCCCCAGTTTGTCCCAGAGAAAGTAGCTGGCTTTGAAAGCTACCCTTCCTTCCGCGCCCCACACACCCCAGCCAAAAAAGTCTAATTTCCCTTATAGATTTGTGTTTTCAGCTCTGCATGCCAGGCCCCCATTCCTTTGGCAGATGGGGCTTGGGATGACCTTCCGTGAAATGAGCCCTGCGCCACTTCGGCTCCTCTTTGTGATAACATCAGGAGAAACGATAGGCTCATTTGATGACACGGCTTCTGCTGAGCCTTGGAAAAAAAAATCTGGGGTCCTCTCTGAGAGGACTGGACACCTGCCCTGTCAATCATTGGCACAGACGTGGGTCCTCAAACTGGCACCAGGAGCCCACAAGCCTTGGACCAGCAGGAGAGAGAACACTCGGCGCTCTCTCTTCATCATCTTCGGTCGTGCTTAAGGAGGGTGAATGTTTGTGCCGAGCCAACCACCCCCCACCCCCCACCCCACAGAGGCTGGCAGGACCCAGGATGGGACCAGGCCTGTCCTAGAGAACAGGCCACATCCTGCCCATTACACTCTGAACTCACTTCCCTGGGGTTACTCCTGGCCCTCTGTCAACAGCTCATGTCCATGTCCCAGTTTTGTCTTAAGAATTAAAGATACAGCCAGAGTAGATGAGCAATAGTAACCCTCCTTGGCCCGGCCCCGCCCTGATAGAGGGTGGAGATGGTGGGAATTATCGAGAGGGCCCCAGGAAGATGAGGGATCCCAGGGAGTCTGGGAATCGCAGCTGTCCTCTTCCGGGGGGTGATGCCCTTCCACTGCGGTTCCAGGCATTCCCCACACACGGGAGGGGAGGCTTCCCTTTACATCTCCCAATAGAAAGTCTGTCCCTCCAAAGACGACGACAAAGGGTTTTGAACCTCCCCTGCCTGCTCATGACCCTGAGGGCGCCACCCCCTGAGCAAGCCCCCTCTGCCGCTGCCAGGATCAAAAAGGGGGACCTTAGCAGTGGGTCCAGGCCACTGCCCCTGGGCTCTGGGACCCTGAAGGCAGTGACCAGGTGGGAAGAAGGCCCTGCTGGCACTTCTGACTTAGTGGAGACAGAGAGGGCTCTGCTGTGTCGAATGGCTCCAGCTGAAGAGGGCGCCCATCGGCAAGGCAGCCTGTGCCGCCCGGACAGTGGACAGCAGTGGCGAGCGTGGGCTCCCAGCCGCCCGCCACTGCCCCAGGGCCCGTGTCATGTGCCCACTGCAGCAGGAGGCACCCCTGCCCCCTCACCTCGGATGGTTAGCGTGCTGGTGGAGCTCTTGGTGGGTGTGCCCGCGTCGCTGGCCACCACGCGCAGCTGGTACATGGCGATGCGCTCGCGGTCTAGCTCGGCGGTGGTGACCACCACGCCGCTGCTGCTGTTGATGAGGAAGTCCATGCGGGGCATACCCACAGGCATGCGGTAGGACACCAGCCCGTTCAGGCCCTCGTCCAGGTCGATGGCCACCACCTGAGGGAGAGGAGGGGCCGTGTGAGGGGTGGGGACACCAGCACTGACGCTCAGCCCCTGAGAAAGTACTCCCTCCTTCCCGCTGACCCACGCCTGTCTCTGGCAGACACACCTGCCCCCACCACAACCCAGAGCCTCAGGCCAGGCCACTGTCCCCAGCGTAGCCTCCCAGATGCTCTTTAAGGGGGCAGCACGTCAGAGATGAAAGGTATCCAGAGGTAACAAGTGCGGCCGGGAGTGGGGTGATGTAGGAAAGGGGCTTTTCAGAACAAGAGTCCAGGTCCACAGCCGTCCCCCCTTCAAAACCCTGCTCTCCTCGTTAGGAAGCCCTCCCAGGCTCACCCCAGCTGGCTGGGGACCCTCCAAACTCGGCCGTCTCCCTCAGCCCCGGCCCTCGTGCTGCTGGCCAGGAGCAGCTGTTAACAGCTCAGACCCCTTCAACTACATGGAGCTCAACTACACAGAACGCTTGATCAAAAGGACTCCCTTCCCTGCTTTGTTTGCATTTGTAAGACAACAAAAATAAGACGATATCAAGAACTTGTTTTTAAAAGTCACTTGAGGGTTTGATTATTATTTTAAACAGGCCATTGGAGGCCATGTCTAGGCAAACCTCCTTCCAATCCCTGCACCGTTCCCATTTGCACCTCTAGTCCTGAGGAGAGCTCCTGACTCAAGACCCTGATATGTTGAAAGTTCTACAGAAGACGACTCAAGACATTTGATAAAAAATGTACAATCATAGTTAAAATAAGAGCTTTGGATCAAGCCAAGACTCTCAGGATTGAAAGACAATGTCAAAGTCATCTGGTCTAATTTACATCCAACAAATTGGATAAGAGGGTATCCAGACTCAGCTTGAATGCTTTCCATGACAGGGGGCTCACTACTTCCAATTTGTCTGCACACAGCTCTAATCCCTGGGGAAAGTTCTTCTGCACATTCAGCAGAAATCATTATTGGCTGAGGTTGTAGAGGGCACCTGGGGAACCGCTGAGCTTCGGTCAGAGCCCCCTTTCTGTATCTGAAGACAGTTTCCCAGTTAAATGCTCCTAGCTCCTCCAATCATCTTCTCATGACTCTGAGCCAGTTCCTCTGTGAACTCAGAAGCTGTGCTGGTGGGCATTTCCTTCCTCTGCTGTCTCTGAGCCCTGGAGAACCAGGTCTCGGGGCTCATCTGCTCTCTCACCAACCTCCCTCCTATTTGGGGGACTTCTCCTCAGGGGACTGGCTGCTGTTCCCTGGATCACAGCTCCCCCTGCTGGGGGTTTGGGGAGAATGTTCTGTTGGAGAGAGTGAATGCTCCCTGGATCCTTAATCTCCTTTTACAGATGAAGAAACTGAAGCACAGTAGGCCTGCAGGGCATGGCCAAGGTTAACCACTCTGGCATCCTGGCAAATAACGCTGTCTTCTTCAAATGGGATCAGGCTAACCCTGTGCCACGGGCTCCCGCTGTCTCTAGGGTATAAACCTTCACGACAGACACATAAATCATGAGCACATCGGTTGCTGTGTATCTCCTGCAATCCAAGTGCCAGGTTGCTTACGCAGGTGTCTGACTGAATCCTCACAGCACAGCCAGCCAGGTACTCTTCTGATCCCCATTTCATGGGTGAGAAAATTGAGGCCCGAGAGGTTAAATAATGTGCTCCAAGTCACCCAGCACACAGGTGGTGGAGTCGGGACCCACACCCATCTTGGTCGTACTCCAAAGCCCATCTCAACTTTGAGGGCTTTCCAGTGTTTCTAAATAGCCCCTGTTAGGGCATCACCTCCCCTCAACCTGTACCTTCAGGGCCTCCCTGACCAGAAGGGTGATGAAGCAGGAGGCAGAGGGCCCAGGTTCAAGATCAGGCCCTACCTCTTCTTGGCTACAGGGACTTGGGCAAGTCTCTGTAAGTCTCCTGAAAAGTGGGGGAATCCACCCACTGTGCGGCGCTGCCTTGGGGTTTACAGGAGAGCACAGGAGAGAGGGGGTTGCCCATGGAGGCAGGATGCCTGGGCTACACTCGTCTGACCTTCTTTGTGTTCTAGAACCACCTATAGGCATGAAGTGCTGAGGGTCTTTGGGCCAGCCCTCCACAATCAGGCCCTGAGAAACTGACTTGGCTCCCTAGGATTCTATTCTTTGTCCCCCTCCCTCCCTCTGCCTTTAACCATCTCCTGTGGTGCTTTCCCTTCCAGACCCAGCTCAAGCCCCTCCTCCTCCAGGAAGCCTTCCACTTCCATCTCTCAGAGCACTGGCTCTCCAAGTCTGGTGCGGATTGTGTCCTGTCTGATGGTCTCGGGCTGGCCTCCCCTGCCCCGCCCCTGCCAAGTGTCCGTCACAAGGCTGGGCACACATAGCACCCACTGCTCCCTTGCTGGCTGGTTGGTGAGGGAGATGACGAGAGAGCAGGATCCTGGGCCAGGAAAGGGAAACTCACCTGGTAAACGGAGACCCCCGCAGGGGTGCCTTCAAGCACCTCGGCCACAAAAGGCAGGTTCTGAAAGGTGGGGTCATTGTCATTGAGGTCCAAGAGGTTCACAAACACCGTGGCACTGCTGGTGGCTCTCAGAGGGGGTGTGCCACCTAGAGGGACCAGGGAGAGGAGAGGGAGGAGAAAAAGGGGGGTGGAGAAAGGCGATTCAGTGGCCCTCATCCCAGGGGCCCCTTCACGAAGCAGCCTGGGCCTTGTACCCCCAGCTCCTCTGCCCTCTGCGAGGGTTGGGTCACAACTGGGAAGTGGGTGTCACTCCACTCTTAGTCATCAAGACACAGCCCTCCTGGGTAGGCCCCAGGATGCCCAGAGGACGTGCCACTGGGGGAGGTCCCCAGTTCACTGAGTGTCAGGGGCCACAGCCCAGGCGTGAGGGGCACGTACAGTCCGTGACAGAGACGATGATCCTGCGCATCAGCTCCGCCTCGTGGGGGTCGGGGTTCTCCCGGTCCAGCATGACGTGGGTGGTGCGGATCTTGCCTGTGCTGCTGTTGAGGTGGTAGAACTTGTTGGGTGGCTGGATGCTGTACACCAGAGTGCCATTCTCCCCCAGGTCTGGGTCAATGGCCACCACCTGCCCGGGAGGAACCGACCCCTCCACTGAGCCCAGGCCAGGGAGGGGGTCTCTGTGGCCCGGGCTACCTGCCCGGGTTGTCTGAGCTCACACACTGGTCCCGGGCACCCCACTGTCTGGGAGCAGGAGGTATCCTCGCTCAAACTTGGGAAGTGGGTCTCCCTCCTGGCTTCAGCAGGGGGATCTCTGGGGGGTTGGGAGGCAGGAGGTTCAGAAGATGAACCAGCACTGGAAGTCCTGGGCTTCTTGGCTTCTCCATCCACTATTTTGACTTTAGGTAAGTCCCTTTCCCTACTCAAGCCTCAGCTTCTGATCTGTAAAAGCAACACTTAGCACCCGATAGCATATAGGAGGCTCCCCGAACCTCATAGACACCAGGCCTTCTCCACCTACTGTGTCAACAGTCTTACGAGGAGGACGCCTATAATTAAGCCCATTTCACAGATGAGGCACAGTGAGTCTCCCAAAGTCTCCCAGCCAGGAAGGGGCTCTAGGTCCCTCCGGCAGGCAACACCGCCAGCGACCTTCCTTTCCAGACGTGTGGGGTAACATGTTCATGGAGCTTTTGGGGGAGGAGTCCCTGTAGCCCATGACCGTGGAATTCTTCAGGTGGGGGCTGGGAAGGGCTGGGGAGTCCAAATCCTTGGCTGATCTTTTGAAAGGATTTGAAACCACAGATTTTGGGAACTGGGCTCCTCATCATCAAACTCTCTCTTCTTTCCTTTGGAGCTTTAGATTGTGAGGCAATTTGAAAAGAACTGGGCCTCTTGTGACACCAAGGATGACAGGGCATGGGAAGGGAGCCATGGATAAGTCCCCTGGTTCGGAGGGTGGGCCAGTCATGGGGCTGGGGATGGGGGAGGCTGGAGGAGGAAGAGGTCTGAGTTTCCCTGAAGGGGAATGCCATCCCCGAGAAGGGGGAGGGTCTCAGGACAGGGGCCCCAGACACTTTGGCCCCTTTAACTTTCCAGCCCCTCCCCATGAAGGGATCAACCTCACTGCTGACCTAACCCAGAGCAACAAACCCTGCAGCCCATTCTCTCCCAGGTCCCCATTCTCTCCCAGGGTCCTACCAAGCCCCTGCTCTGTAGGAACTTCTCTACCATCCACCTCCCACAAGGGGAAAGCAGAGCTCAGAGAGGCATGGGCCAGACTCAGTGTCAGAGAGCACCAGCCTTGGAGCTGACTCAGTTCCCACCCTGGACAGCAGTGGCACCCACCCCTCAGCTCAACCCCAACACTAGCTGCAGGGGCCACTGCAGCACCAGAGGTGGACAAGATCAATGGGGGGTGGTGACCGCAGTCCCAGGGCCCGCATCAGGATGGTGTCGTTCTTAACTCCAGAACACGTGGCGATGACAGCCTGGCCTAGTCAGCTCCTTCATCTTACTTGATGTGGGGTCTTTTGTGCTCTGGCAGCAGAATCTGTCCCTCCTCTGGCTTAATCCTCAGCCCGCAGTGTCTCAGGGGCCATTAGACCAGAACAGACAGATGGGTTGGCCTGATGAGGGTGCCCATCTGCCCCTGGGCCCCAGGGAGAGAGGCCAACATTGGCACTGAACCCCGAGCCTCTCCGGGCCCCTCTTCTGCTTCAGAGAGTGGCACATGGCTCTACTCCCACCCCAGCCGCTCAGCCCATCTCCTCCCTTCCCAGCCTTGCTGTGCCAATGGGGATGGGGGGAGGCCCCAGCCTTCCAGGCCTGAGGAGCCCTCACTGTGCTGCGGGCATGGTGCTCAGTTTCCCCACCTCTATAATGGGGACCCAATCACTCCCGTATCGACAGCAGGGGACAAGGCTCTCCTGGTATCATTTCAGCCAGGCAAAGTCATCCCCCTGATGGACAGAGGAGACCAGCAAGCCTTGTGTTTCTACAACGCTTCTCTCAAGTTAGAGGAGGGAGATAGCTTTTATTCCCATTTTTCTGGATAGGGAAACTGAGGTACAGAGCAGTTAAACCACCCGTTCCAGGGCGGCAGCCTGTTGCTGAATGCGCTGAGATACCTTCCACCACCCCTGAGTGCTGGGGTGGGGGTACCTTGGGCAGCTGCTTCCAAGTGACCATGGCTGGGGGTGGGCACTGACTCTTGGCCCCTTGGCCCACTCCCTGGTCATGGGATGGGGGCACAGGAGAAGGCGGTGGGCTGGGACCCCTCCTGCAAGCCCCCTGCTGGGCGATTGTATAGAATCTCACCACTTTCCCCTCATTATTTCCCATTTCATGCGCGTCATTTTTCTCCTGGCCTGACGGGGAATAATTCTCTTCCTCTCCCCGTTCCTTTATTTTGCTGGAGGGCTTTGAAAGGCTCTAAATCAATGCCCATCAGCCAGGTCCTTGAAGGAGGCTGCAGGAGAGGGGAGGGAGAGTCGGGCCAAAATCTCACTTGCAAACAGAGAATGGCCACTCTGCAAGCTCATGCCCGTGTGGGTGGACACCCGCGGTGCACATGTGCACACAGACACCTCCCTGGCCAGCTCCCGGTGCACACGAATATGGCACGTGCTCGTCTGCTCACAGCTCTGAAAAAAAATCACTGGAATCACCCTGCACTTCAGACACCAGGGGCAGTGGCCAGGGCCCCCTCTAGAGGGGCCCTTGGGAGAGTCCTTGGTCACACACCCTAGTGTCCCTCTAACAAGGGAGACTCAACCCCACCTGGTGGAGTGGAGAGCCAGGTAGGGTGGGGACGAAAGGCGAACAAGTCCATCAACAGCTCTCATTCACAAATACTGAACCCTTACAATGTGCCTGGCACTGTGCTAGGCACTGGGGCTCAACAGTGAACAAGACAGATGTGATTCCAGCAGCGGGGGCAGCTGATGGCGACAAGAGCTGTCATTTGCCGACCACTCACCGTGTGCCAGGGTACTTTGTGTATTTTGGCTCATTAAGTATGACTACAACTCTACCAAGTGAAGAATTTATCCCCGTTTTCTACTTGAGAAGGTGGGAGCACAGAGAGGTTAAGTAACTTGCCCAAGGTCACACAGCTGGTAAGTAGTATGGCTGGGATTAGAGCCCAGACATTTTGGTACCAGAGGCGCCCACTTAATCACTGAGCTATACTGCCTCTTAATAAGCAAGCAACCTAACAAGCAGATAAACACGGATTGTGTGGCCATCTCTGAAAGAAATGGAGTGTAGAGAGGTGGAATTTTGAGCTGGGACAGATGGAGGAGAATGAGCCAGCCATGGGAAGAGCAGAGGTGGGAGAAGAGGAAGAAGAGCACCCTGGGGGGGCAGGAGGAGCTTGCGCAGAGGCTCCAAGGTGGGAAAGAGTTCAGCAGGTTCAGGAAACTGAAAGGCGTGTGTATGCGTGTGTGTGCGTGCGTGTGTGTGTGTGTGTGTGTATGTGTGGTGGGGGTGTGTGGTGGGTCTGAGAAGCGGGGTGGGAGATGAGTCAGGAGGTAGGCCAGTTTCTGTTCAAATATCACCTCCCCCTTGATGTCACCTCTGGGTTAGCTGTTCCCTCCCTGAAGCCCACTTTTCTCACACCTCAGCCACAACCCCTACCTCACCCAGGGCCATTGTGAGGCCTTAGAAGGCCCCAGGGGGCCCCCTCAAAGGTATTACAATGTACCCATGTATATATGCATACATACATTTCACGGCCATAAAATCTGAAAGAATTTTTATGACTATTCCTTTTGAAATTATTTTGCTATGACAAACTCAATTAAATGTATGGGCTTCTTAATTTCTGGCATCCTGACAATCATCACACATAACTGGGAATTCCAGAAAATCAAACACACAATTTGTCCTCAAATGCAATGAAATTTTTACACACGTTAAATAGCGTAATTTCTAAGGTTGTCACAACGTATTTGGCAGATGTTTAATATAACAAGCTTTAATTCTGATTCTGCTCTTTTCTTTTTGAAATTCTGAGTCATTAACCTTTTTTTTTTTCAGGGCTCAAACACTACCATGAGTCACTGAAAAGCTGAAGTCCCCCATCCCTGTGGCTGCCTCAAGCTGGGGGAGGAACGGCCATGTCCACTCTATCCTGAGGGGTGGACTCACATGTCCATCTCCCCAGAGTTAAGGTGGGGCACATCCTGTGGGCCAAGTAGGTCCAGTAAGGACTCTGGCTTTTACACAGGGTAAGGTGGGAACCAGTGGTGGGTTTGAGCCTAGGAGTGACACGAAGCTCCCTGAAGGCAGAGAGGAAACTTGCTGCTTCCTGTACTCCTGCCAAGCACAGGGTCTGGCCCATAGTAGGTGCTCACTGAAGGTTTGTGGAGGTTTCCTGGAGAGTGAGGGGGCGCCGGGCAGCAGGCCCCTGGCCCATTGTCCTTACCTGCTCATGGCTCAGAGGATGTGAGGAAAGGCTGGTGACCCGGAGAAGGCTACTGGGGACCTGATCTGGGAACTGTCCAAGGCCAAGTGCAGTCCCAGCTGGGCCGAACTACTTTTTGCCTGGCAGGTGGACTCTTTCATAATGGCACCCCTGGCTGCTGTTCCATGCAGCCACATTCTCTCCTCAGTTCCCTCTGGGAGGAATTTCTCAGTCACGTAAAGCAAAGGTAAGAGTTGACCAGACAGACGTTCAGAGGTGAATATTCTGCCCCAGCTCTTGGGGTCTCTGGCTGGGGTTGTCCTAGTCTAGACCCCTAGTGTACATGAGGTGGCAGCAGAGAGCGCCCATCGGATCTGTAGCCCTAGAGAGCACAGAGGAAAGGGCCTAGGGGAGTGGTTGCCAAATCTGGCTCTGAGCTGGAAGGACTCTCCCAGTCTGGGGCTTTGAGAAAACACAGATTCCAGATCCCTACCCACCACCCCCCAACCCTACAGGAATCCTTGCAAGGGGGGCCCGCCCACGAGTTGAGAGTCATTCGGATCTTGAACTTGTACAAAGGAAGACAGGACAGATGTGATGGCCATCTCTCTCTCTCTCTCTCTCTCTCCGTCTCTCTGTCCTTCCTTCCAGGTTGACATCCTCTCCCATCTAGCCCAGGTGGACCTTGTCACTACCGGCTGTGGTTGATGTGGCGTGGGGCAGGGAGGCTAGGCATCACTCAGTGTGGGGCAGCCTTCCTGGAGAGCTGGATATGAAAGTTACCATCCCTTCTCTCATCCCACCTGAGTTCTCCAGTTTTTCGGGACCTGGGCCACCTGTCAGGGCACTGCTGAGCCAACAGAGGGATAAAGGCCATGTGGGACCTGGGTTTCAGTCCTGACACTATCTCTTACTATCTTACTAGCTCTGAGACCTTGGGCAAACCCCTCAAATGCTAACTCTCCATTTTCTCCATCATACAGTGGAAGCAAGGAATCCATCTGCCACGTGGGATCACCACAAGGATGACAGAATTCATGAGACGTGCCCAGCACAGCATCTGGCATGTCCCAGCAGGGTTGCCGTAATCTGTCAGGTTCATGTCTATCACAGGGCTGGCTGGTGTCTGTGGGGCCGGACATCTGGGGAGAAGCCTCCCCGAATGAGGCCGAATGGGGCACAAGTATGAGGGGGAAAAGAAAGCCTCACAAATGTGAATCCCAGAGCAGAGAGAATCAAGTGGGGTGCTCAAGCCTGGCTTTGCTCAGCTTCCTCAGGACTCTGCTCTCCCTTCTGGACGCCCTGAGGTTTTTGGCTGTGTCTCCCCTCCCCCACCCTGAGTCACATTTCCTGCACGCAGCACACACAGAAGCCTGTGAAAACCTGGAACCTCCCGTGCCAGAAAGTCCCTGAACTCTGAACCCCTTGATGGGGCAGCCCTGGGCCAGCTGACCCAGGCCGATGGCTGCAGTGATGCAAGTGGTGAAGGAAGGCGCTGAGGGCAGAGCTGAAGCTTGTGCGATTTGAGGTGGGGGGACAGGAGGTTGGGGGCTCTCCTGAGGGGGTGGCCAGAGTCCTAGGGTCTCAGGGTAAGGGTGGCTATGAGCTGAACCAGCCCTGGCTCCTCTGTGGCACTGTCCTTGGGCTGCCTGTGCTTCTTTTGACAAAGCCTGGAGTCCACTGTCGCTGAGGACTGTGTGAGGGCTTTCCCCCAACCTCTGACTACCCTTCACCATGCAAGAGAGCTTCTGGAACTCTGCTCCTAGAGCTGGCTCCGAGGGAAACATTAAGCCCATCAGCACCACACTGGCAGGCCCATAGGGCTCACGTGGGAAAGGCAGACACCCCGCGAAGGGCCGCCTAGCAGCTCTGCCTCCCACCGCCACTTACTGTGGTCACGTCAGAGTCTGGAGGGGTCATCTCCACCAGGTTGATGTAGTAGGGGGCGTCCTTCCAGATGGGGTGGTTGTCGTTGATGTCCAGGAGGGTGATGTTCACCTGCAAAGCCACAAGGGGCGCTGTGGGACACACCTAGCTGAGTTGTGCGAGGACAATGCCCACGCTGGGGGACACACTCAGATGCCTATGGGGCACCGTGGCATTAACTCCACCAGGTCCACCCACTTTGGGGGCCTCGGGGCAGGGCCTGGGCTTTCAAGGACAGGAGGGAGCCAAGACCCTTCAGAGGGTTTAGGTGCTGTCCCATTAGGAGGCAGAGGAATGGATGAGATGACCCCTGAAATCGTTCCTGTGACTTGGGACTTGTTCTGTCCACCCCTAGTCTTGGCTGAAGGTGACCGACAGATTGGGGGAGGTTTGGGGTGGGGAACCTGATAGAATCCCTAGAGCTTCCCCTGTCAGTCTCAGCTACAAGCCAAGCAATTTCCCTGTTCACCTGCCACCCAGGTAAATTATTTATAGAGCTCTGAGTCTTATTAGCAGGGGCCTCCCGTGACTGAACAGGGAACTGGGGATTTTTCGGCCAAGTGTCTGGCCGAGCGATGGCAACTCCAGCTCCTCTGGCTGGGTAAGGATGGGGGGTAGCTGCTGTGGGTGGGATGAGGGCTAAAGGAGAGGCCAGGAGAGGGCTCCAGACGGAGAGCAAATGAGGATAAGGAGGGGAGTGGCTGGAGTGACCCGTCAGCTACTCTTCCTGCTTCCTCTCCCACAGAGGGAGTGTCTCACTCCCCCATCCTCTTCTGCAGCTAAGAGCTCAGTCAGGATCCTCAAATGGCCTTCCTCTAGCTTCCTACTCTCGGAGGCACCAAGGCCTTGGATGGGGCTCTGGGCCTTCCTGGGTCCTACTTGCTCATGGCAGGGAAACCTAGGCATCATTTCTCATCATCTCTTGCAAACCTAGGCTGCAAATGTAGGGGTGGGGTGGTCACAGGCCCCCAGGAACCCTCCAGGGCCCTGCTTCCTGCTCTGAGCCACTCTTCTGGCAGGAACACCTGCTCCGGCTTCTTGGCAGGTGCCAAGGCAGGGAGGGAACTATGGGGCTCATGCCTTCTTCCCAGCTGGTCTTTGGGGGCAGGAGAGAGAGTATTTGCTTCTCTGGAATGCCCCCATGTCCCAGGTGGGAATGCCTTTTTTTTTTTTTTTTTTTGGCTGCGCTGTGTGGCTTGAAAGATCTTTCCTCACCAGGGATCAAACCCGTGCCCCCTGCAGTGGAAGCACGGAGTCCTAACTACTGGACCGCCAGGGAATTCCTGGGAATGTCTTTCTTCCCATAGCTGTGGAGGCCCCAGGGCTGACCTTGGCTGACAATGAATTGGTACCTGCTACCCTCCCTCCACTCCCACAAGGCCTCACACTGCCTCAGGACACAAGCACCCAGGGGCCTAAGTGGTGCAAGCTGAAGATGAGCTGGGGGCAGCAGCCTGGCTGGCAAGTTGGGAGCTGGGGGTAGGGGAGGGCCAGGCACTCACAGTGGCGATGCCGGTTTTCTGGTTGTGGCCCACGCCCCCGTCCACTGCCCGTACGATGAGGATGTACTCAGACTTGGTTTCACGGTCCAGCAGGGAGGTGGTGGTAATTTCACCTGCAGGAGAGAGGGGTGCGTGAGAGAGGGTTTGGGTGGGCCAGGGAGGGATTGGGGAAAGGAGGGAGAGATCAAGTGTGCAAAAGAGAGACGCTTGCAAGATCCAGTGACCTGGCTGCACGTGTGTGAATGTACAGGTGTGCATGGGGGGTGGTGAGATGGTGCTCACAGGAGAGAGGGCATAGCACCCATGCCTTGGGAACCCGAATCCCAGAGCTTGGCAATATAACCCCGTGGGGAGGAGGTATTTTCAGATGTGGGAAAATCTAGGTTGATTATGGAGTTAGGGGCTGGAAAACAGGGCAGGAGGGACATTTGGCCTCAAGCTCAGTCACAAATGACCTCTCACTTAGACTGCTGACATTACCTCACTGGCTTTATCAACTGGAACTAATTGCTTAAATCCCCTGTGCTTCAGTTTCCTCATCGGGTTAAAAAGGAACACTAATAAGGCCTACCTCATAGGGCTGTTATGGGATTAATTCACCTAATTTGGTTCTAAAGCTTAGAGCAGCACCTGGCACTGTTTATTCACATGGTCACAGAAATACAGCAACAGGACTGAAACACACCAAGTGCTTCACACATGTTCCAACTTGTGGCTCATTCTAGATAGCTCAACCTATAGTGCACTGAGATTTAACAGTTATAAAATAATTTCCTTAATTACCTTGTACGTGACATAATTATAATGCCTTGAATTTTTTTTAGTGTATAAACAAGTTATTCTATTAAATATAAACATTTAAGACACACCATAATCTTTGTCAGCCTGTTTTGGGCTTTTCTTTGTATTTTGGTGTAATTAAAATGTGGAAGTCACCTGGCAGTGGTGTGATGGTAAATGTTTGACAACTGGCTCCCCAAAGGAAAAAAAAAAAAGGTATTTGCTGATTTCCATAGTTATAAATATTCCCACCAGGGCCCATTTTAAGCTGCCCACTTGATGGCATTGAACCTGGAGTTGGGAAGAGATGTATACAGTTGGCTCTCGTGAGCAGGTGTGAGCCAGCACAAGCCAGCTTCAGTACAGTACAGTAGCCAGGTCATCTACCATCGCACGTGGGCCATGGGAAAGAGCCGATGCTCTGAGGACAGTGAAGCCCAGATCTGAATTCTGATTATGGCCCTTTCCAGATGCTTGGCCTTGGAAAAGTCACTTAATTTCTTTGAGCCTCAGTTTTCTCATCTGTAAAAGAGAGACTAGTATGCTTTCAAATAAGAGTTTTGGAAGGATTAAATAACTCTAGGTGAAGTTCCCAACACTCAGAAAATGCTCATTTCCTTCCTAAGGACAGTGAGGGTTCTCCAAGGGCAGGGACTGTGTGCTATCCCCCTTGCCTGAGCTGTGTGACCTGGGACAGGTTAGTTAAATTCTTTGTGCTTGATTTATTCTACCATAAAATAAGGGAGTGGGGCCAGTGGTCCCTAGGACTCTTCCACTCTCACATTTCCCTTCCTGCCATGCTGGCCTGTCTCTGGCCTGTGCAGGGCTGAGAAGGGACCTGGGGGTGGTGCTAAAGCCAGCAACAAAAGCCCGGCAAAGGTCTGCCCACCGAGCCACGCTCCTTGCTGGGGTGGTGTCAGTTAATTGGCAGCATGAGGAAGAAATTAAGCTCTAAAAAATTTTAAACATGAACTTGTTGGCATGATAGATGGCTCCTCCTGTCTGGGAAATTAGATCCAATTAAGGCCACCTTTGTGGAGCAGGCCTGGCTAATTTGACCAAGGTGCTCAGAGGAAAACGCTTACACCTTTGGAGCTGAAGGAGCCGTGTTAAGGCAGCAAGAAAATGTCCAAATCATTATTAAAGGCCCCGGGGTGGAGATGGAGTTCCTGACTGGGAAGGCTGGGTAGGTGCTGAAAGGTCAGTGTGTCCGCCATTATATCTGGGGGTGGCACGCTGCTCTACACGGCTTTATAGAATGGAGCGTTGAAAGTGTGGGCTCTGGAGTTGGAAGTTCAGGCTCTGCGAGTCCTCAGTCAAGTGACTTTAACCTCTCCTATGCTTCAGTTTCCTTGTATGGAAAATGGGGATGCTGTGAGGCTAGAACCTGCCTCAGAGTGGCAGTGATGCTGGTCAGAGTGCTTAGAACAGTGCTGAGCACGCAGTTCATATTTGTTAATGATATTCCCCTGAGCTCCCTAGAAACATTGCCTCACTGAGGGTGGAGGCTCCTGAGAGCAGGGAGGGAGGCACCTGTTTTGTCAGAGGTGGAAAGGGAGGCTCAGGATAGCCCTGGGTGTGTTCAGTCTTTGTACACATCAGCACCAGCCATCTGCTCCCCAAGCCTCCAGGAAAGGGGGATGAAAGAGAGTTTGAAGGAAGACTTTTAGCAGGGAGGCATGAATAACAGGAAGACTCGATGCCCCATTGGGCCACCGATCACCTGTGGCAGGGATGGCCAGTGTTCGTCAAAGATTCCTGCTCCCCTCCCAGGCCAGAATGATTGCTGGGGAGGGGCTGCCAGGCCAGGGACTACGATGTTCCCTAAGCCTTCCTTGCATATAGGCAGGGCCATTGCTTGGTTCTGGCCAACAGGATGTGGGCACAAGTGATGTATGTTACCTCCAGGCCTGACCCATAAACATCTCCTTGCACAAGACCCCATATTCCCTTTTCCTTTCTGCAGTGACCTTGGAGCCACAACATGGAAGGGGCCCGGGTCCCAGAATCACCATGTGGAAGACCGTCCCCTGAACACAGCATTGGACTGCTGTGTAAGTTAGAATTTCTATTGTGTTAAGCCACTGAGGTTTCGGGGTTTGCCTGTTTGGCATCTACAAGTTCCCTTACCTAATACATAAGTGGGTACTTGGAAGTGGGGAGCCTTGCATGCCCACTAAGCTGACTTGGAACTCTGTGAGGGTGAGACCATGCCTTATTCCATCCTGTTCCCCAGCATAGCACCTGGAGGGGAGCAGGCCCCCACTGATCTCTGAGTGAAGGTATGAATGAATATCGGGGGCCTCCCATTCCTTCCCAGCTTCTTTTAGAAAGCTGGGTTCTCTTAACGCTTTTTTTCTGTGCCCCTTCCCTCCCTGCCTCAAGGAGGAGAGAAAGCTAGAGGGAGGCATATGGAGAAATGAGGAAGAAAGGAGAGTTACATGGGCTGAGCAGGGAGCTGGGGATGGGGGCCCCAGGGTGAAAAGACCAAAGAAAATAATGATAATAACCTAACTTTGTTAGCACTTACTACGTGCCAGGGACTACTCTGAGTTCTCTATAATGACTCACTGAATTCACACAACAGCCCTGATATGCGCGTCCTCTGTAGGTGGGGAACTGAGACACACACTGCGTTAGGAAGAGGAGCCAGGATTCCAGAATGGGGTCTGCAGCTGAGGAGGGAGACACTTAGGCTTGAAGAAAGGTGTCCCTGCAGAGCAGTGGGTTAGCCAGATATTTGTAAAATGGAACACATTTTAAACATAACAGGTGTCTTCATCACTGAAAGACATTCTTTGGTGAATGAAGGAATGTTGTGATTTTTTTTGGGGGGGGGTAAGGTCAGTAATCTCACACAAATGCGTATTTCAGGGATAAAACCAGGTGCTCAAAGCTGACTTGCTCAGAAACACGGGCCTCCTGTGAAAGGGAGGAGACGCTGGCCCAGAGGCCAGTCCCCGGGCTGAGTATGGAGTGTCAGCCTGAGGTGCAGAGGACGAGGGCCACAGGGGGCTCACCTGAGCGGGCGCTGATCCGAAACTGGAAGGAGCCTTCCAAGGAGTAGATGATGGACTCCTGACCGTACTCCCGGGAGCGGTCCAGGTCCGTGGCGTTCAGGAAGAGCACCGTGGCTCCTTCCGGGAGACAAAAGGAGTGGGGTGCTGCTCACGGTGGGCTCACAGCCCCAGGCTCTGGGGGCAGGACAGGGGCACAGGCCCAAGGGGAAGGAGCCCTCAGGAGGCAGGAAGCCTGCCGCTGGGGAGACCCAGGGATGAAAGTGGGCTCAACCGCCTGTTCCTGTGGCCCAGGTTCCTGGGCTGTGTGGGGACAAGGCTCCATGGGAGGGGGTGGAGCCTGGGATGGATCCGGTCCTCCCCCTCCGTCCCCGACTCACTCCTGGCCCGGCCTCAGAGAGTGCACCACTGCCCTACCCCATCCCTCCCTGCCCGGTCACCATATTAAATATGCTCAGATTGACCAGCTTTGACTTTGACTCAGAAAGAAATGAAGCTTCATATTAAATTATTCTACATTTATTGTATTCAATTTTGGTCTTATTTTATCTTGATCACAAGGAGAATTTATAAGGGTTTTTATTTTCTCTTTAATGTCCAGTTAAGGCCCTCACCTTCATTTCCATTTCTGTGAAATCCTGGGTCAGGGGACCAGCCTTGCCAGCTGCCTGGCCAGACTCTGAGGGCAGACTGTCTCGTAGCCGTGCCTGCAAAGGCATTCAGCCCCCGCCTGCCACCCAGCTGCCAGCTCTGGCAGGGTGGCGAGGAGGGTCAGCGTGTGGCCTTCTAGAGCCACCACATCCAGGCTGGAATCTGGTAGCACCTCTGGCAATCGCCTTAACTTGCCTGAGCCTTAGCTTCTTCCTCTGTAAAGTGGGTCTAACTATAAAGCCCAACTTGTGGGGTTGCTGGCGAGGATCCCAAAGGATAAAACGTGGGGCACAGGCCTGGCCCACGGTAGCTCCCACTGAACTGCAGACCGTGGTTACTATTATGAGGATGAATCAATAGTCCCAGGGGGCATGAGGGGCCAGGCAGGGGGCTGTGGACAGTAAGGTCATTCTGGGCCCCGCCAGGTAGCCGTGGGGCCTCTGATCTCTCAGTCCTGTCCTGAGCAGGAGGACAGGTCCCTTTGCCCTGACACACTCCTTTATCCCAGCATACTCAACTTGGAAGAGGATTAAGTGCCATGATGAAGGTCTCTCCTTGTCAGAATCTCTGGGGATGATGGGGAGTGCAGGAGGCTGCTTCAGAGTGATACTCTCCAGGGGATGCCTGAGACTAGGATGGGTAAGGGTGGGCTGGGCACAGTCTGGCACCTGCCCAGCAAATCATCAGATACCAGGAAGGTACCTGAGGTTCTCTTTAGAAGGCCCTGTGATGCCAGGGAAGGTTACCTCTGATTCCACTGTCCCCGATTCCTCCAGCTGCTGCAGCAGTTCCTGATATGAGAGTTTCCCCCCCAGAACGTCCACTCTGGGTGTAAGGGTGAAGCTTCCGGCCTGCCCTGAGGACACAGCAGGTCCCCTGGAACCTGAGTGTGGAGCTGGTGGCCCTGGGTCTGCAAGCTGGGCCCTGGCACTTGAGACAGCCCAGGGAGGAGCCTCCCATTCTCGTCCTCACCTAGGAACACATGCCATCCTCCAAGGTGACCCCTTCGGCCATTATGGGCCCGGGGACCGGCCACATAGCCCCGTAAACTCAGAACTCTCTGCATACTCTTGTTTAACCAAGGTTGTTGAATTAATCGTTGGTCATTATTCTCTTCCCTGCAGGAAAACTAGCTGCAGGGGAGCAGGGACCAAGTGCCTAGCCGAGCATCTGCACACAGTAGGTGCTCTGTAAAGAACTGTGGGCCGGCAGACAACTGGACATCTCCAGAGGTTCCATCTGTCACTGGGAAACACAGGGAGGGCACGGGCCTCTGGCGTTCGTGTGCAAGGTCAGGTTTTCATGCCGTCGGCGCCATGCCTGCTGGCCTCCCGCCTTCGCGCCTCCCCAGCCCAGGCCGTACCTGCCATGATGTTCTCCACCACGGATACAAAGTAAGCAGGCTTGCTGAAGGTGGGAGGGTTGTCGTTCTCATCCTGGAACAGAAGAGAGACACGTTGCAGGAGCCAGGGAAGCATTCGGGGCTGGTCAGCATCGCAGGCTGGCACCGAGGAGCTCTGGCCTCAGTGTATAACCAGAACCAGGTGGGGTGTCACAGGGTGGCCAGGTGGCCCCCTAGCTGGGCTACAGTTCAAGGTGGCAGGATAGGCCTTGGGGAAATGTGTGGGGTCAGGAAGGGACAGTGATGGCCGGAGAGACGGAGAATGAAGGCAGCATCTGGGACTGCCCGGGACTCCCAGCTCCCCTGGTTCTCCCTGCCCGTCTCTCGGCTGAACTCCGGGCTCCCCTCCAGTTCTTGCACCCACGCTCGGACCTTCCCATCCAGCTCCGCCGAGGTGACAGTGGAGGTTCTAGGAACCCTCCTATCAACATTCTGCCTTCTAGAAACGAAGGGAGAAAGAGTACCTCAATCCTGAAGTATGCAGTGGCAGGCAGGGGCAGGTGGCTCCCAGAGCCTGAATTCTAGACCCTTGGGCACACACACAAGAACAACGGCTCCTCCACCCGCCTGGGCAAACCCGGCCCCCCACCACCAGCTGCGGTTCTAGAGCAATCCCTCCTCTGGCCCAGCCCTCACCAGTGGCCAGGGGATGCCGCTGGGTCTGCGGGCTGAGGCAGCAGGGTGGGCCCGGGACACAGCCTCCGCCTGCTCCTGAAGCTCCTTCACAATCGGGAGACTTTCCTACCCTTGAAGACCCTCTCGTCCTCACCAACCGTTTCTGCAGTCACTCCACAAGAGTGCCTCCCTGCTCCCCTCTTGGAGGAAGCCTCGCTGGCCCACCTGACTCAGCACCTCCTCCCCTTTCCCCAAAAGCCCAGCACTGAGCTCAGAGGTCAGACTGGGTCGCAGCCCCCCGGGGGAGTCTGTAGGCTTCAGTTCTCAGCCATGCAGGCTCCCAGGGCCTCCCTCCCCCAAGCACTGGGAGCCCTCTGAGAGGAAGGCTCCTGCAGCGAGTCACTCACTCCTGGCTGAGCACGCACGGAGGAGGAGGCGGCCTGAACACAAACTTGTAAATCAACTCTACTTCAGTAAAACAAATTTAAACAAAATTTAAAGAAGAAGATGGCCTGGTATCTGGTTGCCCACCCCGTGGGACTTTAGAGAATCCCATCGTGCCGAGACTGTGGGTGGAGGAGTGCTCTTCCCCCATCTGGCCCCTGGCTCTGGACCAAACACTGGTTCCCGCTGACCTGTCCCTCTCTCCAGCCTCAGAGAACTGGCAGTGTGAGGCCCCACCCCATGTCTGATGCCCCAGCAGCACGCCTGGGCATCCCCGGTGTGGGCACGAGAGCCTCATACACGTATATATTTAAGCCTTACGCTTGGCTGCATGGAACGGCGTGGAGAATGTCAGTGGCAGAGCATGAGGCAGAAACTTATTAGCGGTGATATTTCCCTGGATCCTGGCGCTGCATTCACTATTAGTTCTAATTCAGTGGCTCCCTCTACAAAAGCTTATTGTCCCCTAATGGGAAATCTACAAACCGAGTTTGACTTCTTTATTAAAAACCAACAAGCAGCGGATGAAAAGGAATCACCTGGTTCCGCCGGCCCACACCCTCCTTCCATAGCCCTGTCGCCTCGATCTGCCCCTCCCCGCCCCTTCCAACCTGTGCAGTAAGTGCTGCCGTCAACTCCTTCAGCTCTGCTGGGGCTTTTTCTTTTTTTTTTCTTTTTCAGTTGAGAGACGATCCCTTTGGTGGAGGGAGGAGGCAGCTCAGCCAAGTGACAGCTACTTAAAAATCACCCACATGCAAAAACAACCCGGAGGCAGTAACCTTTTCAAGTGTGGTCCTTAGACACAAGTGACTACACCATCCCAAAACTCTGCTCAGGAGATGATGTTCACTCACAGTCAAGGTGGCACCTGTCTTTGTTGCCAGATCCGCCCTGCTGCCACGGGCAAGGGCAGACCTGGAAGGGCAGTGCAGCGTTCCTGCTGACCCACATGACAGCTTTGAGGAAGTCGGAAAACGGCGCCCCTTCCGTGGGGCTGAGGTGGCTCTAGGCCAGGGCACATGCTGGCTTTTGCTGAGAGGGGAGCGAGGTGGACTCCTGCCCCCACCTGCCTCTGCACATGGAGCCCCCTGCTCCCTGGTATCAGGGGGAGAGGCTGAGGCTGCTGATCACTCTTTTATTCATAGCGGATAAAAGGTTAGCTCTGTCCCCGGGCCATCCACTTCCTGCTCTGGCTACATGTGACAGGCTGAGGCAAAAAGAGAAAGAGGCTCTCCCCAGGTCCCTTCCTTAAGTGACCACAGGTTGGGACGTGGGCTGGGGTTTGGGGCAGTCCCTGGGTTTCAAGATACCACGAGGGCGGATCTCTGAAGGCCTTGCTACTCAAAGTGTGGTTCCCTGACCAGAAGCATGAGCGTCTCCTGGGAGCATGTTAGAAAGGCAGAGCTTCAGCTCTTTCCCCAGATGCACTAGATAAGAATTTGCATTTTAAGAAAATGCCCAGGGAATCCACGTGAACTTTGAGGCACACTGGTCTCAGTCACATGAAGATTGGGATATCCAAGCCCCCAAGCCTAGGGCTGTGGTGGAAAGAACGTGAACCTAGGAGTCAGACAGGTCGGGATTCAAATCCTAGCTTATCAGGATTGGAAGTAAATTCAAAGGCCGCTTACTAGCCAGAAAGTGAGGAAGGCACTGGTGACCTTGTACCGCCTATGTTCCCTCCCTGAGACTCAGGTGCTGGATGGGATTGAGAGAGACTGTGTAACACGTGAAAGCAGTTGGCACAGTATGGAGCTAGAGACGTTTTAATTTCCGTTTGGTCAATCCTGCCTGCCCATCCCTGGGCGGCGCGGAACACCTCAACTCATTTCCCCAAACCTCCCCTACTCTCATCCTCTCTCACTGCCATTTCCCTAAAGCCTAGAGAGGGTCTTTCTGTGTGCAGCTGAGTTGTCTGGAATCCCCCTTTTGCACCAGAGAGCCTGGCGCACGGATGCTGCTGCTTGTACGCACATCTGTCTTATCAGCTGTACTGACGGCCCGCCTTACCGGAGCCAGGTACCACCTGCAGGATCTCATTTAATCTTCACAATATCATGAGGCAGTACCATGAGTGTCCCCATTCTGCAGATCAGGACCCTGAGGCTCAGAGAGGACAAGAGCCACAGGTCACATGGCTAGAGGGTGGCAGAGCTGGGTTTCAAAGCCATACGCCTCCCAAGCTGTGCTCCTCCCTCTATTCAGTGTCCCTTTGTGGGGGCAGCAGGATCCATAGCCGCCTTCATATCCCCCCAGGACCTTCTACTGCACCGCGCACACAGGAGGAATTCACTGCTTGATCGAGTAGAGCAAGATTCTGGTTGAAAGTGATGGGGGGGTGGGGGTGGGCGTCGGTCAGGGTTGTAAGTGTGGCCAGGGTTGGGGGGGGTTGGGGGCTGTAGTCAGGGTTGGGGCCATGTGGGGACGAATACCAGGACTTGTCCAGGATTAGCGGGGAGCGTACTCTGCTTCTCTGCTCTCACCCTCGGCATTTCAAGGTGGGAGGTTGCAGGTTAAAGGCAGGCATGCGTTTGGGCTTCTGTGGATCTCCTCCTGGCCACTCCCTGGAGCCTGAAGTGCCAGATCTAGGGTCCCAGACTCTGACTTTCCATTACTGAACCTGGTTCTGCAGAGACCCTCCATCCTCTCCTACCCTGAAATGCTGCTCCCACATGCCCAAGCTGCAGGGCTCCCTGCAGGAATCACCCTCGACTTTTCCATCACTGCCCTGTCCTATTCCATAAGCAAGTGGGGTCCCCTGCCCAGAGCTGGCCCTGGAGCCTTGGACTTGGGTTGAAAGGATGAGACTCATTAAAGCCAGAAATAAGGCAGCACCAGAAGCTGTTACCGAAGCCAGCTGGGACAGGAAGGTCATCCAGCAACCTGCTCTGGGCAAGATTGTGCTGACTGTTTGTCAAATGGCAGAGTATCTCCTGACCTGGCAATCTGATCGAATCCTTCTGGAGCCAGTAGTGCACTAACTCTTCCATCAACACGTGTTCACTCTCTCTGCAGGCAGCAGCCTTTATGAGATGGGGGTGGGTGTCTTGCGGGGCGGCGGGGAAGGCCCACTGGGCTGCTGTCAGACCGTGATTTGCATCCCCGGGATTGCTGGGGGAGCTGCATAGGGTCAACGAACCAGTGTGGAGATGGACTCAGCGACATAATTTCAGACACGGAAAGCACTAAGCTGTGCTTGATATTCATGTCAGACAAGCTGTGGTTTGGTTTCAGGCTCTTTTAGATCTTCACAGGAATGGGAAAAGGAAGTGAAGAAGAGGGGACCAGAGAGAGAGACAGAGATGACCTTCCAGGAATTCCCTTGAATTTCACCGAATATGGCTATAAATGAAGGAATCTATGACATTTCCTCCCTGCTTGAGCCCCAGCTCCTGTTCCCCCTCAGAGGGTGTCCTGAGGTCCCTGAATGAAGTTAGAGCACAGCTACTGGGCTCTTCTTGGGTCCCAGGGCCCTGTGCCTTCCATGGCTGAACCGCGAGGCGGTTTTTTAGGGGACAGCCTTTGGGACAGTCTGCTGAGTAACTCTCTGAGCTGTGGGGACCGCGGGTTCTGGCAGGGCCCCAATACTCTGGGAAGCACTCACCACCCCATATCCTGGAAGGGCAAGGCCAGTGCACCCCTGGGTACTTACAAACACCTCGATAGTGACAGGGACAGTGCTGTTCAGAGGCGGGTTGCCAGCATCCTTGGCCATGACCGTCAGATAAATCAGCCCGTTGGGTATCTGTTCATAATCCAGGGGGCGGCTCACGCTGATCACTGAAATGACAGGATAGGGCCCCAGGCCCTCTGTGAGCAGACTTTACATGTCCATCCAGCCACGGCTCCCCTTTGGGCAGAGAGGGTGTGGCTGGCTCAGCCTGAGCCAGCTCTGCCTTGCTTTCCCCTCCTGCCTCTGAACTCCCGGAGCCCCATGGTCCTGACTTAGGTTTACTGACTGCCTGACATGTGCCAGGCATAGTGTTGAGTCCAGCAGGTGGTAACTATTCTGGTGGTAACGTAAGCCCCACTTTACAGATGAGGAAACCAGGCTCAGAGAGGTTCAGTGTCTTTCCCAAAGGCACACTGCACATGCCTGGACTCTCACCATGAGTATCTTTCGTGCTCAGCCATTGATTCTCAATTTGGGAGGGAAGATGTATTGGCTTGGGAGTGGGGGGCATGGGTAGTCTGCAAAGGCATTACCACAATATTAAATTGCCACTTTCTATTTGGAAAACAGAAACAAAATTGTTGCTTTAGTAATATAAAACCCAAGGAGGGTTCCTCTAGCTGAGAAGGTGGTGAGGTGTGAGGGTGGGGAGAGGCATGGGACTGTTAAGTTTTTAAAAGGGGGCACACAGATTTTACAGAGGCCATCGGGCTGTAGCATCCAGAGCCAGGACTGCAGCTTCTCCAAGAGCATTTCTCTGACACAAATGTGGGGTGGGAGGAGGAGTGAGCACTGCACTCAGAGTCATCCAGTGCACATCTGCTCTGCCTTGGGGACACCTAGACCATCTTCAAGCATTAGGGAAGCTTCTCAGAGGAGAGGATGTCCAAATGAGCCCTAAAGCACGCCAGAGGTTAAAGGGAAGCAGGAAAAGGGACAGGGAAGAAGGGCTTTCCCAGCAGAAGGAACAGACTCTTCAAAGACATGGAAATGACCCCTGTAAGGGGAGAGAGTGTCAAGAAGTTCAAAGAGGTCGTATTCTGGTGGGGAGGCAGGTGCTGAAAAGCCACCAAGAGCCAGATCACAGGGCCTCCCTGGACAGCTTTGCTGTGTGACTTTGGGCAAGTCACCCCCTGTCTCTGGGCCCCAGTTGCTTCAACAAAAAAAACAGGTGGTCTTTTGGGATCTTGAAGCTTGAGGTTGTTGCTGCTATTCCCTTCCTGGACTCACAGTGCGGCAGGCAGGGCAAGGTCCAGAGTATGGAACTGTGCCTGGTCAAGCAGGGAAAGGCCATAGCCCAGAAGATCTGGGAAGTGGCCACAGCATGCCCAAAGGATGGGGAAACTTGGCTAACAAGCCTCTACCTGACTCCCCTCCCCCTCATCCCCCCCCAACAGATCTGGCCAGGCAGCCTTTCTTAATAGGGACCCCACACACTGTGGTAATTTCAGATGCCTGACTGGCCACAGGCCTAAGACTCAAAGAAAGATCTGGCTGAACTGAGACACAGATCTTGAGCCTATGAAGTTGTGACCCCATACCACGTGCTGCTCCAGATGACAGGAGCTGTGGGGCAGCTTCCCAAGTGGTCCAGGGTGTCTGGGAGACAGAAGGGCTCCCTCCTGAGACAGGTGTGATGTGCAACCCTGCTCCCACCTGCCGACCCTCCTTCCCAGGCTGGGCCCTCAGTCCTGCCCCACGCGTACCTCCATAGCCCTCATACACGCTGATGTCGAAGTAGCTGCCAAAGGCGGAGGCATTGACTATGCTGTAGGTGATCTTGTTGTTGGGAGGAGAGTCTTCATCTGTTGCCTGGAAGGAAGAGGGTGGACAGGGCCCTTGAGCTTTCAGTGACCCTCCGGCCAGAAGAGGGCAGGTGGGAGGGGATGGCTGGCCCCTCTCTGAGCCCCCTTTTCTGGGTGATCCAGGCCCTCCCTGTCCCTCAGCTGGAGGCTACTCTCTGGCTCCCAGCAGACACACCTCATGTTGGGGTGTGGAGGTATCTGGGGGAATCTAGGGGGCAGGCTGAAGGCCTGGGGGAATAGAGGAAGGCCAAGCCTTACCCAGAGGATGAAAAGGGTTGCCACCATACCTGGCACGGCCATCTCCTACACCCTCAGTACCAGCTGGAACATCTCATGCACAGAGGCCTTCCCTGACCTCTGGACTGGGTTTGGGCCCTGTGCTGGGCACCCATTCGTCCCCCCTCCCGATTGTAACTTCTTGTTTAATTTCTGCCTTCCTCGTTCTGCCTGCCTGTCAGCTCCATGGAAGCAGGAACTTTGCTTCCTGACTGAAGCTGATACCTAGAATCCAGCACAGTGTTTGGAACACAGTAGGTAATCTAATAAATGCACGTTTCATGAATGCAAGGAGGGAAGAAGGCACTTGGAATTGGGTCAGGGATCCTCCTTTCTCTCGGCTGTTTCTGGGGTGGCTGCATTAATTAGCTCTTTCCAGATGTCTTTGACCCTAGAGAGCCTCCAGGGGCTTCGCTCCACTCTGCATGTAAGAGGAGATGGGCGGGGAGGGAGGGCAGGGTCCACCAGGGAGCCAGGGCTACGTTAGGAGGGCGCGTGGTCCTGTCTTCTGTGTATCCCCCATGCCCACCTCCTCCACCTTCCTTCATCCCTGCCTCCTTCAGAAATAAGTTCTAAATGGAGGCTCTGGGTCCTGTCATTCTGGGTCGGCAGAGTGGGGAAGGGGCACGAGGACATTAAGAAGTTTCTGGTCAGAGGTCACCAACATGTGGTGGGGACTCATTGCAGGAGGATGCTTGGAGCGTAGAGTCCCAAGTTCTAGTCCTGGCTCTCTCCTCTACTAATTCATGGCGTCTGCCGCTCCCCTCCTGTTTCCCCTTCCATGAACTGGGTTGTGCCCATGGTTTCTGGTGCCTTCCAGCTGCAGCAGTACCTGATTCTAAGCAGTCATTAAAGGGCTTGGATGGGGGGCCTTATACAGGCAACTGCTCAGAACTCACCAAGGGAGATGGCGGGTGAATGGAGACCTAAAATCTAAGCTGAGACAGACACTAGCCTCACTCAGTAACCAGGGACATGAAGTGCCACTCAGAGGTGGCCTGACACAGATCAAGAATATGACCCCCGATCTGAGGAGAATTCTTTGTGGATGGGCAGTTAGTACTTCTTGCAGTGGCTTCCTGAGCGGGCGGTCAAGGGGAAACCAGAGAGAGAAGGACAAGGTAAACAGACAGATCAAAGGGCAGCCCGGCATCTTACCCGGAGCCGCACCAGCTGTGTTACGGAAGGCTCATTCTCTCTCAGGGCACCCACATAGGCGTCCTTCTGGAAGGTGGGCACGTTGTCGTTGACATCCAACACGTTGATCCTGACCCGGCCTGTGGTTTCCTCACCACCCCCGTCCCGGGCGAGGACTGTCAAGGTGTAGCGCTGGATGACCTCATAGTCCAGTCTGGCAATCAGCATGATGAGTCCCGTGTCCTTGTCCAGAGAGAACCTATGTCAGGCAGGAAGGAGGAAGGGAAAGGACACCTTTGTTTCAAGCAGCTTGCAGTTAAGGGCCTGCATTTACCAGCCTGTCCTTGTCCAAGGTGATAAACAGAGAGAAATTAATGAAGTCTGAAATCTGCCTTCTCTTTCATTTTCCCTAAATAAGAAGAACAGCTATGTTTAACAGGAGGTGGGGCAGGATGAGGTGGGCAGGGGTCAGTACCACATGAGGGGTGGAGTGGTGGTCAGGTACTGAAAGGGCAGGAGTGTGTTGATTTAATCAAAGAGGAGACAGGCAGAATGACCCTCCTCTTGCTGTGAACAAGACTTTCTGCTTACTGGAGACATTTAGATGTTGAAGAACTGTGATGGTCAGAAATTCTTAAAACTGATACCACAGACATACAAAGGATCATTAGTGACTATTAAGAAAAATTATATGCCAAAAAATTGAACAATCTAGACAAAATGAGTAAATTCCAGGAAACATACAACCTGCCAAGACTGAATCACGAAGAAATATAAAATCTGAACACGCTGATTACTAGTAAGGAGATTGAACCAGTAATCAAAAATCTCCCCCAGGAGGAGCTTCAAGATGGCAGAAGACTAAGACGTGGAGATCACCCTCCTCCCCCCAAATACATCAGAAATACATGTACATGTGGAACAACTCCTACAGAACACCTACTGAACGCTGGCAGAAGACCTCAGACTTCCCGAAAGGCAAGAAACTCCCCAAGTACCTGGGTAGGGCAAAAGAAAAAAGAAAAAACAGAGACAAAAGAATAGGGACGGGACCTGCACCAGTGGGAGGGAGCCGTGAAGGAGGAAAGGTTTCCACACACTAGGAAGCCCCTTCGCGGGCAGAGACTGCCCGCGGAGGGGCGAAGCTTCGGAGCCACGGAGGAGAGCACAGCAACAGGGGTGCGAAGGGCAAAGAGGAGAGACTCCCGCACAGAGGATCGGTGCTGACCAGCATTCACCAGCCCGAGAGGCTCGTCTGCTCACCCGCCGGGACGGGCGGGGGCTGGGAGCTGAGGCTCGGGCTTCGGAGGTCGGATCCCAGGGCGAGGACTGGGGTTGGCAGCGTGAACACAGCCTGAAGGGGGCTAGTGCACCCCAGCTAGCCGGGAGGGAGTCCGGGAAAAGGTCTGGAGCTGCCGAAGAGGCAAGAGACTTTTTCTTGTCTCTTTGTTTCTTGGTGCGCGAGAAGAGGGGATTAAGAGCACCGCTTTAACGAGCTCCAGAGACAGGCGTGAGCCGCGGCTATCAGCGCGGACCCCAGAGACTGGCATGAGATGCTAAGGCTGCTGCTGCAGCCACCAAGAAGCCTGTGTGCAAGCACAGGTCACTCACCACACCTCCCCTCCTGGGAGCCTGTTCAACCCGCCACTGCCAGGGTCCTGTGATCCAGGGACAACTTCCCCAGGAGAACGCACGGCGTGCCTCAGGCTGGTGCAACGTCACGCTGGCCTCTGCCACCGCAGGCTCACCCCGCACTCTGTACCCCTCCCTACCTCCGGCCTGAGTGAGCCAGAGCCCCCTAATCAGCTGCTACTTTAACCCCGTCCTGTCTGGGCGGGAAAAGACACCCTGAGGCGGCCTACACGCAGAGGCAGGTCCAAATCCAAAGCTGAACCCCAGGAGCTGTGCGAATAAAGAAGAGAAAGGGAAATCTCTCCCAGCAGCCTCAGAAGCAGCGGATTAAATCTCCACAATCAACTTGATGTACCCTGCATCTATGGAATACCTGAATAGACAACGAATCATCCCAAATCGAGGAGGTGGATTTTTCCTTTTGCTCTTTTTGTGAGTGTGAATGTGTATGCTTCTTTGTGTGATTTTGTATAGCTTTGCTTTTACCATTTGTCCTAGGGGTCTGTCTGTCCATTTTTTTTTTTTTAGTATACTTTTTAGCACTTGTTATCATTGGTGGATTTGTTTTTTGGATTGGTTGCTCTCTTCTTTCTTTCTTTTTTATTACTTACAATTTTTTTAATAATTATTTTTTATTTTTAATTTTAATAACTTTTTACTTTACTTTACTTTACTTTAATTTAATCTTCTTCTTTCTTTCTTTCTCTTCTCCCGTTTATTCTGAGCCGTGTGGATGACAGGCTCTTGGTGCTCCAGCCAGGCGTCAGGGCTGCACCTCTGAGGTGGGAGAGCCAAGTTCAGGACATTGGTCCACAAGAGACCTCCCAGCTCCACGTAATATCAAATGGCGAAAATCCCCCCGAGATCTCCATCTTAACCCCAAAACCCAGCTCCACTCAATGACCAGCAAGCTCCAGTGCTGGACACCCCATGCCAAACAACTAGCCCTCAAACACAATAACTTAAGCAAAATGAGAAGACAGAGAAACACACAGCAGATGAAGGAGCAGGTAAAAACCCACCAGACCTAACAAATGAAGAGGAAATAGGCAGTCTACCCGAAAAAGAATTCAGAATAATGATAGTAAAGATGATCCAAAATCTTGGAAATAGAATGGAGAAAATACAAGAAACGTTTAATAAGGACCTAAAAGAACTAAAGAGCAAACAAACAGTGATGAACAACACAATAAATGAAATTACATATTCTCTAGAAGGGATCAATAGCAGAATAACTGAGGCAGAAGTACGGAAAAATGACCTGGGAGATAAAATAGTGTAAATAACTACTGCAGAGAAGAATAAAGAAAAAAGAATGAAAAGAATTGAGGACAGTCTCAGAGACCTCTGGGACAACATTAAAGTCACCAACATTCAAATTATAGGGGTCTCAGAAAAAGAAGAGAAAAAGAAAGGGACTGAGAAAATATTTGAAGATATTATAGTGGAAAACTTCCCTAATATGGGAAAGGAAATAGTTAATCAAGTCCAGGAAGCACAGAGAGTCCCATACAGGATAAATCCAAGGAGAAATGCGCCAAGACACATATTAATCAAACTATCAAAAATTAAATACAAAAAAAAATATTAAAAGCAGCAAGGGAAAAATAACAAATAACATACAAGGGAATCCCCATAAGGTTAACTCTGCAAGCCAGAAGAGAGTGGTAGGACATATTTAGAGGGATGAAGGGGAAAAACCTACAACCAAGATTACTCTACCCAGCAAGAATGTCATTCAGATTCAATGGAGAAATTAAAACCTCTACAGACAAGCAAAAGCTAAGAGAATTCAGCACCACCAAACCAGTTTTACAACAAATGCTAAAGGAACTTCTCTAGGCAAGAAACACAAGAGAAGGAAAAGACCTACAAAAACAAACCCAAAACAATTAAGAAAATGGGAATAGGAACATACATATCAATAATTACCTTAAATGTAAATGGATTAAATGCTCCAACCAAAAGACATAGACTGCCTGAATGGATACAAAAACAAGACCTGTATATATGCTGTCTATAAGAGACCCACTTCAGACCTAGGGACGCATACAGATTGAAAATGAGGGGATGGAAAAAGATATTCCATGCAAATGGAAATCAAAATAAAGATGGAGTAGCAATTCTCATATCAGACAAAATAGACTTTAAAACAAAGACTATTACAAGAGACAAAGAAGGACACTACATAATCATCAAGGGATCAATCAAATAAGAAGATATAACAATTGTAAATATTTATGCACCCAACACAGGAGCACATCAATACATAAGGCAAATACTAACAGCCATAAAAGGGGAAATATAGCAAAGATCAATAAAACTAAAAGCTGGTTCTTTGAGAAGATAAACAAAATTGATAAACCACTAGCCAGACTCATTAAGTAAAAAAGGGAGAAGACGCAGATCAATAGAATTAGAAATGAAAAAGGAGAAGTAACAACGGACACTGCAGAAATACAAACGATCATGAGAGATTACTACAAGAAACTCTATGCCAATAAAATGGACAACCTGGAAGAAATGGACAAATGCTTAGAAATGCACAACCTTCTGAGACTGAACCAGGAAGAAATAGAAAACATGAACAGACCAATCACAAGCACTGAAACTGAAACAGTGATTTAAAATCTTCCAACAAACAAAAGCCCAGGACCAGGTGGGTTCACAGGCGAATTCCATCAAACATTTAGAGAAGTGCTAACATCTATCCTTCTCAAACTCTTCCAAAATGTAGCAGAGGGAGGAACACCCCCAAACTCATTCTACGAGGCCACCATCACCCTGATACCAAAACCAGACAAAGATGTCACAAAGAAAGAAAACTATAGGCCAATATCACTGATGAACATAGATGC
>NC_041233.1:23505918-23506943 GCF_002837175.3 Physeter macrocephalus | reverse complement strand
TGCTACCAGAAAACTACTAGAGCTAATCAATGAATTTGGTAAAGTAGCAGGATACAAAATTAATGCACAGAAATCTCTGGCATTCCTAAACACTAATGATGAAAAATCTGAAAGTGAAATTAAGAAAACACTCCCATTTACCACTGCAACAAAAAGAATCAAATACCTAGGAATAAACCTACCTAAGGAGACAAAAGACCTGTATGCAGAAAATTATAAGACATTGACAAAAGAAATTAAAGATGATACAAACAGATGGAGAGATATACCATTTCCTTGGATTGGAACAATCAACATTGTGAAAATGACTCTACTACCCAAAGCAATCACAGATACAATGCAATCCCTATCAAATTACCAATGGCATTTTTCACAGAACTGGAACAAAAAAATTTCACAATTTGTATGGAAACACAAAAGACCCCGAATAGCCAAAGCAATCTTGACAAAGAGAAACGGAGCTGGAGGAATCAGGCTCCCAGACTTCAGACTATACTACAAAGCTACAGTAATCAGAACAGTATGGTACTGCCACAAAAACAGAAATATAGATGAATGGAACAGGATAGAAAGCCCAGAGATAAACCCATGCACATATGGTCACCTTATCTTTGATAAAGGAGGCAAGAATATACAGTGGAGAAAAGACAGCCTCTTCAATAAGTGGTGCTGGGAAAACTGGACAGCTACATGTAAAAGTATGAAATTAGAACACTCCCTAACACCACACACAAGAATAAACACAAAATGGGTTAAAGACCTAAATGTAAGGCCAGACACTATCAAACTCTTAGAGGAAAACATAGGCAGAACACTCTATGACATAAATCACAGCAAGATCCTTTTTGACCCATCTCCTAGAGAAATGGAAATAAAAACAAAAATAAACAAATGGGACCTAATGAAACTTAAAAGCTTTTGCACAGCAAAGGAAACCATAAACAAGACCAAAAGACAACCCTCAGAATGGGAGAAAATAGTTGCAAATGAAGCAACCGACAAAGGATTAATCTCCAAAATTTAAA
>NC_041233.1:23494801-23505908 GCF_002837175.3 Physeter macrocephalus | reverse complement strand
AATGTTGGAGAGGGTGTGGAGAAAAGGGAACCCTCTTGCACTGTTGGTGGGAATGTAAATTGATACAGCCACTATGGAGAACAGTATGGAGGTTCCTTAAAAAAACTAAAAATAGAACTACCATATGAACCAGCAATCCCACTACTGGGCATACACCCTGAGAAAACCATAATTCAAAAAGAGTCATGTACCACAATATTTACTGCAGCTCTGTTTACAATAGCCAGGACATGTAAGCAACCTAAGTGTCCATTGACAGATGAATGGATAAAGAAGATGTGGCACATATATACAATGGAATATTACTCAGCCATAAAAAGAAACGAAATTGAGTTATGTGAAGTGAGGTGGATGGACCTAGAATCTGTCATACACAGTGTAGTAAGTCAGAAAGAGAAAAACAAATACCGTATGCTAACACATATATATGGAATCTAAAAATCAAAAAATAAATGGTCATGAAGAACCTAGGGGCAAGACGGGAATAAAGATGCAGACCTACTAGAGAATGGACTTGAGGATATGAGGAGGGGAAAGGGTAAGATGGGACAAAGTGAGAGAGAGGCATGGACATATATACACTACCAAATGTAAAATAGATAGCTAGTGGGAAGCAGCCACATAGCACAGGGAGATCAGCTTGGTGCTTTGTGACCACCTAGAGGGGTGGGATAGGGAGAGTGGGAGGAAGGGAGACGCAAAGGGGAAGAGATATGGGGATATACGTATATGTCTAACTGATTCACTTTGTTATAAAGCAGAAACTAACACACCATTGTAAAGCAATTCTACTCCAGTAAATATGTTAAAAAAAAACTCTCCCAAACAAAAGTCCAAGACCAGGTGGCTTCACTGGTGAATTCTATCAAAAATTTAAAGAACAATCAATTCCAATCCTTCTCAAACTCTTCCCAAAAACAGAAGAGTAAGGAGTACTTCCAAACTCATTTTATGATTCCAGCATTACCCTGATACCACAACCAGACAAGGACACCACAAGAAAAGAAAATTACAGGCCAATATCCCTATGAACAAAGATGTAAAAACTTCACAAAATATTAGCAAACCAAATTCAACAGAACATTAAGAGGATCATATACCATGATCAAGTGGGATTTATTCCAGGGATGCAAAGATGGTTCAACTTCTGCAAATCAATGTGACACACTACATTAACACAGTGAAAGATATCATATGATCATCTCAATAAATACAGAATAAGCATGTGACAAATTTCAATATCCATTTATGATAACAATTCTCAACAAACTGGGTATAGAGGGAAAGTACCTCAGGATAATAAAAGCCATATGTGACAAGCCCAAAGCTAGCATTATACTCAATGCTGAAAACTTGAAAGCTTTATCTCTAAGATCAGAACAAGATAATGATGCCCACTCTCACCACTTTTATTCAACGTAGTACTGAAAGTCCTAGCCAGAACAATTAAGCAAGAAAGAAAAAGCCATTCAAATCTGAAAAGAAGTAAAACTGTCACTACTTGCAGATGACATGATATTATATAAAGAAAACACAAGACTCCACCAAAAAACTGTTAGAATAAAAGGAATTTGGTAAAGTTGCAGTATACAAAATCAATATACAAAAATCTGTTTTATTTCTACACACTAATAATGAACTATCAGAAAGAAAAATTAAGAAAAAAATCCCATGTACAGTTGCATCAAAAAACAATAAAATACTACCTAGGAATAAATTTAACCGAGGAGGTGAAAGACCTGCACACTGAAAAATATGACATTGATGAAAGAAATTGAAAAAGACCAATAAATGGAAAGATAATCCATGTTCATGGATTGGAAGAGTTAATATTGCTAAAATTTCCATACTAGCTAAAGCAATCTGCAGATTCAGTGCAGTCTCTATCAAAATTCCAATGGCATTTTTCACAGAAATAGAACAAACAATCCTAAAATTTGTGTGGAACCATAACAGACCCCTGGTAGCCAAACTAATCTTGAGAAAGAAGAATAAAGCATCATGCGCCCTGATTTCAAACTATATCACAAAGTTATAGGAATCAAAACAGTATGGTACTGGCATAAAAGCAAACACATAGATCAGAGGAACTCTGGTCTGAAATGCTGGGTGGAGACCTCTGTCTGTGGTACCCTATGAGCAAGTGAAGCTAGATGAAGCACAAAGGCAAAGAAAAAAAAAGTTCTTGTTGGGAGACAAGATGGCAGAGTAGAAGGATGTGACCTGACCTCTTCTTAAGAAAAGACCAAAATCACAACTAACTGCTGAACACCCATCAGCAAAAAAAAGCTGGAACCTACCAAAAAAGATATCCTACATCCAAAGACAAAGAAGAAACCATAACGAGATGATATGAGGGGTGCAATCGTGAAAAAATCAAATCCCATACCTACTGGGTGGGCAGCCCAGAAACTGGAAAATAATTATATCACAGAAGTTCTCCCACAGGAGTGAAAGTTCTGAGCCCCACATCAGGCTCCCCAGCCTGGGGGTCTGGCAACGGGAGGAGGAGCCCTCAGATAATCTGGCTTTGAAGACCAGTAGAGTTTGATCACAGAAATTCCAAAGGACTGGGGGAAACAGAAACTCCACTTGTGGAGTGCGCACACAAGGTCTTGTGTACACCAGGACCCAGGAAAAGAGCAGTGACCTCATAAGAGCCTGGGCCACACCTACCTCCTGGTATCGGCAGGTCTACTGCAAATGTGGGGGCAGTTGTGGCTTACTGCATGGACAAAGACACTGGCAGCCACAGTTCTGGTGAGTACTTATTGGCATAAGCCCTCCTGGAGGTGGCCATTTTCTCACAAAGACCTGGCCCCAACCAACAGCTTGTAGGCTCCAGTGTTGGGATGCCTCAGACCAAAAAACATACAAGGAGGGAAAACAGTCTTACCCATCAGCAGACAAGTTCCTGGAAGTCTTCCTGACCACAAAACTGCCTGCTAAACACAACCCCTGACAAAGCTCTGCCTCAAAGGGACAAGATCCAGCTCCACTTGCCAGTGGGCAGGAACCAGTAGCTCCCACCAGGAAACCTGCACAAGCCTCTGACTGCCTCATCCACCAGGGTGCAGAAAGCAGAAGCAAGAAGAACTACAACACTGCAGCATGCAGAACAGAAACTGTAATCATAGAAAGTTAGACAAAATGAGACAGCAGAGGAATATGTTTCCAGAAGGAAAAACATAAAACCCCAGAAGAACAACTAAGTGAAGAGAAGATAGTCAATCTACTCAAAAAAGAATTCATAGAAATGATAGTAAAGATGTTCCAAGATCTCAGAAAAAGAATGGCGTCACAGATCAAGAAGACACAAGAAATATTTAACAAAGACCTAGAAGAACTAAAGAACAAACAGAGATGAACAATACAATAAGTGAAATGAAAAATACACTAGAAGGAATCAATAGCAGAGTAACGGAGGCAGAAAACCGCTAAGTGACCTGGAAGACAGAACGGTGGAAATCACTGCCACGGAACAGAATAAAGAAAAAAGAATGAAATGAAGACAGTCTAAGAGACCTCTGGGACAACATTAAATGCACCAACGTTTGCATTATAGGGGTCCCAGAGAAGAAGAAGAGAGAGAAAGGACCTGAGAAAATATGTGAATAGATAAAAGCTGCAAACTTCTCTAACATGGGGAAGGAAATAGGCACCCAAGTCCAGGAAGCATGGAGAGTTCCTGGCAGGATAAACCCAAGGAGGAACATGCCGAGACACAGAGTAAGCTAAAGACAAAGAAAAAATATTAAAAGTAACAAGAGAAAAGCAACAAATAACACACAAGGGAACTCCCATAAGTTTATCAGCTGATTGCTCAGCAGCAACTCTGCAGGCCAGAAGGGAGTGGCATGATATATTTAAAGTGATGAAAGGGAAGAACCTACAACCAAGAATACTCTACCCAGCAAGGCTCTCATTAAGATTAGATGGGGAGGGCTTCCCCGGTGGCACAGTGGTTGAGAGTCCACCTGCAGATGCAGGGGACACGGGTTCGTGCCCTGGTCCGGGAGGGTCCCACATGCCGCAGAGCCGCTAGGCCCATGAGCCATGGCTGCTGCGCCTGTGCGTCCGGAGCCTGTGCTCCGCAACGGGAGAGGCCACGACAGTGAGAGGCCCACGTACCGCAAAAAAAAAAAAAAAAAAAAAAAGATTAGATGGGGAGGGACTTCCCTGGTGGTCCAGTGGTTAAGACTTTGCCTTCCAATGCAGGGGTTGCAGGTTCAATCTCTGGTCGGGGAGCTAAGATCCCACAAGCCTCGGGGCCAAAAAAACCAAAACAAAAAGCAGAAGCAATTTTGTAACAAAACCAATAGAGACTTTAACAATGGTCCACATCAAAAAAAAATCTTAAAAAAAAAAGATTCGATGGATAAATCAAAAGCTTTACAGATAAGTAAAAACTAAGAGAATTCAGCACCACCAGACCAGCTTTACAACAAATACTAGGGGAACTTCTCTAGGCAGAAAAGAAAAGGCCACAACAAGAAACGAGAAAATTATGAATGTTGAAGCTCACTGGTAAAGGCAAACATACAGTAGAGGTAAGAAATCATCCACACACAAATTTGTATCAAAATCAGCATTTGTGAGAAGAGGAGACTACAGATGCAGGATGCTGGAAATGCATTTGAAATTAAGAGACCAGCAACTCGTTTATATATAGACTGCTATATCAAAACCTCATGGGAATCACAAACCAAAAATCTACAGTAGATACACACACACACACACACACACACACACACACATACACACACACAAGAAAGCAATCCAAACATGAAACTAAAGATAATCATCAAATCACAAGAGAAGAGAAGAAATGAGGAAGGGAACAAAAAGAAATCCACAGAAACAAATCCAAAAGAGTTAACAAAATGGCAATAAGAATATTACTTACTGATAATTACCTTAAATGTAAATGGATTAAATGCTCCAACCTAAAGACACAGGCTGGCTGAATGGATACAAAAACAAGACCCGGATATACGCTGTGTACAAGAGATCCACTTCAGATCTAGGGACACATACAGACCGACAGGGAGGGGATGGAAAAAGGTATTCCATGCAAATGGAAATAAAAGAAAGCTGGAGTAGCAATACTCATATCAGACAAAATAGACTTTAAGATAAAAACTTGAAAGAGACAAAAAAGGACACTACATAATGATCAAGGGATAAAACCGAGAAGAAGATATAACAATTGTAAATATATATGCACCCAACATAGGAGGACCTCAATATATAAGGCAAATGCTAACAGCCGTAAGTGGAGAAAGTGACAGTAACATAACAATAGTAGGGACTTTAACACCCCACTTACATCAATGGACAGATAATCCAGACAGAAAATCAATAAAGAAACACAGGCCTTAAATGACACATTAGACCAGATGGACTTATTTGATATTTATAGAACATTCCATCCAAAAGCAGTAGAATACAGTCTTCTCAAGTGCACATGGAACATTCTCAGGGTACGTCACATGCTGGTCCATGAAACAAGGCTTGGTAAATTTAACGAAATTGAAATCATATCAAGCCTCTTTCAGACCACAATGTTATGACATTAGAAATCAATTACAAGAAAAAAAACCTGTAAAAAACAGAACACGTGGAGGCTAAAGAATACCAAACAACCAATGGATCACTGAAGAAATCAAAGAGGAAATAAATCCCTACAGACAAATGACAACAAGAACACAATGATCCAAAACCTATGGGACACAGCAAAAGCAGTTCTAAGAGGGAAGTTTGTAGCAATACAATCTTACCTCAGAAAACAAGAAAAATCTCAAATAAACAACCTAACCCTGCAGCTAAAGCAACTAGAGAAAGAAGAACAAACAAAACCCAAAGTTAGTAGAAGAAATAATAAAGATGAGAGCAGAAATAAGTGAAATAGAGACAAAGAAAACAATAGAAAAGATCAATGAAACTAAAAGCTGGTTCTTTGAGAAAATAAACAAAATTGATAAACCTTTAGCCAGACTCATCAAGATAAAAAGGGAGAGGCTCAAATCACTAAAATTATTAATGAAAAAGAAGTTACAACAGACTTCAGAAATACAAAGGATAATAAGAGACTACTATAAGCAACTATATGTCAATAAAATGGACAACCTAGAAGAAATGGACAAATTCTTAGAAAGGTACAATCTCCCAAGACCGAACCAGGAAGAAATAGAAAATATGAACAGACCAGTCACAAGTACTGAAATTGAACCTGTGATTTAAAAACTTCTAACAAACAAAAGTCCAGGGCCACATGGCTTCACAGGCAAATTCTATCAAACATTTAGAGAAGAGCTAACAACTATCCTTCTTAAACTCTTCCAAAATATAGCAGAGGGAGGAACACTCCCAAACTCTTTCTATGAGGCCACCATCACCCTGATACCAAGACCAGACAAAGATACCACAAAAAAAAGAAAATTACAGGCCAATATCACCAATGAACATAAACGCAAAAATTCTCAGCAAAATACTAGCAAAACAAATCTGGCAATACATTAAAAGGATCATTCACCATGATCAAGTGGGATTTATCTTATGGATGAAAGGGCTTTTCAATATCTGCAAATCATTCAGTGTGATACACCACATCAACAAACTGAAGAATAAAAACCTTATGATCATCTCAATAGATGCAGAAAAAGCTTTTTGGGGCTTCCCTGGTGGCGCAGTGGTTGCGCGTCCGCCTGCCGATGCAGGGGAACCGGGTTCGCGCCCCGGTCTGGGAGGATCCCACTTGCCACGGAGCAGCTGGGCCTGTGAGCCATGGCCGCTGAGCCTGCGCGTCCGGAGCCTGTGCTCCACAACGGGAGAGGCCACAACAGAGGGAGGCCCGCACCACAAAAAAAAAAAAAAAAAGAAAAAGCTTTTGATCAAATTCAATACCTGTTTGTTATAGAAACTCTCCAGATAGTGGGAATAGAGGGAACATAATAAAGGCCATATATGACAAGCCACAGTTAACATCATTCTCAATGGAGAAAAGCTGAAAGCATTTCCTCTAAGATCAGGAACGGGCTTCCCTGGTGGCGCAGTTGTTGAGAGCCCGCCTGCCGATGCAGGGCACACGAGTTCGTGCCCCGGTCCGGGAAGATCCCACATGCCGCGGAGCGGCTGGGCCCGTGAGCAATGGCTGCTGAGCCTGTGCGTCCGGAGCCTGTGCTCTGCAATGGGAGAGGCCACAACAGTGAGAGGCCCGCGTAACACACACACACACACACACACACACACACACACACACACACACACACACACACACAAAAGATCAGGAACAAGACAAGATGTCCACTCTCACCAGTTTTATTCAACATAGTTTTGGAACTCCTGGCCACAGCAGAGAACAAAAAGAAATACAGGAATCCAAATTGGAAAACTAGAAGTAAAACCATCACTGTTTGCAGATGACATTATACACAGAAAATCCTAAAAATGCTACCAGCAAACTACTAGAGCTCATCAATGAATTTGGTAAAGTTGCAGGATACAAAATTAATACACAGAAATCTCCTTCATTCCTATACACTAACAATGAAAGATCAGAAGAGAAATTAAAGAAACAATCCCATTTTTACCATCGCATCAAAATGAATAAAATACTTAGGAATAAACCTACCTAAGGGTGCAAAGCCCTGTACTCTGAAAACTATAAGACACTGATGAAAGAAATCAAAGATGACACAAACAGATGGAAAGGTATACCATATTCTTGGTTTGGAAGAATCAATATTTTCAAAATGACTATAATATCCAAGGCAATCTACGGATTCAGTGCGATCCCTATCAAATTACCAATGGCATTTTTTCACAGGTCTAGAACAAAAAAATTTCAAATTTGCATGGAAACACAAAAGACCCTTAATAGCCAAAACAACGCTGAGAAAGAAAAATGGAGCTGGAAGAATCAGGCTCCCTGACTTTGGACTATACTACAAAGCTGCAGTCATCAAAACGGTATACTACTGGCACAAAAACAGAAATATAGATCAATGAAACAAGATATAAAGCCCAGAAATAAACCCACACACCTAAGGTCAATTAATCTATGACAAAGGATGCAAGAATATACAATGGAGAAAAGACAGTCTCTTCAACAAATGGTGCTGGGAAAACTGGACAACTATATGCAAAAGAATGAAATTAAAACATCCTTTAACACCATACACAAAAATAAACTCAAAATGGATTAAAGACCCAAGTGTAAGCACAGATACTATAAAACTCTTAGAAGAAAACACAGGCAGAACACTCTGACATAAATCGCAGCAATTTCTTTTTTAATCCATCTCCTAGAGTAATGGAAATAAAACCAAAAATAAACAAATGCAACCTAATTAAACTCAAAACTTTGGCACAGCAAAAGAAACCATAAACAAAATGAAAAGACAAACCACTGAATGGGAGAAAATATTTGCAAATGATGCAACTGACAAGGGATTAATCTCCAAAATCTACAAACAGCTCATGCAGCTCAATATCCAAAAACAAACAAGCAAACAACCAACCAGACAACTCAATCAAAAAATGAGAAGATTAAACAGACATTTCTCCAAAGAAGACATACAGGTGGCCAAAAGGCACATGAAAAGATGCTCAACACTGCTAATTATTAGAGAAATGGAAATCAAAACTACAATGAGGTAAACCCTCACCCCCATCAGAATGGCCATCATCAAAAAGTCTAAAAACAATAAATGCTGGAGAGGGCATGGAGAAAAGGGAACGCTCCTACACTGCTGGTGGGAATGTAAATTTGTACAACCACTATGGAGAACTACATGGAGATTCTTTGAAAAAATAAAAATAGAGCTACCATATGATCCAGCAATCCTACTCCTGGGTATATATGTGGAGAAACCCATAATTCAAAAAGATACATGCACCCCAGTGTTCACTGCAGCAGTATTTATGATAGCCAGGAAAGGGAAGAAACCTAAATGTCCTCTGACAGAGGAATGGGTAAAGAAGATGTGGCACATATACACAGTGGAATATTACTCAGCCATAAGAAAGAACGAAATTATGCCATTTGCAGCAACATGAATGGACCTAGAGATTATCATCCTAAATGCAGTAAGTCAAACAGAGAAAGACAGATACCATATGATATCACTTATATGCAGAATCTAAAAAAGAATGACACAAATGAACTTATTTCCAAAACAGAAAGAGGCTCAGAGACTTAGAAAAGAAACTTTCCCCTTTCCAAAGGGGAAAGGACGTGGGAGAGGAGGGATAAATTGGGAGTTTGGGACTGACATATACACACTACTATATATAAAACAGATAATCAACAAGGACCTACTATATAGCACAGGGAACTCTACTAAATATTCTGTAATAACCTATATGGGAAAAGAATCTGACAAAGAATGGATATATGTATTTGTATAACTGAATCACTGTGCTGTACACCTGAAACTAATAGAATATTGTAAATCAACTACACTCCAGTATAAAATAAAAATTAAATTTAAAAAAAACACCAAAAGAAATAAACTGGACCACTATTTTATCATTTACAAAAATCAATTGCAAATAGATTAAACACTTTAATGTAAGACCTGAAACCACAAAACTAGGAGGAGAGCTAGGCAGTAAGCTTTTTGCCATCACTCTTAATGATGACTTTTTGGACTTGACACCAAAAGCAAAGGCAACAAAAAAGAAGTGGGACTACATTAAACTAAAAAGTTTGTGAACAGCAAAGGAAGCCATTAACAAAATCAAAAGACAGCCTATGGAATAGGAAAATATTTTTGCAAATCATGTATCAGATAAGGGGTTCATATCCAAAATATGCATGTAAAGATCTCATATAACTCAATAGCCAAAAAAAAAAAAAAGACAAAATAAAACAAAAACCAATTTAAAAAATGGGCAGAGACTCTGAATAGTCATTTTTCTAAAGGGGACATACAAATGGTCAACAGGCATACAAAAAGATGCTCAACATCACTAATCGTCAGGGAATTGCAAATCAAAACCACAGTGAGATATCACCTCACACCTGTCAGAATGGTTATCTTCAAAAAACCAAGAAGTAACAAGTGTTGGCAAGAATGTGAAAAAAGGGAATGCTTGCGCACTGTTGGTGGGAATTTATCAATAAATTGGAGCACCCACTATGGTAAACAGTATGGAGGTTCCTCAAAGAACCAAAAATAGAGCTACCATATCATCCAGCAATTCCACCTCTGGGCATTTATCTGAAGAAAACAAAAACACTAACTTGAAAAGGTATCTGTACCCCCATGTTCACTGCAGCATTATTTATAATAGCCACGGTGCGGAAACAATGTAAATGTCCATCAAAGAATGACTGGATAAAGAAAATGTGGGGTGTGTGTGTACACATCCCCCCCACACACACAACAGAATATTATTCAGCCATAAAAAGAAGGAAATCCTGCCGTTTGTGACAATATGAATGGATCTCCTGAGGGCATTATGCTAAGTGAAATAAATCAGACAGAGAAAGACAAATACAATCTGATCTCACTTATATGTGGAATCTAAAACAAACAAAAACAGAGTTCATAAATACAGAGAACATTGGTGGTTGCTAGAGGCAGGGTGTGGGAGGTGGATGGGAAATATGGGTGAAAGAGGTCAAAAAGGACAAACTCTACACGCAACTATATGCCAATAAAATGGACAACCTTGAAGAAATGGACAAACTATTAGAAAAGCACAACCTTCAGAGACTGAAAGAGGAAGAAATAGAAAATATAAACACACCAATCACAAGCACTGAAATTGAAACTGTGATTAAAAATCTTCCCACAAACAAAAGCCCAGGACCAGATGGCTTCACAGGCGAATTCCATGAAACATTTAGAGAAGAGCTAACACCTATCATTCTCAAACTTTTCCAAAATATAACAGAGGGGGGAACACCCCCAAACTCATTCTACGAGGCCACCATCACCCTGATATCAAAACCAGACAAAGATGTCACAAAGAAAGAAAACTATATGCCAATATCACTGATGAACATAGATGCAAAAATCCTCAACAAAATATAGCAAACAGAATCCAACAGCACATTAAAAGGATCATACACCATGATCAAATGGGCTTTATCCCA
>NC_041233.1:23493391-23494739 GCF_002837175.3 Physeter macrocephalus | reverse complement strand
TGAAAAACTCAAAGCATTTCCTCTAAGATCAGGAACAAGACAAGTTTGCCCACTCTCACCACTATTATTCAACATAGTTTTGGAAGTTTTAGCCACAGCAATCAGAAAAGAAAAAGCAATAAAAGGAATCCAAATCAGAAAAGAAGAAGTAAAACTGTCATTATTCGCAGATGACATGATACTATACATAGAGAATCCTAAAGGTGCTACCAGAAAACTCCTAGAACTAATCAATGAATTTGGTAAAGTAGCAGGATAGAAAATCAATGCACATAAATCTCTTGCATTCCTATACACTAACGATGAAAAATCTGAAAGAGAAATTAAGGAAACACTCCCATATACCACTGCAACAAAAAGAATAAAATACCTAGGAATAAATCTACCTAAGGAGACAAAAGGCCTGTATGCAGAAAACTGTAAGACACTGATGAAAGAAATTAAGGATAATACAAACAGAGGAGAGATAGATCATGTTCTTGGGTTGGAAGAATCAACACTGTGAAAATGACTATACTACCCAAAGCAATCTACAGATTCAATGCAATCGCTATCAAACTACCAATGGCATTTTTCACAGAACTAGAACAAAAAATGTCACAATTTGTATGGAAACACAAAAGACTGCAAAGAGCCAAAGCAATCTTGAGAAAGAAAAACGGAGCTGGAGGAATCATGCTTCCTGACTTCAGACTATACTACAAGGCTACAGTAATCAAGACAGTATGGTACTGGCAAAAAAACAGATATAGATCAATGGAACAGGATAGAAAGACCAGAGGTAAAGCCACACACATATGGTCATCTTATCTTTGATAAAGAAGGCAAGAATATACAGTAGAGAAAAGACAGCCTCTTCAATAAGTGGTGCTGGGAAAACTGGACAGCTGCACATAGAAGATTGAAATTAGAACACTCCCTAACACCATATACAAAAATATACTCAAAATGGATTAAAGACCTAAATGTAAGGCCAGACACTATAAAACTCTCAGAGGAAAACATAGGCAGAACAGTCCATGACATTAATCACAGCAAGATCCTTTTTCACCCACCTCCTAAAGAAATGTAAATAAAAACAAAAATAAACAGATGGGAGCTAATGAAACTTAAAAGCTATTGCACAGCCAAGGAAACTATAAACAAGATGAAAAGACAACCCTCAGAATGGGAGAAGATATTTGCAAATGAAACAACTGACAAAAGATTAATCTCCAGAATATACAAGCAGCTCATGCAGCTCAATATCAAATAAACAAACAACCCAATCCAAAAATGGGAAGAAGACCTAAATAGACATTTCTCCAGAGAAGATATACAGATTGCCAACAAACACATGAAAGGATGC
>NC_041233.1:23442334-23493284 GCF_002837175.3 Physeter macrocephalus | reverse complement strand
AAAAGAGTCATGTACCACAATGTTCATTGCAGCACTATTTACAATAGCCAGGACATGGAAGCAACCTAAGTGTCCATCGACAGATGAATGGATAAAGAAGATGTGGCACATATATACAATGGAATATTAGCCATAAAAAGAAATGAAATTGAGTTATTTGTAGTGAGGTGGATGGACCGAGAGTCTGCCATACAGAGTGAAGTAAGTCAGAAAGAGAAAAATAAATACGATATGCTAACACACATATATGGAATCTAAAAAAAAAAATGGTTCTGAAGAACCTAGGGGCAGGAGAGGAATAAAGACGCAGATGTAGAGAATGGACTTGAGGACATAGGGAGGGGGAAGAGTAAGCTGGGACGAAGTGAGAAAGTGGCATGGACTTATATATAGTACCAAATGTAAAACAGATAGCTAGTGGGAAGCAGCCGAATAGCACAGGGATATCAGCTTGGTGCTTTGTGCTCACCTAGAGGGGTGAAATAGGGATGGTGGGAGGGAGACGCAAGAGGGAGGAGATATGGAGATATATATATATATATATATATATATATATATGTATAGCTATAGCTGATTCACTTTGTTATAAAGCAGAAACACACTACTGTAAAGCAATTATACTCCAATAAAGATGTTAAAAAAAAGGACAAACTTACAGCTCTAAAATAATTGTCATGGGGGTGTAATATACAGCATGGTGACTATCTTTAATAATACAGTACTGCATATTTGAAAGTTGCTAAAGGAGTAGATTTTAAAAGTTCTCATCACAGGAAAAAAATTTTTGTAACTACGAATGGTGATGGATGTTAACTAGACTTATTGTGGTGATCGTTTTGCCACATATATTGATACAAATATTGAATCACTATGTTGTACACCTGAAACTAATATAATGTTATATGTAATTATATCTCAATAAAAAGTAACATGTATTGGGGCAATTAAAAAAAAAAAAGAAATTCTTCCATCCAGATGGTTTTGCATCAACAGCTTTAAATGGGCAGCCAGCAAGGGGAGGGGTGACTGGTCCTTTCTTGAGAGCATGTCTTCCACTCAAGGGGCTGAACCTTGAGTGAGAGGTTGGCAAATGTCTCTGGGGGAGGAGTAAGGTCCAGTGAGACCATCCCTCCATGAACATCTCCTCGGGAACCTGCTCTGAGCTGTCAGTTGACGTTTGTGTGCTCTGAGCTGTTCCACAGCTGCCAGCCACTGAGCCTGGAAGGTTCTGGCTCTGAGACCAGGAACGTCCCCACCCCAGAAGATGGGAAGGGATGAGAAAAATCCAAGATGATCAGGACAAGGCCACATGAACACGGGTGTCCCGAGGGACAGGGGTGTCCTGTGAATTGGTCCTGTTGTTGGTTCCTTCCTCCTAACTGGAGAGTGGCTGAGAATAGCTAGGTACACCTAACAGTCTCTGTCTCTTCCTGGTCATTTACACAGATTTGGGACTGGTAATCCAAGCTGACAGACACTGTCTTACTCATCCTGTTGGGCTTCCAGATGCATCAGACACTTTGTTTTCAGGACCAGACATGCCCTCTGAATTCAACCTGGCTTTGATCATGTTGAAAATGAGAGGGCTTCCCCTTGGCTCAGTTTAACTGAAGACAAGGGAAAGAGATGGCCTAGAACCTTGGTGGATGACATGGCAAAGCTGGCACAGGTCAGGCAGTGAGCACAACCAACCCACCTAATGACTATGGCAGGTTGAGAGCCCCTTCCTGCTGGAGGCTGTGTATCCAGGTGGTGAAGACCACATGCTGAGGCGTGGCCTTGGCACTTACCAGCTGTGTGACTTTGGGCAAGTAACACAGACTCTCAGTAAAGTGGGGATGATAAGTGTACTTAGCACTGAGTTCTCCAGCATTTAGTTGTGAGGATTACATCAGATAACAGGGGTAAAGCAGTTGACAAAGAGCTTGATACAAAGTGAGGGCTTCATAAATACAGCCACTGCTGCTGCTGCTGCTGGTGTGCTGTCATTAACATTTCAAAGCTTCCTCACTCCTGAAGATGGCAGAGTAGAAGGACTCAAGCTCACCTTCTCTCTTGGAAGTACCAAAAGCACAACTAACTGCTGAACAACCATCAACAAAAGACTCAAACCTACCAAAAAAGACATTCTACATCCAAAGTAGAACTCACAACAAAATGGTAGGAGGGGTGCTTTCATGATATAATCAAATCCCATACCTGTCGGTGGGTGATCCACAAATGGAAAAATAATTATATCACACAGATTCTCCCACAGGAGTGAGAGTTCTGAGCCCCACTTTCAGGCTCCTCAGCCTGGAGGTCTGGCATCGGGAGGAGGAGCGCCCGGGGCATTTGGCTTTGAAGGCCAGTGGGGCTTGAGTGCAGGAGTTCCACAGGACTGGGGGAAACAGAGACTCCATTCTTGGAGGGCACACACAAGGTTTCACATGTACTGGGAACCAGGGAAAAGCAGTGACTCCACAGGAGACTGAGGCAGACATACTTGTGGGTCTTGGAGGGCCTCCTGGGGAGGTGGAGGTTGTCTGTAGCTCACTGTGGGGGCAAGGACACTGGGGGTAGAAACCTCAGCGAATATTCACTGGTGTGAGCTCTGCTGGAAGTCACCATTTTGGCATCAAGACCTGGGCCCACCCAACACCCTGTAGGCTCCAGTGCTGGGACATCTCAGGCCAAACAACCAACAGGGTGGGAACACAGCCGCACCCATCATCAGACAGGCTGCCTAAAGTCATCCTGATCCTACAGCTGCCTGCTAAACGCACCCCTTGACATGGCCCTGCCCACCAGAGGGACAAGATCCAGCTCCACCAACTAGTGGGCAGGCACCAGCCACTTCCACCAGGAAGCCTGCACAAGCCCCTGGACCAACCTCACCCATCAGGGGGCAGACACCAGTAGCTAGAGGAGCTACGATCCTACAGCCTGAGGAATGGAGGCCACAAACACAGAAAGTTAAACAAAATGAGATGGCAGAGGAATATGTTCCAGATGAAGGAACAAGATAAAACTTTGCAAGACCAACTAAGTGAAGTGGAGATAGGCAATCTTCTTGAAAAGAAATTCAGAGTAATGATAGTAAAGATATCAAAGATCTCGGAAGAAGAATGGAGGCACAGACTCAGAAGATACAAGAAATGTTTAACAAAGAGCTAGAACATTTAAAGAACAAGCAGAGGGCTTCCCCTGTGGCACAGTGGTTGAGAATCTGCCTGCCAATGCAGGGGTACGGGTTCGAGCTCTGGTCTGGGAAGATCCCACATGCTGCGGAGCAACTGGGCCCGTGACCCACAACTACTGAGCGTGCGCATCTGGAGCCTGTGCTCCGCAACAAGAGAGGCCTCGATAGTGAGAGGCCCGTGCACCACAATGAAGAGTGGCCCCCTCTCGCCACAACTAGAGAAAGCCCTTGCACAGAAACGAAGACCCAACACAGCTAAAAAATAAATAAATAAATAAAAAAGAACAAGCAGAGATGTACAATAGAATAACTGAAATGAAAAATACACTAGGAACAATCAATAGCAGAATAAATGAGGCAGAAGAGCAATAAATGAGCTGGAAGACAGAGGGGTGGAAATCACCACTATGCAACAGAATTTAAAAAAAGAATGAAAAGAAATAAGGACAGTCTCAGAGACCCCTGGTACAATATTAAATGCACCAACATTCACATTATAGGGATCCCAGAAGGAGATGAGAGAGAAAAAAGACCTGAGAAAATATTTGAAGAGATAATACCTGAAAACTTGCCTAACACGGGAAAGGAAATATTCACTCAAGTCCAGGATATGCAGAGTCCCATACAGGATAAATCCAAGGAGGAACACACCGAGACACATAGTAATCAAACTGACAAAAATTAAAGACAAAGAAAAAATATTAAAAGCAACAAGAGAAAAGCAACAAATAACATGCAAGGGAACTCCCATAAGGTTATCAGATGATTTTTCAGCATAAACTCTGCAGGCCAGAAGCGAGTGGCATGATATATTTAACGTGATGAAAGGGAAAAACTACAACCAAGAATACTCTACCCAGCAAGGTTCTCATTCAGATTCAATGGAGAGATCAAAACCTTTACAAACAAGCAAAAGCTAAGAGAATTCAGCATCACCAAACCAGCTTTACAAGAAATGCTAAAGGAACTTCTCTAGACAGAAAAGAAAAGGCCACAACTAGAAACAAGAAAATTATGAATGGGAAAGCTCTCCAGTAAAAGCAAACATACAAGAAAGGTAGGAAATCATCCACACACAAATATGATATCAAAACCAGCATTCATGAGAAGAGGAGAGTACAGATGCAGCATTTTGGAAATGCACTGAAAATTAAGAGAGCAGTAACTTGAAATAATCTTGTATATATGTAGACTGCTATATCAAAACCTCATGGGAACTGCAAACCAAAAATGTACAACAGATGCACACACACACAAAAGAAAACAATCTAAACACAACAATAAAGACTGCCATGAAATCACAAGAGAACAAAAGAGGAAGGGAAGAAAAAAGACCTACAGAAGCAAATCCAAAACAGTTAACAAAATGGCAATAAGAACATACTTATAAGTAATTACCTTAAATGTAAATGGATTAAATGCTCCAACCAAAAGACACAGGCTGGCTGAATGGATACAAAAACAAGACCCGGATATATGCTGTGTACAAGAGATCCACTTCAGATCTAGGGACACATACAGACTAACAGTGAGAGGATGGAAAAACGTATTCCATGCAAACGGAAGTCAGAAGAAAGCTGGAGGAGTAATATTCACATTAGACAAAATAGACTTTAAAATAAAGACTGTTACAACAAGAGACAAAGAAGTATACTACATAATGATCAAGGGATCAATCCAAGAAGAATATATAACAATTGTAAATATATATGCACCCAACATAGGAGCACCAAATATATACGGCAAACACTAACAGCCATAAAAGGAGAAATCTACAGTAACACAGTAATAGTGGGAGACTATAACACACCACTTACATGAATGGACATATCATCCAGACAGAAGATCAATAGGGAAACAGGCCTTAAATGACACATTAGACCAGATGGACTTAACTGATATTTATAGAACATTCCATCCCAAAGTACCAGAATACACATTCTTCTCAAGTGCATATGGAACATTCTCCAGGACAGATCACATCTTGGGCCACAAATCAAGCCTTGGTAAATTTAAGAAAACTGAAATCACATCAAGCATCTTTTCTGACCACAAGCGTCTTTTCTGACCACAATGGTATGAGATTAGAAATCAGCTACAAGAAAAAAACCTGTAAAAAGAATACAAACACATGGAGGCTAAACAATATGTTACTAATCAACCAATGGATCACTGAAGAAATCAAAGAGGGAATCAAAAAATACCTAGAGACAAATGCCGACAAAAACACAATGATCCAAAACCTATGGGACGCAGCAAAAGCAGTTCTAAGAGGGAAGTTTGGAGCACTACAATCTTACCTCAGGAAACAAGAAAAATCTCAAATGAATAACCTAGCCTTATAACTAAAGCAACTAGAGAAAGAAGAACAAACAAAACCCAAAGTTAATAGGAATCATAAAGATCAGAGCAGAATAAATGAAATAGAAATGAAGAAAACAATAGAAAAGATCGATGAAATGAAAAGCTGGTTCTTTGAAAAGATAAACAAAATTGATAAACCTTTAGGCAGACTCATCAAGAAAAAAAGAGAGGGCTGAAAATAATAAAATTTGAAATGAAGAAGGGTAGTTACAAGGGACACCACAGAAATACAAAGGATCATAAGAGACTACTACAAGCAACTATATGGCAATAAGATGGACAAGCTAGAAGAAATGGACAAATTCTTAGAAAGGTATAATCTCCCAAGACTGAACTAGGAAGAAATAGAAAATACGAACAAACCAATCACAAGTATTGGAATTGAAACTGTGATTTAAAAACATCCAACAAGGGATTTCTCTGGTGGTCCAGTGGTAAAGAATCCACCTTCCAATGCAGGGGACACGGGTTTGATCCCTGGTCGGGGAACTAAGGTCCCACATACCGTGGGGCAACTAAGCCCGCATGCCACAAATACTGAGCTTGCGCGACTCAATGAGAGAGCCCGCGTGCTGCAAACTACAGAGCCCAGGCGCTCTGGAGCCTGCATGCCACAGCTACAGAGCCCACATGCCCTGGAGCCCATGTGCCACAACTAGAGAGAGAAAACCTGTACGTCATGACTAGAGAGAAGCCTGCATGCCACAACTAGAGAGAAGCCCGCGCACTGCAATGAAAACTCCGTGCCTCAAAGAAAGATCCCACGTGCCACAACTAAGGCCTAACACAGCCAAAAACATTAAGAAAATAAATAAATTTTTAAAAAATCCAACAAAGAAAAGTCCAGGATCAGGCTTCAGAGGAGAATTCTATCAAACATTTAGAGAAGAGTTAACACCTATCCTTCTGAAACTCTTCCAAAAACTGCAGAGGAAGGAGCACTCCCAAGCTCATTGTATAAGCCTACCATCAGCCTGATACCAAAACCAGACAAAGATACCACAGAAAAAGAAAATTATAGGCCAACATAAGTGATGAACATAGACACAGAAATCCTCAACAGAATACTAGCAAACCAAATCCAACAATACATTAAAAGGATCATATACCATGATCAAGTGGGAGTTAACCCAGGGATGCAAGGATTTTTCAATATCCGCAAATCAATCAGTGTGATACACCACATTAAGAAATTGAAGAATAAAAACCATATGATCATCTCAATAGATGCAGAAAAAGCTTTTGATAAAATTCAACACCTATTTGTGATAAAAACTCTCCAGGGACTTCCCTGGTGGTCCAGTGGGTAAGATACCATGCTCCCAATGTAGGGGACTGGGGTTCAATCCCTGGTCAGGGAACTAGATCCCACACTCACGCCGCAATTAAGAGTTTGCATGCTGCAGCTAAGAGTCTGCATGCTGCAACTAAGAAGTCTGCATCCCACAACTAAGAAGGTCCCACATGCCGCAACTAAAAAGATCCCACATGCTGCAACAAAGATCCCACATGCTGCAACAAAGATCCCACATGCAGCAACAAAGATCCCATGTGCCACAACTAAGACCCAGCGCAGCCAAAATAAATAAATAAATAATAAAATACGAAGAAAAACCTCTCCAGAAAGTGGGCATAGAGGGAACCTACCTCGACATAATGAAGACCATATATGACAAACCCACAGCTAACAACATTCTCTCAGTGAAAAGCTGAAAGCATTTCCTCTAAGATCAGGAACAAGACAAGGATGCCCACTCTCACCACTCTTACTCAACGTAGTTTTGGAAGTCTTAGCCATGGTAATCAGAGAAGAAAAAGAAATAAATGGAATCCAAACTGGAAAAGGAGAAGTAAAACTATCACTGTTTGCAGATGACATGATACTCTACATAGAAAATCCTAAAGATGCTACCAGAAAACTACTAGAGCTCATTAGTGAATTTGATAAAGCTGCAGGACACAAAATTAATGCACAGAAATCTGTTGCATTCCTATACACTAAAGTTCCCATACAACGGAAGTTCAGATAAAGAAATCAAAGAAACAATCTCACTTACCATCGCATCAAAAAGAAGAAAATACCTAGGAATAAACCTCCCTAAGGAGAAAAAAGACCTGTACTCTGAAAACTATACAGACACTGATGAAAGAAATCAAAGATGACAGAAACTGATGGAAAGATCCACCATGTTCTTGGATTAGAAGAATCAATATATCAAAATGCCTATACTACCCATGGCAATCTATAGATTCAATGCAATCCCTATCAAACTACCAAAGTCATTTGTCACAGAACAACAACAAAAATTTAAAAATTTGTATGGAAACACAAAAGACCCGGAATAGCCAAGGCAATCCTGAGAAAGAAAACCGAAGCTGGAGGAATCAGGCTCCCTGACTTCAGACTATACTACAAAGTTACAGTCATCAAAACAGTATGGTTCTGGCACAAAAACAGAAATATAGATCAATGGAATGGGATATAAAAACCCAGAAATAAACCCACGCACCTAAGGTCAATTAATCTATGACAAAGGATGCAAGAATATACAATGGAGAAAAGACAGTCTCTTCAACAAATGGTGCTGGGAAAACTCAACAGCTACATGTAAAAGAATGAAATCAGAACACTCCCTAACACCATACACAAAGATAAATTCAATATGGGTCAAAGACCTAAATGTAAGGTCAGACACTATAAAACTCTTAGAGGAAAACATAGGCAGAACACTCTTTGACATAAATTACAGCAATATCCTTTTGGATCCACCTCCTAAAGCAATGAAAATAAAAACAAAAATAAGCAAATGCAACCTAATTAAACTAAAGAACTTTTGCACAGCAAAGGAAACCATAAACAAAATAAAAACACAACCCACAGAATGGGAGAAAATATTTGTAAATGAAGCCACTGAGAAGCAATTAACCTTCCAAATATACAGACAGCTCATGCAGCTCTATATTAAAAACAAAAACAAAAAAAACCCCCCAAACAACCCAATCAAAAATGGGCAGAATATCAGACAGACATTTCTCCAAAGAAGACATACAGATGGCCAAAAAGCACTTGAAAAGGTGCTCAACATCTCTAATTATTAGAGAAATGCAAATCAAAACTACAATCAGGGGGCTTCCCTGGTGGCGCAGAGGTTAAGAATTTGCCTGCCAATGCAGGGGACACGGGTTCGAGCCCTGGTCTGGGAAGATCCCACATGCTGTGGAGCAGCTAGGCCTGTGAGCCACAACTACTGAGCCTGCGAGCCACAACTACTGGGCCCACATGTCACAACTACTGAAGCCCGCATGCCTAGAGCCCACGCTCCACAACAAGAGAAGCCACCACAATGAGAAGCCCACATGCCTCAACGAAGAGTAACCCCCGCTCGCCACAACTAGAAAAAGCCCGCATGCAGCAACGAAGACCCAAGGCAGCCAAAAATAAAATAAATAAATAAATTTTAAAAACAAAAAAACAAAACTACAATCAGGTATCACCTCATACCAGTTAGAATGGCCATCAAAAAGCCTACAAACAATAAATGCTGGGGTGGGTGGGGAGAAAAGGGAACCCTCCTACACTGTTGGTGGGAATGTAAATTGATGCAGCCACTATGGAGAACAGAAAGGGGGAATCCTTAAAAAACTAAAAATAGAGCTACCATATGATCCAGCAATCCTACTCCTGGCCATCTATCCGGAGAAAACCATAATTCAAAAAGATACATGCACCCCTGTGTTCATTGCAGAATTATTTACAATGGCCAAGACATGGAAGCAACCTAAATATCCATCGACAGAAGAATGGATAAAGAAGATGTGGTACATATATACAATGGAATACTCCTCAGCCATAAACAAGAATGCAGTAATGCCATTTGTAGCAACATGGATGGACCTAGAGATTATCATACTAAGTGAAGTAAGTCAGACAGAAAGACAAATATCATATGATATCACTTATGTGTGAAATCTAAAAAATGATACAAATGAACTTATTTACAAAATAGAAACGACTCACAGACTTCAGAAACATATTCATGGTTACCAAAGGGGAAAGGTGATAGGGGGAGGGATAAATTAGGAGTTTGGGATTAACAGATATATACCAGTATATATAAAATAGATAATCAACAAGGACCTACTGTATAGCACAGGGAACTCTACTCAATACTCTGTAATAACCTATATGGGAAAAGAATCTGACAAAGAATGGATACATATATTTGTATAACTGAATCACTTTGCTGTATACCTGAAACTAACACAACATTGTAAGTCAACTATACTCCAATATAAAATAAAAATTAAATTAAAACAAAGTACTGAAGAGCTGAAAAAAAAAAAAAAAGAACTATGTGTGGACAATTTCACTCTGATATTTTTAGAAACTAAAGCAAAAGAGAGGCTTCCCTGGTGGCGCAGTGGTTGCGCGTCCGCCTGCCGTTGCAGGGGAACCGGGTTCGCGCCCCGGTCTGGGAGGATCCCGCGTGCCGCGGAGCGGCTGGGCCCGTGAGCCATGGCCGCTGGGCCTGCGCGTCCGGAGCCTGTGCTCTGCAACGGGAGAGGCCACAGCAGAGGAAGGCCCGCATACCACAAAAAAAAAAATAAAAATAAAAAAAAAAATAAAGCAAAAGGGAAAATCTACTGTCATTTGATTTTCATTTTTCAACAACAGAACAAAAGGACACGGAAAAGTTTGTAAAAATGGTTATTTTCCTCCCTTGGCTTAAATGTCCCCCCTGTAAAATAAAGACATTAGGCAAGGTTAAAAAAAAAAAAAAAAAAAAAACTTCTTCATACCCCAAACTAAAAGCTATCTTTTGAGGGTCAGAGAAACTATGCCCCAGAGACTTTAGGGGACTTGAGCAACACTGTACCACAATCAGGGCCAAACGAGCGGCAGTGCCCATGAGTTCTGACTCACAGTCCAGTTCCCTAGCCACAGGGGCACAGCACTTTTCCTGGGCGCCAAGAAGTGTCCTGGGCCTGCTGAGTAGCAGAGGGCCAACTTGGAAGGCCAGGGGCAGGGGCTCACCGATCAGGGTCATCGCTGAAGAAGTAGTTGACTTCCCCAAAGGTGCCCACATCATTGTCTGTTGCCTGCAAAGGTAAGAAAAAGAAGGCATTACTGCCAGAACCAGCCGAGGCTCCCAATCTCAGCAGGAAATGTGCACAGCAAACCCATGCTTCCCCTCACACAGCTCCTCAGGCCCAGGCCGAATTTTCTAGAGCCACGCTGTTCAATAAGGTTTTCACCAGTCACAAACGGCGATTTAAATTAATACTGTGCTCCGTTGAGCCTGTGCTCCGCAACGGGAGAGGCCACAACAGTGAGAGGCCCACGTACCGCAAAAAAATAAATAAATAAATAAAATTAATTAATTAATACTGGAGCACACAGTTCCGGAGGAGCAGTCTTCTACCTAAATCTCTAACTTTGCGAAACCACCCCTCCTGGACTCATGTCAGACATTGTCTGTAGATGCCCAGAGGGCTTGGGGGAGAGACCCTAGACCTGTGGCTTGGGGTCACAACTCGTAGGTTTACAAAATATCTCAAACAAAAGTGGGGGTGGGTTCAACCATCTGGTGGCCTCCTCCGGTGACTCTCCTCCAGTCCCCAAAGCCTCCAAGTCAGACGACGTAGCTGGTGGGGGAGGCCTCTTGGGTGGATCTCTGGTGTTCCTCCTTCTTTAACCCTGGAAATAACCCACTGCATGTATCAAGCAGACTGTCATCTGGCTGGCAACCTCTTCTGCTGGAAACAGTCTGCTGCCCACCCCCACCCATCTTCTTTGGCATCCCTCTCTGCTCGAACAAGTGGTCCAAGTGGGACCTAGTCCCGTGACCTCAGGGACTAGGCTGGGAGTGGTCCCTGACCACGGCAGGGGCCTATTAGAATCCTTCCCTGGGATTCTTCTTATTGTTGCTGGGGATAAAAGCTTTCCTCCGGGGCAGTGAAGCTGGGACGATGTGAAGTGGGAGTTGTTGGATGTGTAGGGACGATGAAGAGAGGGGCTGATCTTGGCAGTTCTAGAGTCCTGAATCTGACATCCCTTCCCACCTCAGTTTGCTTTGTGAGTCCAACAAGATCTCTTTTATCCAGGCTGGTCCAAGTTGGCTTTCTATCACCTACAGTCAAAAGAGGCTGGAGCGAGAGTGGCCTGCCTTATGCCTGATGATGATGGCAACAACGGTGACCGCTGCCAGCCTGCACTCTATCATATATTTTACATTGTCAAAGGGCATTCAGGTTTATTAAGACCTCATTTTATCCTCACAACTGTCACAACATGATGAGGAAGACACCCATTTCTACCCATCACACAGATCACAAAACTGAGGCCCAGTCCACAGTGAGGTCTGGTGTAACCCTGTCACCACTCTAGGTCATGAGCAGTTTCAAGCAGAGTGGGGCAGATCTGCGATCCCTACTCCCGTCCCAGGGTTCCTTCCTTTAGGCCACCTACGTGGGGCCCCTCTCCAACCCCTCCCTTGTCCAGGACAATGGTAGTTATAGTAGAGGCTTGGCTTTTATGGCTGGAACCTCTGGGCTTCTGCATTGTTGCTGGCATGGTTACAATCCACAGTGCAGACTAAGTGACACCATTTCATGCATTCATTCAATAGTTACTTAGTAAGCATGTACTCTGTGCCAGGCACTGTGACCTCTGCTCCCTCCCAGGCCATGCCCTAGAGCTGGGCAAACTGCTACCTGCCGCCAGAAGCCTGGAGGGAAAGGCCTTGGGCTGACCTTGGGGTCATCTGTTTTACACTCAGGGCTTCTCTAAGACCACACCTGGATAAAGGTTCTGCTGCTAAAAATATGTTTCAATACCTACTTTTGTTTTTTATTTTTTAACTTTGGGGTATAATTGACTAATTATTTTATAACTTTATTTTACAATAAAATTATTATGATAATATATTATATTGAGAATTAACAATGGAAAGGATTCCCACTATTGAGTTAATTAACCACCCATCACCTCACAGATTTACCCTTTTGTTCCTTGTCTGGTGAGAACACTTAAGTTCTACTCTCTCAGCAAATTTCAATGGTACAGTGTTATCAACTATAGTCACCATGTTATACATTAGATCCTCAGACCTTATTCATCTTATAACAAAGTTTGTACCCGTTGATCAGCCTCTCCCTATTTCCCCCTGCTCAATACCTTGGTACTAAGTATTTTTTGAGGTTCCTTTTAAAGTTCTTGGATTCTGTGAAATCTATTCCATTCTGTGTTCTTTACGATAAACCCGAATTTCAAGAAAACACCAATTTGTGTTCAGTATATTGAATTCAGGAAGGCAGAGAAATAAATGATATATTCCAAATGATTTAAACGAAAAAAAGTGTTTATACCCAAAGGGTTAGGATCTCAGTTATTCAGAAAACTTGATTATCTAGAAGGAAGCCAATTCCAGGGGCTGTGGCAGCCTGCTTTTAAGGACAGGCTCTTGTACCCACTGTTCCAGACTGTGTGTGGATCTCTGTCTTCTCACTGCCCTGGCCAGGCTCCAAGAGCATCACAGCCGCTCGGGGGACGCGTGTCTAATAAATGGAAAGGTAAACGCCGAGCTATGTAACCCACCCTCTAACCCAGGACTGATTCCAGGGCAGACCCTCCCCCGTGCCGAGCCACTCCTCCCGACAACCGCATTTATCAACTCCTCGCACTTATCACGTATCGTAACTTCATAAGGACCCTATGACGTAGGTGCTAGTATTACTACCACCCCCAATTTACAGATGGGGAAACTGAGGCACAGAGAGAGTGAACAGCTCACCCAAGGCTTCACAGCTAAAAGAGCGGCAAAGTTAGGATTTGAACCCAGTGCCGGCTTGTCACATCCTTCGCCTCAACGTGTTCTTGCTTCTAAACCAAGAAGAGAACTTGTTCTCAGAAGGACAGGTGTCTGGTTATTCCAGGGCAGAGGAGACCAAAACTTCTCATAATAAGCCCGCCTCTCTCCTCCCCTTTCAGGGACCAGAGAAGGCGGGGAGGCACCCATAAGTCCCCTTTCATTCCACCAACAAATGATCACCACCACGCATGGTATTACTAGACTATAATAACTGCAGCTCAGTCTGGAGAGCAGCTGACCAGATGCCATCAAGCCCCTTGGCGAGGGGTGAGTGTAATGTAGAGACCCTAGCTCCAGGTCAGAGACAGCAGCCCAGATCACTGTGTGACCAAATAGCAACCTCCTGGGGCCTCGGCATCCTCATTTGTCAAAGGAAAGGGTTTGGGGAAGCAAAGAGGGTAGGGCTGCATCTGCCAGGCTCGCCTCCCAGACTGGACAGTGCCTGACACATGGCAGGTGCTTCACGAATGCTTGGAAAATGAAGGAACCAATTCTAGTAAGAAGGGGGTGGTGAAGAGATGGGGGCAAAAGCGAGGAGAGCGGATTCTAAGGGAAAGGGAGGAGCGAAAAGAAGGAGAGAGGGAAAAGGAGGGGAGAGGCTAGGAGGGGCAGAGGGGCCAGCAGAGTGGGCTGGGCCAAGCCACAAGGGGGGGTTCCCTGCCCCTGAAGATCACATCGGGACCCTGGGGACAAGCCCTCCACATATGTGCCCTATGGAATTGCACTCGGACTGTTAGGGTAGGAAGGACCCCCGAGATCCCCCTGTCCAGTCCTCTTCACCCTCAGGCTCAGGGAAGTTAGGTGACGAGCCCCTGGGAACAGGATAGAACTGTCTCCTCTCTCCAGGCAGATGCTGGCCTCTACCACCCCTTTCGAGTCCCCACTCCCTCCCCGAGTGGACTGAGCACAGCCATGGTTCCCACGGTGACCCCTTCTCCCCAGGGGCCTCTTGCTGCCCGCCCAGGCCGCCGATGCTAACCGGGGAAGATTTGTGAGTCCTTTAGTGCCACCGACTAATGACCGTATGAAATATGTATGTCTGGTGAAGAGGAGAGGGAGAACGTTCATTTTTCACATGCACGAAGCAGAATAATATGAAGATGAAAAGCTACTTCTGTGCGCCTGCCAGGGTGGGAGCAGCCAGCACCAACACAAAGGGCCTGGTCAGGGTGCTCAGGTCAGTGCCAGGCTGCTGCGGGGCCTGTACCAGAGAAGGCAGCACATCTGCCCACTAGGCGGCCCTGCTGAAGGCCCTCCTCCTTTACATGCATTCTTAGCCCTGTATTTGGGTCTGTGCTGCCAGCTCCGGCCGCATCTCCCACCACGTGCAGGCGGGACCACACATGGCTCCCGGGCCTGACCGGCTCTGGTCATCCTGCTCCCTTTGCCGGCATCGCTTCCTTCCTCTCCCACCTGCCTCACCCACTGCTGTCCTCCTGGCTCCCCAAGGTTGGGTTAGGGCTCCACCCTGCTGGACATATTCCCAGCTGTGACCGCTCTGTGGAGCTGGAGCTCTGGGCTGATGTGTTTCCCACCCCAGGGGGCTGCGGATCCCCGAGGCCAGGGTGCGACACGGGGCCTGGACATCAGGGAGGCTCAGGCAAGCTCCTATAACAGTCATCTACAGGTACACCTGCGTCCACGTCCACACCACATATGTACGTATACTGTTTCATTTTGACCACACCCATACGTGGCAAGTACTGTTAGAACCCTCTGCTCCCTGTCTTTAACAAACAAGGAAACAGAGGCAGGATGATAAGGAACTTTCCCAAGATTTCCCAGCTGGTAAGCGCCAGAGCTGGCCTCCAGATCCCTGTGTTGAAAACCGTTTAGCAGCTTGTGGCATACGCCCTTGGAGCAGCGTCCTGTGGAGGCCAAGGAGCCGCTTGGCCGTGCTGCCAGCTCAGTAGGGGGCGCTGCCAGGGCCTGCTCCACTACCCACCCTGCAACCTTGTCCCACTCAGGCAGGCAGGTCTCTGTCCCAGCCCCACTCTGCTTGTTACAGTACTTTTCACAACAACCTCCTTCCCAGAACCTGCTTTGCTCCTAAGCAACTGAAAAATCAACAGACAAATCACGTGCCAAACAGACAGTGACCCTCGGGCCCCCTTTAGGAAGGAGGCTTTGAGAAGTGACCAGGGGCCTGTGCAGAGAGAACAAATGTCCTCCTCAGGCCATGAACACCCGTCCTCCTGCCACGTTCTGGGACGTTCTGTCTCCCTGCAGGGTCACTTCCGGGATCTCGCAGGCCACTCAGATGGCTACAGGGATGGGGGAAGGGGATGGCCCAGCTGGCCATCTCATTGTACCTGGCGACTCTAAGAAATGCCAAACCAGGGTGCCAGGTGGGCACCTCAACTGTGCTGCTGGCCCCCTCTCTGATGCCTCCGTGTCCCTGTTACTATTCCACCTGGGCTAGTATCTCACCCACAGGTACACACTAGCACATTTTGCCACTTGCCATGACTCTCATAAGATGCCCAGGGGTAAGAAGTCAAAACCAATGGCTACAAGGATCTTCCTCTGCTCAAAGACCTTCAATGGCTCCCTACTGCTGCTGAATTAATTTCAGACCAGCACCTGTCGTCAAGACCCTGCAGAGCCTGGCTGGCCTTGGCGATTTTGTACCCATCTCTCCCTGATGCACCCAAACTGTCCTCTCATTGCCTGGTTGCACCATCCCTTCATTCCATAACTGCTGCCCACCCCTCCAAATGCCCCCTCCCTTAGGGAGCTCCCTGGCTGCTTGCTGTTCTTGACCTGAGAGCCCCTGGCTGGACCTGTTTTAGAATACTCAGCAGTCTGCTGTCCCTGAAACCTGCTTGTGTATGCCCCGTTCCCTCCCCTGGACGGACAAGTCTGTACCTAACTTATTTTTGTATACTGTGTTGTGCCTGGCACAGGGCTCAAAATCTTCGCCAAATTTAGTAAAATCTGGGATTTCCATTGCCAGACACTGAGGGCCAGCATGACCTTCCTTCTGGGGGGCTAGTGCTCCCATCAGCAAACACCTTGGTGGGCCCTGAGCAGCCAGAGTGGGGCTCCTTAGGTTGCCCAGGAGGCAGGGCTGGGGTTTATAAAGCATCTCCAGTAAGTCTCCCAAGCTCAGGTCTCTCGTCCAAGCTCCCTACTGGCCAAACCTTAGAGGCAGGTGGGATGGGGGGTGGGGGGAACACTCACTGAACAGCCCTCCCCATCAGCCTGCAGGCACGTGCAGAACAGGTGAGAAGGACAGCGTGGGTGTGGAGGGGCAGATGAGGGGGCGCCTGGCACACCACAGAAAGAACCTTCACCAAGATGATGATCAGACTCGCGCTCAGTCACGTGCTCAGTAAATACTTTCTGAGCTTTTCCAATGTGCCAGCTACTGTGCCTGGCTCTGAAGCCACAGCCATCAGCATGACCATGCCCTTGCTGGAACATGACTTATAATCAGAAACGGGAGACAGACAATAATGGAGGAGAGAAATAGCTAAATAACAATTTCAGACAGTGGTAAGAACTGTGGGGAAATACAGCAGAAAATGGGCTAGCAGGTGACTGGGTTGCTATTTTAGGTTGACTAGTCCTGGAGAAGATCTTTGGCAAAGTGTATTTGGGTCTACAGGACAGTCACTGGCTGGACACCGAGAAGCCTGGGAGGTCCTGGTGAGAACCGCTCTCACTGAGGCCCGGAGGCGGCTCATAACGTCTCTGTCTCCTCCAGTGGAAGCGTCTGCAGCCCAGGAAGACCGGCCGGCGGGTCAGCATCTGTCCCCGCGGTCAGCTCATGGGAGAGGATGCCGCCGGGACTGGCTGCTGCCCAGTGCCTGATTTATAAGGCATCTCCTCCGATTCTCCTCAACACTGGCATTACCAGCAAAACTAATTCCCTCATTTGGGCCTTTATAATTGCATCCGCAAGTGCTTATTTCCGTGATGGACAATGCCGGCAAAAGTGTAATTTTCTTCTGCTGACAAAAAAGAGAAAAATAAATACACACGGGTGGTGGGGGGGTAAAAATTCCAAAGGTTAAGACAAGGTGAGCCTGCAGTGGAGGACTAGCCAGATCCCCAGACCAGCCAGGCTCATGTCAGAAACGTCCAACTTTCCCCTGGCTATATAGGGTGGGAGGGGGTCAAATGACCCCCTGCCATTTCCCTTTGAGCACTTACTCACAGTGTCAGGCACTGTGCCCAGCATTTCTCATGCTTTAGTTCACTCTATAAGTCCTATGGGAAGGACTTTCGGGAAGTCCTTCCCTTTGGGAAGCATCAGTATTATTTCTATTTTACAGATGGAGGGAACTGAGGCTCAGAAAGGTCAATCAACTTGCCCAAGGTCAAACAGCCACAGTACCAGGACATGAACCCAATACAGTCAACTGCAAGGCAGGTGCTCTCACACACTCCCCTCCCCTGCACCCCTCCCCCCATTGGTGGGGCTGGAGGAGAGGCATCCTCCTGCAGTTTGAGAGCTCAGCCATGGGATCCAGGGTCACTGTACCAGGTCACTGTACTCACCCTGTAGATGAGGCCCCAACAGGCAGTCTTTTCCTTCTTGTCACAGGCTCTGCCCCCAGCCTCTGCCTTGAGTGGGTGGGCTCCAGCAATTCTGGTTGTGCCCGTAAGCAGAGGATGCAGGGGTCCCTGGATGTTATTTCCCAGGACGCAGGCCCTTAGCCAAGATCCTTCATCCTCAAAGGTTCCCCCCGATCCCATCCCACCCAAGCTTGGTCTTGGTGTGTGCAGGTGGCTCAGGGCCCAGACTGGGGGAGGCTGTCACCTGCTAAAGGCCGGGGCAGCCTGGCTGGCTGTGGGCACCCTTCTGACCCCCGCAGGGCTCTTCACCCAGCACCCTGTGGATATAGCTCTTCCTTCAACTTGGATGCCAGGGCTCTATGCCCTGCCCTCGGATGCTCATCACAACATCTCATGCCCACTCCCAGGAATCCACCATTTCAACAGCGATCAGGTCCTCTTGTCTCTTTGTCTCCTCCCAAGAGCCCCCTTCTGACCCAGCCTGTTTTGACAATGAACAGTGGCCATCTCTCACCCTCTTCCATTCACTTGCCCTGAACCAGGGGCCTCCCTTACAGGCTATCTGCCTTGCCGATACACCATCCCCATGGATCCCTGCACCTCCCTGTTGTCCCTCGTCATGGCCTTGCAGACGCCCATCTGCTGACGTTGGGCCTTAAGCCCCGACCCGACCCCCACCTGCTCTGGCCTCCTCCTGGGTCTGCCTCCCAACTGCTGCTCATCGGATGCTGCTGCTGCACTCTGGTCCCCTGATCCCCTCCCTGGGCCAGACGCCCACTTCTCTCAGGTTTCTAAACACCCTGTACCCTTCTTTATAGCTAGAAAGTCCTGCCCTGTGGCTTTTGTCCACCTGTGCCCTCTCGCTTCCCTACCTACTTCTCTCTCTCTTCACACACACACACACACACACACACACACACACACACACACACACCCTCTCTCTCTTCCTCCCTGTGTCTCAGGCAGCCCCCAATACCTCCCTGTCCCACCCCTACCCTCACATACTCTCACAGAAACCTTCTCTCTTTTCCTCTCTCTGGCTCAGGTGGACCCCATCCCGCTACGTACTCACACTCATGCACATCTGCACCCACCCTCAGTCTCGAGCAGCCCCCACGCCCACCCGAACCTCAGCCCCGGGGACCCCTCCACGACCCTTGCCCAGCCACCCGTGCACCTCTCCCTGCAGGCCGGCAGCTGGCAGGCATGCACTCAGTCACTCCCCGCCGGCGTCCACACCCCCGTCACGCACGCTCGCCCGGATGCCCCGCACAGGGCTTCTGCTCTGAAGCAAGGCGGGCCCAGCTGCCTTCCCAGCAGCCTTGGGTCCCAGCAACCGTGGCAGGCAGCGGGCACCGGCGAGCAGTTCTGCTCCCGTGCACAAAGCTGCAGAGAAGGGCACACGGTACAATTTGTTCAGGAAACAACAGCAATGTTTGACATGTCATAAGGATTGATGGAGCAGAAATTTACATGGGAGAATGCATTTTTAAACAGCTCCACGGAGCCCCGGTGCTTCACTGGTAGTGCTTTCCACATTCATCATTCGCTGAGCCCCTCTGAATAACTCCTTAAACTACGTGAGATTAGCTGCACTCTTGCAAGCTCTGGGGAGGCCGGTGGGAGGCAGGAGGTACTCCGCTGGAGGAACCTGGTAGCCCAGAGGCGGGGGTGACCTCTACTTGGCCTGATTAGGCCCATGGGGCCCGGTCCTCTCCCCTGTTTCCACACTCCCTCCCATGCTGTGGAAGAGGATTTCAGCTTCTCTCTAGGACGCGAGGTAGAAGCCAATGGCCAGGAAGTATCATCTGGACTGCCCCACACTTCCGGGCAAATGCTCAGTGTGTCAGTTTCCCTCGTCCTCTCAGAAGGAAGCTATCTAATCTGAGTAGGAAGCCAGGGCTGATGGGTGAGGGCATGGTGAGTGCTGGGTGGGCAAAATAAGGTTTGGTTGGAAGCTGCTGCTCTGAGCACCTTCCTGGGGGTCCCTGGCCAGTGGGGATGTCACACTCCTGGGAGAAGAAATGATAGCATCTGTAAGGAAATGCCTCCCATTGGACTTCATGTAGGGATAAGAAGAGGAGTGCTCCAGGTGGGACCAGGGAGTGAACCAGGGGGTACAGGAGAGATCCCGGGGAGGCTGCGGGTCATAGGAAGAGAGATGCATTCAGGAAAGCCCTCGGGTCCTGCTCTTGGCCTTCTGAGTGTGCAGAAGGCCTTAGAACAAAAGGGTGCTACTGGGGAGGCTGGGGACAGAGGCTCAGAGCACACGGTCAGGTGAGTCGCCGAGCGGGAGGGCAGTTAGAAAAGGGTGGGGACTCGGTGGGTGGTGGGGCTCCCTCACGTTCCATCGTGGACCTGGGGAGGATGGCCACCACTCCATCACACGTGCCCATGCCGCATCACTCATCGGTCATAGTACTGAGTGCAGAGAAGGCCTCAGGATCTCTCTCAGCCCCACCTTCCCTATGGGAGTCAGCGAACAGTAAAGTCTCTCTGCTATGTCTGCTGGGCTCTCTACCCCTGGAGGGTCAGAAACCTGCTTCTCCCTGGAAGGCACAGTACAAGACCAGGAACCAAGGGCCTCAAAACGATTTGTGGCTCTGTGTAGGGTCATGAAAATCCCTTCAAAATGGGAGCGTGAGATCTGGGTTCTGGTCCAGCTTCTGCCCAACCATCCAGCTGCGGGACTTTGAGGAAGACACTGGGCTTCACGGCCTATGTGCCGCACAGCCTCCTGATCCATCTGCCCGCTCCTCCTCTGGTGCTAGCAGCCCATCCTCCACCAGGGCCAGAGGGGATGTCTGACCACACGAGACACCATTCTCCAGCTTAGAAGGCTCCCGGGGCATTGAAGACAAAGCCCAAACTGCTTGCCATGCCCCTGAGGCCTGATGTGGGCCAGCCTCTGTGGCCCCTGACCTCCTCTCCTGGCCCATCTGCCAACAAATACAGTAACATCCACTCTAACCCTCAGTTTCCTCATCTGTAGAATGGGGCTAATAATAGTACCTGTCTCATGGAGTTGGTGTGGGGATTTTAGAAGGTACTGAAGCAAGGTGCCTTAGACCAGTGCCTGGCACACAGGAGCCGCTGTCTAAGTGGAGCCAGTACTTGTCTTTCCACCCCCAATTCTAACCACTCACTCTTTCCAGTCCTCCGCAGACATGCTCCTGCTGAGCCCTCTCTCAGCCTGGCCCTCCCACCTGGGCTGTGCCAGCAGCTGTCCGGGTGGAGGGGGAGGGGAAGTGGCACTGAGCCCTACCGGAGGGGGTGCTCCAATGGGGGCCAGACTTGAGCCCCGCCTATTAACATGTCAGTCTGCAGCTGGGGAGGAGGGATGAGAATTGGGCTGACAGGTGCACTTAAGGTGTGGGGTCCCCGGCTTGCTTGTTTTTGCAGACACTGTTGTTCTTGGGCTCCTCCATCCCCTTCTTCATTTCTATCTTATTTTAAAACCTGGAAATAAAAATTGATGAGGAGCAAATTGCTCTGGCCAGCGGCTCTGTGCTTAAAGGAGTTGTCACGGGAAAGCAATTACGGGATATCAAGGGCTGTCAGGGTGGCCGCGGATGCCTGCGCCCCATGCCTGGCACTGCCTGGTGGTCCCCAGGCCAGCTTGCAGGACGAGCGTGGGGTCCCCCGGAGGCAGGGGGATAAGTGCAATCACTGCCTTGCTGAGTGTCAAGCTACGGGCCTGGCCTGGCACTGTGTGAGAAACTTGACACTATTTGTCCCTAATCCTGCAAGCAACCAGCAAGATGGGGTCTCAGTCCCATTTTACAGATGAAGCAACTCCAGCTGATATGACTGCAGAAAGAGTAACAGCAGCTCACTCTTGTTTAGTCCTTACTGGGTTCCAGGATTTATTCCAAGAAATCTACATGTATTAGCACATTTCATTTCCACTCCCACTCTATGAGATAAGTACTAATACTACCTTTGTCTTATGCGTGTGGAAAGTTCCCGGCTGGGGCAGAAGATGCTGGTGCCACACACGACCCCCTGTGCCCAACTCCACACACCAGGGGCTGCTTTAGTGGAAGCATCCATGCCTCTCTTGGCCTGTGAGCTTTCTTCTCAAGGGAACAGTTGGAATGATGGGGTGTCCACATCCCCAGAAGCTGTCCCCACTCAATGGGGGCTAGGAGTAGATGGACCAATACCCCAGCCTCCTCGCCCTGAGCTTGGATAGCTCAGACACGTTTCCCGCTGATTTCCCAGTGGACAGAGCTCCAGAAGCCCCCGTGGTAACCGGCTTCACGGCATCCTCTTGAGTGACCTCGTCTCACCTCCCACTCCCACCTAAGTTTCCTGGGGTCACCTCCCATGTAAACTGCTGGTCCTTGAGTCCTTGTCTCAGGGTCTGCTTCTGGGGAGCCAGACCTTAGACACAAGCCTCAGGCTGGACACTGGACACGCAACGGTGAGCCTAGCAGTATGTTCCTAGCCCTCAAGGCACTCACAGTGGCCAGTTAGCAGGCTCAGGGTCCTGCAGTTGGTCACCTGCAGACCTGGGACTCGAACCCTCGTCTGTCTGACACTCGCACACACAAATCAAAGAGGAAAAAAATCCCGCTCCTAGCCCTTCTACAATGCTGCCCCTTCTTTTATGCCGTTGGATTTGAGGAAGACTCAACTGAGTGCCTTTAAAAAACAAAAATCACATCTGACCATCAAACAAAGAAGAGTGGGATGCAGAAAGCCATTTCCCTGGGGATGCAGGAGGGTGGCTGGGGGTGAACGAGATGTTCACAATCAGAAGGGACTCGAGGCCTCTCTGGGGCCAGTTATCAGGCTGGGATTATGTGGTAGAGGATGAGAAGGGGAGGGTGCCAGAGAGATGTGGGGACAGACACCGTGGCCGAGGCTCAGTTAGGTGGGGCCTTGTGCACAGAGGAGATGGAAGGAGGAAGAAAAGATAGTCCAATCAACCCCCTGGGGATGCAGCCAAACCATGGCTGGGAACACCTTCCCCCACTGCTGGACCTCACCACTGTATCCTTGCCCGGAGTCTGACCCCCTCCCTCTTCTTCCCTGCCCCCATGGGATGCAACAGGCAGCTCCAGGCCTAGTGGGAAGGTGAGGAGAGGTACCTGGGTGGGGACTGGTCCCCGCCCATGTGCCAAGACACATCCTCACTCAAGGTGACTTGGAGCCGGGTCCGTGCCTGCTGCCATTGGCGGGCTCCGATTGGGCCATCACGCGCAGCTCACTAATGAACCATATTGATACCACATCCTCCTGTTGTCTCCCTAAATGGCAAGCCACACATCTGAGAGATTAAATACCCACACAGTTGCCCGCCTGACATCTCCATCACTCCGCCTGCAGGTCCCTAATGAATTTCACAGCCCCACAACAACAGAAGAAATTAAGGTCAAAGTCAGACACAGGAACTATAAATCACCCGTGATCCTGAGACCAGGAGAGGGCTACAGCCCCAGCCCCTCACTCACATGGGCCAGTCCAGCCCAGGGCTTGATGGTGAGACAATCAGATTTTGTGTATCAGTGCAGGCTGGCGAGGGCGTGCTGGGAGCTTTCACGTCCGAGAAGCAGCCTCTGTCCACAGACATTTGGATCCCCTCACTCCTCTGCCTATCCCGCCTCCGGTATTTAGAATGTTCTAACTCAGACTGAGAAATGCCCTGAGAGGAGAGCAGCATGTCTCATTTATAAAGACTTACTTCCCAAGGAGTTCAAAACATTCTAGCCACGTTGTTCTAAAAATGTCCCAGAATGGGGAGAGGGTCCGGCAGCCTTCTCTCCATAGAGAAATTGAGGTTCATGGAGGAAAGGGGTTTGCCCAGGGTCCTTCAGCAACTTGAAGTCCCTGATCTTCTGACCCGAAGGTTGCAGGTCTTGTTACAATGGGACCCTAAAGGGTTTTTTTTTTTTTTTTGTGTGTGTGTGTGTGTGTCCTGGTCCTGTTTCTCCTTTGGGCAGGGGGTACCCCCTACAGGTGGCTGGGCAGACAGAGGGGGCTCTGGGCCTTGGGTTCAGCTTGGACGTCAGCCAGTCAAGTTCAGTTTCCAACCTGTCATACCTCTTGGCCCCATAGTTTCACCAGGGGAGTCTCAGGGAGGGTTTCAGTCTACATGAGGAGGCTGTGTTGCCTCATGGTGAAGGGAAAGGACGTTGGTATCCTAGAGACAAGGGTTCATGCCTCCGCTCTGCCCGCTCCACAGGTGTGACCTTTGGCAAGCAGCTAAGTACTCTGAATCTCAGGGCTCTCATCTATAAGATAAGGACACTAATTTCTACCTCACTGGGTTGTCATGGGGATTCGATAACACACAGAAGGGGCTCAGTTTGGCACCAGGCACTCAATACTAGTGCCTGTTATTTGTTTAGCACCTACTCCATGTCAGGTGCTTTGCCAAGTCCTTTACATTATCCCCTTGAACCCCCACAACAAATCCATATGGAGCTATCGCGATCACTGTTTTCCAGAAGAGGAAACTGAGGCACACACAGGTTATCTGGCAGAGACTTAAACATCTATACTCCCTTTCTCAACTGAACAGAAACTATGCTTTTTAGGGGGTAGAACACTACCTGGCTAAAATATTACATTTCCCACCTTCCTTTGCAGCTAAGCACAGCCACACAACTAAGTTCTGGCCAACGAGATGAAAGCAGAAGTTTGCAAGGCATTTCCTTCGGAAGTCTCCTTAAAAGGAAATGAGAGTGCTTTGCCTCATTTTCTCCATTCTGCAGCTTGGAATCTGGATGTGAAGGCTGGAGCTGTAGCAACCATTTTGGATCATGGAGATGAGGGCCATACTCTAGGAATGGTGAAGGAGAGAACCTGAAAGAAGCAACCAAGGCTGCTTACCTCTAAACAGCTTTTAAATGCGAGAGAAATGCACTTCGATTTTGTTTAAGAAATGATTTGGGGGGTTTCTGTTACTGGTAGCTGTATTGAGTCATTGCTGATACAAGTAACTATTCAAAGTCATAGAGCTCAGAAATGTGTGAGTCAGAATAAACCTGGGTCATTTAAGTCTGGAGCCTGGGGTCTTTACCACTCTGCCCCCTGTAGTGAGCACTTGAGAAACATGAGATATCATTATCATCATCATTATATTAGGGGAGAAGGTTCCTTCTTAGGTTACCATACAGTAATTGGTCATAAAATCAATTTAGTGGGTCATGACTATCATTAAAAAAAAAAAATCTAGTAGAATGAAACAGAAAATACTAGGATGAAACTCGTAAGACATTGATGAAATAAACTGAAAATGACACAAATAAATGGAAAGCTATTCCATGGTCATGCACTGAAAAATTAATATTGTTAAAATTTCCATACTACCCAAAGCAAATCTACAGATTCAATGCAATCCCTATCAAAATTCCAATGGAATTTTTCACAGAAACAGAGCAGAAAATCCTAAAATTTGTGTGGAACCACAACAAACCGCCAATAGCCAAAGCAACCTTGAGAAAGAAGAACAAAGCTGGAGGCATCATGTTTCCTGATTTCAAACTACAAAACTATAGGAATCAAAACAGTACGGTACTGGCATAAAAACAGACACAGGTCAATGGAACAAAATAAAGAGCCCAGAAATAAACCCATGTATATATGGTCAATTAATTCATGACAAGGAGCTAAGACTATACAAATGGGAAAGGACAATCTCTTCAGTAAATTGTGCTGGGAAAACTGGACAGCCATGTGAAAAAGAATGAAACTGGACCACTATCTTATACCATGCACAAAATTAACTCAAAATGGGGATGGGGATCAAGATGGTGGAGGAGTAGGATGGGGAGCTCACCTTCTCCTTCAGAAACATTAAAAACATATCTACAAGTGGAACGATTCACACAGAACATCTACTGAATGACAGCAGAAGACCTCAGACTTCTGAAAGGGTAAGAAAACCTCCATGTAACCAAGTAGGACAAGAGAAAAAAAAAAAAAAAAAAAAAAGAAAGGAATCGGTGACAGGGCCTGTGCCCCAGACAGAGAGCTGTGAAGGAGGAAAGGTTCCTGCACCCTGGAGAGTCCCTGCACCAGCAGGTAGATCAGCCTGGATAGAGGGGAACTTCGGAGCCTAGGAGGAGAGCACAGCAACCAGTTTGCAGAAGGCAAAACAGAGAGTAACCTGCACTGTAACTTGCCGCCCTGCACTCCCCAGCCTCAGACGCTCATCTGTCGGTGTGGGTCGGGGCTGGGTGCTGAAGTGCAGGCTTCAGAGGTCAGACCCAGGGAGAGGACTGGGGTTGGCTTCACCAAGACAGCCTTAAGAGGCTGGACTGTGGCAACTGAGGGGCTACTCGGAAGAAGCCAGGGCCCATCAGAGAGGTGCCATTATTGGGGAGGTGCGCGAGGAGAGGGGCAGAATGCCTGTAAGAGCTCCTTTCCCTGTGAGTATTCCCAGGCAACAGGACACCACCTACAGGAGCTCTGGGGGGTGTGCATGAGTTGTTGCTGCTATTCTGGGCTCCAGAAGTGGGCACGGGCCACTGGTATGAGACCTGCAAGCAGGCACCAATCGCTGCCCTGCTATCCTGGGAGTGTGCAGAGAGCAGCTACCCCTAGGAGACCTGTGAGCACGTGCCAAGCCCTGCCCCACCATCCTGTGAGTGCTCAGAGAGCAGCCACCCCTAGGAGACCCATGAGCAGGCGCCAAGGGCTGCCCCACTGTCCCAGGAGTGTGCAAGGACCACTGCACCTGCACACCCCATCAAAGGGATAATGGCCAACACACGCTGAGGAAAGAGACAGCGAGCATCAAAGCTAAAAGCAGTCCCTCAATTCTGGAAAAGATGGCAGAGTAGAAGGACTTGAGCTCACCTCCTCTCATGAAAACATCAGAATCACAACTAACTGCTGAACAACCAGCAACAAAAAAGACTCGAACCTAACAAAAAAGATATTTTACATTCAAAGTCAAAGTCACAACGAGACGGTAGGAGGGGCACTTTTGTGACAATCAAATCCCATACCACCCAGGTGGGCAACCCACAAACTGGAGAATAATTATATCGCAGAGGTTCTCCCACAAGAGTTAAAGTCCTGAGCCCCGCGTTAGGCCCTCCAGCCTGAGGGTCTGGCATCAGGAGGAGGAACCCCCAGAGCATTTGGCTTTTTTTTGGGGGGGGGAGCGCTGTGCTGTATGGTTTGCAGGATCTTAATTCCACGACCAGGGATCGAACACAGGGCCCTGGCAGTGAGAGCGCTGAGTCCTAACCACTGGACTGCCAGGGAATTCCCCAGAGCATTTGGCTTTGAAGGTCAGCTGGGCTTGAGTGCAGGAGCTCCACAGGACTGGGGGAAAAAGACACTCCACTCTTGGAGGGCTCACATAAGGTTTCACATACACTGGGACCCAGCACAAAGCAGTGACTCTATAGGAGCCTGGGCTGGACCTACCTATGAATCTTGGAGGGTCTCTTGGGGAAGTGGGGGTCAGCTCTGGTTCACTGAGGGGACAAGGACACTGGTGGCAGAGGCCCCAGAGAATACTGATTGGCATGAGCTCTTCCAGAATTCGCCATTTTGGCATCAAGACCTACAGCAGCCTACAGGCTCCACTGCTGGAATGCCTCAGGCCACCAACCAGCAGGATAGGCGCACAGTCCCACCCATCAGCATACAGGCTGCCTAAAGTTATACTGAGCTCACAGCCACCTCTAAACACAACCCTTGACATGTCCGTGCCCAGTGGAGGGACAAGACTCAGCTCCATCAACCAGTGGGCAGGCACCAATCCCTCCAACCAGGAAGCCTACACAAGCTCCAGGACCAACCTCAACCACGAGGAGACAGACAGAAGAAGCAAGAAGCGCTATGATCCTGGAGCCAGTGGAAAGGAGATGACAAACACAGAAAGTTAGACAAAATGAGATAGTAAAGAAATATGTTCCAGATGAAGGAACAAGATAAAAACGCACAAGAACAACTAAATGAAGAGGAGATAGGAAACCTACCTGAAAAAGAATTCAAAGTAATTATAGTAAAGGTGATCCAAGATCTTCAGAAAAAGAATGAAGGCACAGATTGAGAAGATACAAAAGTAGTTTAACAAAGAGCTAGAAGATTTAAATAACAGAGATGAACAATACAATAACTGGAATGAAAAATACACTAGAAGGAATCCATAACAGAATAACTGAGGCAGAAGAACAAATAAGTGAGCTGGAAGGCAGAATGATGGAAATCACTGCCATGGAACAGAATAAAGAATGAAAAGAAATGAGGACAGTCTCAGAGACCTCTGGGACAACATTAAATGCATGAACATTCACATTATAGGGGTTCCAGAAAGAGAAGAGAGACAGAACAAGCCTGAGAAAATATTTGAAGAGATTATACCCAAAAACTTCCCTAATATGGGAAAGGAAACACTCAAGTCCAGGAAGCACAGAGAGTCCCAAGTATGATAAACCCAAAGAGGCACATGCTGAGACACATATTAATCAAACTGACAAAGAATTAAAGACAAAGAAAAAATATTAAAAGCAACAAGGGAAAAGCAATAATATACAAGGGAATCCCCATAAGGTTATCAGCTGATTTTTCAGCAGAAACTCTGCAGGCCGGAAGGGAGTGGCATGATATACTTAAAGTGATGAAAAAGAAAAAACCTACAACCAAGAATGCTCTATCCAGCAAGGCTCTCATTCAGATTTGACAGAGAAATCAAAAGCCACAGACAAGCAAAATCTAAGAGAATTCAGCACCACAAACCCAGCTTTACAACAAATGTTAAAGGAACTTCTCTAGGTGCAAAAGAAAAGGCCACAAATAGAATCAAGAAAATTATGAATGGGAAAGCTCACTGGTAAAGGCAAACATAATGCAAAGGTAAGAAATCACACACACACACAAATATGATATCAAAACCAGCAACTGTGAGAAAAGGAGAGTACAAATACAGGATATTGGGAATGCACTGGAAATTAAGAGACCAGCATCTTGAAACAATCTTGTACATATATAGACTGCTATATCAAAACCTCATGGGAACCGCAAACCAAAAATCTGCAATCCCCCCCAAAAAATCTACACACACAAAAAAAGAAAAACCAATCCAAACAACACTAAAGATACACATCAAATCACACGAGAACAAAAGAGGAAGGGAAGAAAAAAGACCTTCAAAAACAAATCCAAAACAATTAACAAAATGGCAATAAGAGCATATATATCAATAATTACCGGCAATAAAAATGGATTAAATGTTCCAAACAGAAGACAGACTGGTTGAATGGATACAAAAACAAGACCCGGATATATGCTGTCTACAAGAGACCCACTTTAGATCTAGGGACACGTACAGACTGAAAGTGAGGGAATGGAAAAAGGTGTACCATGCAAATGGAAATCAAAAGAAAGCTGGAGGAGCAATATTCACATCAGACAAAATAGACTTTAAAATAAAGACTATTACAAGAGACAAAGAAGGGCACTACATAATGACTGAGGGATCAATCCAAGAAGAAGATATAACAATTGGAAATATATATGTACCCAACATAGGAGCACCTCAATATTTAAGGCAAATGCTAACACCCATAAAAGGAGAAATCAATAGTAACACAATAAAAATGGGGCACTTTAACACCCCACTTTCATCAATGGACAGATCATCCAGACAGAAGATCAATAAGGAAACACAGGCCTTAAATGACACATTAGACCAGATGGACTTAACTGATATTTATAGAAGATTCTATCCCAAAGCAGCAGAATAATATACACTTTCTTCTCAAGTGCACATGGAACATTCTCCAGGATAGATCACATCTTGGGCCACAAATCAAGCCTTGGTAAATTTAAGAAAACTGAAATCATATCAAGCATCATTTCAGACCACAATGCTATGAGATTAGAAATAAACTACAAAAAAAACCCTATAAAAAACACCAACACATGGAGGCTAAACAATATGTTACTAAACAACCAATGGATCACTGAAGGACTCAAAGAGGAAATAAAAAAATACCTAGAGACAATTGACAATGAAAACACGATGATCCAAAACCTTGGGACACAGCAAAAGCAGTTCTAAGAGGGAAGTTTGTAGCAACACAATCTTACCTCAGGAAACAAGACAAATCTCAAATAAACCACCTAACCTTACAGCTAAAGCAACTGGAGAAAGAAGAACAATGAAAACCCAAAGTTAGTAGAAGGAAAGAAATCATAAAGATCAGAGCAGAAATAAATGAAATAGAGATAAAGAAAACAATAGAAAAGATCAATGAAACTAAAAGCTATTCAAAAGTTTCTTTAAATAGATAAACAAAATTGATAAACATTTAGCCAGACTCATCAAGAAAAAAAAGAGAGGGCTCAAATCAATAAAATTTGAAATGAAAAAGGAGAAGTTACAATGGACACCACAGAAATACAAAGGATCATAAAAGGCTACTGCAGGCCACTATATGCCAATGAAATGGACAACCTAGAAGAAATGGACAAATTCTTAGAAAGCTACAACCTTCCAAGACTGAACCAGGAAGAAATAGAAAATATGAACAGACCAATCACAAGGAATGAAATTGAAACTGTGATTTAAAAACTTCCAACAATCAAAAATCCAGGACCAGATGACTTCACAGGCGAATTCTATCAAACATTTAGAGAAGAGTTAACACCTGGCCTTCTTAAACTCTTCCAAAAAATTGCAGAGGAAGGAACACTCCCAAGCTCATACTATGAGGTCACCATCACCCTGATACCCAAACCAGACAAAGATACCATGAAAAAAGAAAATTACAGGCCAATATCACTGATGAACATAGACACAGAAAAAACTCAACGAAATACTAGCAAACCTAATCCAACAGTACACTAAAAGGATCATACACCATGATCAACTGGGATTTATCCCAGGCATGCAAGGATTCTTCAGTATACTCAAATCAATCAGTGTGATACACCACATTAACAAACTTAAGAATAAAAACCATACCATCATCTCAGTAGATGCAGAAAAAGTTTTTGATAAAATTCAACACCCATTTATGATAAAAACTCTCCAGAAAGTGGGCATAGAGGGAACTTACCTTAACACAATAAAGGCCATACTTATATCCAGACAAAACTGTAATTCAAAAAGATACATGCATCCCTATGTTCATAGCAGCACTGTTCACAATAGCCAAGACATGGAAACAACCTAAATGCCTACTGACAGATGAATGGATAAAGAAGATGTGGTACATATATACAATGAAATATTACTCAGCCATAAAAAAATGAAATAATGCCATTTGCAGCAACATGGATGCAACTAGAAAGTATCATACTAAGCGAAGCAAGTCAGAAAGAGAAAGACAAATACCATAGATATCACTTTTATGTGGAATCTGAAAGATGACACAAATGAACCTATCTATGAAACAGAAACAGAATAGAGAATAGACTGGTGGTTGCCGAGGGGGATGGGAGACAGTTGGATTGGGAGTTTGGGATTAGCAGATGCATACTGGTATATACAGAATGGATAAACAACAAGGTCCTACTGTATAGCACAGGGAAATGTATTCAATATCCTGTGATAAACCATAATGGAAAAGAATATGAAAAATGAATATATCTATACGTATAACTGAGTCACTTTGTATAGCAGTAATTAACACAATATTGTAATTCAACTATACTTCAATAAAAAATAAAATGAAAAAGAAAAAATTTTAAACTAAATGACAAAGAATGTATTGAATATCAATTTTTCTTGATACAACTTATGAATGCTTAGATGAAAATCCATCACTTTAAATACTTATATTAGAAGAAAAATCTAAAATCAATGACCTATGATTCCATCTTAAGAAACTAAAAAAAAAGTAAAAAAGAAATAAATTATAATAAGAGGAAAGTCAATAAAATAGAAAATAAATAATAGAGAGAATTAACAAAGCCAAAAGTTGATTCTTTGAACTTATAAACAAAAATGACAAACTTCTAGCTAATCAAGGAAAAAGAGAAAACCCCAAAAGGAGGAATGAAAAAGAGATTATCAGCACAGACCCCACAGACATTAGAGGATAATAAAAAGAATGCTATGAACAACTTTATGCTAAAAATTTCAACAACTGAGATGAAAGGAGAAATGCCCCCCCCCAAAAAAAGTTACCAAAATTCACATGAAAAATAACCAAAAAAATCTGAATACACCTATATCTATTAAGGAAAATGAATCTAAAGCTTCCCCCAAAGAAAATTCCAGGACCAGATGGTAACCCCAGTGAATCCCATCAAATATTCAAGAAGAAATAAGACCCATCTCATGCAAACTTTTTAAAACATACCGAAGGGATTACTAATAAACTCGTTTTATGAGACAAGGATAAATGTAATACCAAAACCTGAGAAAGACATTACCATAAAAAGATTACAGACCAATATCCTTCATGAATATAAACCCCAAAATTCTTAATAATAGCAAATCAAATTCAACAATACATCACATACTAGGTTTTATCCCAGGTATGCAAGGTTGACTTAACATTCAAAAATTAACTAATTTAATTTTTCCTTTTATTCTCTTAATATATAATCATATCAATAAATGCAGAAAAAGCATAAAAAAAATAATAAAGGCCATATATGACAAACCCACAGCTAACATTCTCAACAGTGAAAAGCTGAAAGCATTCCCTCTAAGATCAGGAAAAAGACAAGGTTGTCCACTGTTGCCACTTTTATTCAACATAGTTTTGGAAGTCCATGGCAATCAGAGAAGAAAAAGAAATAAAAAGAATCTAAATTGGAAAAGAAGGGTCACTGTTTGCAGATGACATGATACTATACATAGAAAATCCTAAAGATGTTACCAGAAAACCACTAGAACTCATCAATGAATTAGGTAAATTTCCAGGATACAAAATTAATACACGGAAATCTCCTGCATTCCTATACACTAACAACAAAAGATCAGAAAGAGAAATTAAGGAAACAATCCCTTTTCCCATGGCATCAAAAAGAATAAAATACCTAGGAATAAACCCACCTAAGAAGACAAAAGACCTGTACTCTGAAAAACTATAAAATGCTGATGAAAGAAATTGAAGATGACACAGATAGAAAGATATACCATGTTCTTGGATTGGAAGAATCAATATTTTCAAAATGACTATACTACCCAAGGCAATATACAGACTCAGTACAACCCTTATCAAATTACCAATGGCATTTTTATTCACAGAACTAGAACAAACATTTTAAAATTTTGTCTGGAGACACAAAAGACCCCGAATAGCCAAAGCAATCCTGAGAAAGAAAAAATGGAGCTAGAGGAATGAGGCTCCCTGATTTCAGACTATACTACAAAGCTACAGTCATCAAAACAGTATGGTACTGGCGCAAGGACAGAAATATAGATCAACAGAAAAGGATAGAAAGCCCAGAAATAAACCCATGCACCTATGGTCAATTAATCTATGACAAAAGAGGCTAGACAACACAATGGAGGAAAGACAGTATCTTCAGTAAGCGGTGCTGGGAAAACTGGAAAGCTACATGTAAAAGAATGAAATTAAAACATTCCCTAATACCATATACAAAAATAAACTCAAAATGGATCAAAGACCTAAATGTAAGGCTGGACACTATAAAACCCTTAGAGGAAAACATAGGCAGAACACTCTTTGACATAAATCGCAGTGATATCTTCTTTGATCCACCTCCTAGAGTAATAAAAATAAAAACAAAAATAAACAAATGGGACCTAGTTAAACTTAAAAGCTTCTGCACAGCACATGAAACCATAAACAAAACGAAAAGACAATCCACAGAGTGGGAGAAAATAATTGCAAATGAAGTGACCGACAAAGGATTAACCTCCAAAATATACAAACAGCTCATGCAGCTCTATATCAAAAAAACAAACAACCCAATCAAAAAATGGGCAGAAGATCTATATAGACATTTCTCCAAAGAAGACATACAGATGGCCAAAAAGCGCATGAAAAGGTGCTCAACATCACTAATTATCAGAGAAATGTAAATCAAAACTACAGTGAGGTATCACCTCACACCAGTGAGAATGGCCATCATCAAAAAGTCTACAAACAAATGCTGGAGTGGGTGTGGAGAAAAGGGAACCCTCCTACACTATTGGTGGGAATGTAAATTGGTACAACCACTATGGAGAACAGTATGGGGATTCCTTTAAAAACTAAAAATAGAACTATCATATGATCCATCAATCCCATTCCTGGGCATACATCCAGAGAAAACCATAGTTCAAAAGGATACATGCACCCCAATGTTCATTGCAGCACTATTTACAATAGCCAAAACATGGAAGCAACCTAAATATCTATCAACAGAGGAATGGTTAAAGAAGATGTGGTACATATATACAATGGAATATTACTCAGCCATAAAAAAGAACAAAATAATGCCATATGTGGCAACATGGATGGACCTAGAGATTATCATACTAAGTGAAGTAAGTCAGACACAGAAAGCAAATATCACATGATAATGCTTATATGTGGAATCTCATTTTAAAAATGATGCAAATGAACTTATTCACAAAACTGAAACAGACTTTCAGATATCAAAAACGAACTTATGGTTACCAAAGGGGAAATGTGGCAGGGAGGGATAAATCAGGAGTTTAGGATTAACATATACACACTACTATATATAAGGTAGATAACCAACAAGGACCTACTGTATAGCACAGGGAACTCTACTCAATATTCTGTGATAACCTATATGAGAACAGAACCTGAAAAAGAATGAATATATGTATATGTATAACAGAATCACTTTGCTGTACACCTAAAACTAACACAACATTGTAAATCAACTATACTCTAATAAAAATTTAAAAAGTGAACTCAAAATGGATGAGAGACTTAAATATAAGACCTCAAACCATAAGAAAACATAGGTGGGAAGCTCTTTGACATCAGTCTTGGTGATGATTTTTTTGGATTTGACACTTAAAGGAAAAGCAACAAATTAAAAAATAAACAGATGGAGTACATCAAACTAAAAAGCTTCCAAACTTCAAAAGAAACAAACAAAATGAAAAGATAACCTACTGAATGGGAGAACATATTTGCAAATCACATATCTGATAAGGGCTTCATATTCATGTCTATAGAACACATACAACTCACTAGCAAAAACCCAATCTGATTAAAAAATGGGCAGAGGGGGACTTCCCTGGTGGCACAGTGGTTAAGATTCCGTGCTCCCAATGCAGGGGGCCTGGGTTCGATCCCTGGTCAGGGAACTAGATCCCACATGCATGCCACAACTAAGGAGCCCACCTGCCTGTAACTAAGGAGCAGGTAAGCCGCAACTAAGATCCGGTGCAACCAAATAAATAAATAAATAAATAAATAAATATTTTAAAAAGGGGCAGAGGATCTGAATAGGAATTTTTCCAGTGATGATGTACAGATGGCCAACAGGTACTTGAAAAGGTGTTCAACATTACTAATCATCAGGGAAATGAAAATCAAAACCACAATGAGATATCACCTCATACCTATTAGAATGGCTATTATCAAAAAGATAACAAGTGTTGATGAGAATGTGGATAGAGAACCCTTGTGCACTGTTGGTGGGTATGTAAATTGGTGCAGCCACTGTGGAAGACAGTACAGAGATTCCTCAAAAAATTAAAAATAGAGCTACCATATGATGCAACAATTCCACTTCTGGATATTTATCTGAAGAAAATGAAAACACTAACTTGAAAAGACATCTGAACTCCCACGCTGATGGCAACACATTTTTTTTTTTTTTACACAATAGCCCAGATATGGAAACAACCTAAGTGTTCACTGATGGAGAATGGATAAAGATGCAGTACACATACATACAATGGAATATTACTCAGCCATAAAAAAGAAGGAAATCTTGCCATTTGTGACAACATGGATGGACATCCTTGAGGGCATTATGCTGAGTGGAATAAGTCAGACAGAGAAAGACAAATATCATATGCTCTTACTTATATATAGAATTTAAACAAACACCACCACCAAAACTGAGTTCATAGCTACAGAGAACAAATTGTTGGTTGCCAGAGGCAGGGGTGGGGGTGGGCAAAATGAGTGAAGGAGATCAAACGGTACAAACTTATTATAAAATAAGTTCTGGGAATGTAACATACAGCATGGTGACTACAGTTAATGATACTTTATTGTATACTTGAAAGTTGCTAAGATAGCAGATCTCAAAAGTTCTCATAAAAAAATGAAATCTAGCAGAATAAAATACAACTAGGGTGTACTATCACACTTAGTAGGGAAGTACTGTTTTGTTCTACACGTGGATGTGCGTGTTTGAGTGTGTATTCTGGGTCATGAAGTTAAATGTGGTTTTTATTATGGACCATGGTAAGAAAAAGTTTGAAAAACACTAACCAAACCAATGGGCATACAGGACTTTGAGCCAGTAGGGAAACAAGGTGACAGGAGCCACAGCTGTCATCCCCTCTGACAAGAATTATGCAGCAAGATGAAGCCATCCCAAACCCACAGGCCCTGCTCAACTTCTCCCTAAACCTCTGCGGCCCTTCTCCCTGCTCCCTCAGCCTTTCTCCCACCTGCTCCCAGGACGAGCTCTCACGCCTGGGCCCCTCCCCTGTCGGCTGGTCCCGGGGCTCCTGACCCTCCCGGCACAAGGCACAGGTGGACTTTGTACAGCCACTGGCTTTACTGCATTGATGAACTTTCTGGCCCTGGCCACGCTTACAGCTACCCACCGTCCCCTCACCCAGGGGGTATATTTTCTTCCCTCTCATGTCCTCTGAGCGACTGCCTGAGAGGAACAATCAGCAGCAACCCTACTGAAGGGGGACTCTGACAGGCGCAGAGGGCGGGGAATCACAGCTCTCAGTGCAGGAGGGGGCTGTCGGGGGCCGGTGGTCACACGTCATTGGCACAGGGGGCCTTAGAGGGCAGCCAGCACGATCCCTTCATTTTACAGATGAGGACACCAGGGCCCTGGGAGCCAGGGACCTGCTCAAGGTCACCCAGTGATGGGGTGACTCCGGCCTCTGAGGCCAGCGCTAGGCCCATCTCCTGGACCCTGGAGACCGCTGATTCCAACAATAGGCTGGAGCCCAGCGTGGGAATGGGCGCCTGATGGTGACCAGCAAACGGGAGGGGGACCCGGGGCTTTGGAATCAGGCAGACCCAGGTTTGAATCCTGGCTTGGTCACTCACTGTTGGCTGGCCCCGGACAGGTTACTCAGCACCCTGGGCCTCTGTTTCTTTCTTCTGCACAATGGGTGCAGAAGAAATAAGTAACATTCTGTAAAGTACTTGCCATTTACTAAGCTCACAACACCCGCTCACCAGGCCTATGACGATAAACAACAGCATCCTTCCAGTTTTTTTTGCAAAGGGGCAAAGGTCAGTAGCAGACAGAGCCGCTCCTGTCAAGGATGGGGGATTCTGGAGGCGCCAATGAGGGAGGCATCAAAGGCTTGATGGGAAACAAGGGTTTAGATCAATTTGCCAAAAATCCAGTAGTCGAGCGACTAAATGGCGGGAAACTTTTGGACCGTGAACAAAGCCTGGGACAATCCACTTCAGGGGCAGAGCTGGGGGAGCCCCGCTCTCCATTCTGACCCAGGCTCTAGCCAGTCTCAGGTGGCCCCCTGCGGCCTCCAACCCACAGGCCCTGCCGAGGTCCTTCCAGAAGCCCAGGGTGGCAGCGGGCAGCCAGCTCTGTTCTCCCTCTCTCTCCTTAGCACCTGTCCTACCTCTAATTCCATCCCATTTTGGTTTTACGGATTGATATTTAGATTAAAGAGATAAACACATCCGAGGAGCACTGAGGCCTGACAGACAGAGGAACTTGGACCCGTCAATCACCATCAACCAGCTCAGCTTCCTCCCAGTGCCTGGCAACTCTGACTGGAGATGAACCAAAGAGCAGATTAAAGGGGCGCAGAAGTACAGCCGAGACACCCCCCAAATGGGGGACAGTGTGTCTACAAAGGCCTTCCAGGCCAGCTTGGGAGCAGGGCTAGGGTGACTACTATTTATGTGTGCTTGTGCGTGTGCGTGTGTGTGTGTGTGTGTGTGTGTGTGTGTCTAGCCTCTCTCTTCCCCTCCCCAGGCTGCAGATAAAGAATTCAATTTTCTTTTAAACGGTGGGGAAATTGGAAGAGATTTTGTTCTGTTTAAGCACAGCTGGAGTCTCGGGTCTGTAGGGATTGGAGAACAATGAGATCAATTAAGATGCCTGTGGTGAGGGGTGTCAGGAGGGGGTGGGGAAAGACAGCAGAGGTAGGGAGGCAGGAGGAAGGGGAAGGACAGCTGAGGGGACCCAGATGCCAGGAGTCCTGCTTCCACTTTCCTGTGTTGACCTGCCCACCTCTGTTGGGTTTTGCTAAAGCGTCTGGATGGGGCCTGCCCATTGGGTGCTATTATCTCCCAAACTTGCTAATAATTCACATTGGCAATTTCTGTCAGCAGCTTTACACAATGATAGAATGGAACTGAAGCAATGCTATCAGAAACAGGGCGAGGACACTGTTGCAGAGCAGCACGGATAACACTGGACGCTTGGCCTGCAGCAGGGGCTGGGACCACAACCAGAGCATCTGCTGTGCGCGGGCTCCAGACCACTATCTTTCCACACATCACCCTACAACACTGCTGAGATGGAATTACTCTGCCCATTATATAGAGGAGGAAACCGAAACTCAGGGACAGTGAATAGCCTGCCCAAAGCCAACCTGCTGGTGAGAAGCTGAGGCAGGACTCCAACCCGGGGCTGTCCACCCACTTCAGTGTTTGTGAAGGTACAGGGCGCACCTGGCAGCCCGGTGGGGATGAAGATGGGTGTGCCTTGCTGGGTCTGGGGAGGAGAATGGTGGAGCCGCTGTTCAGACCCGAGCACAGGCTACGAGAGCTCTCCCCACCTCCACTGTCACCTGGGTGGTTGGGGCCGTCGTCTCTCACCTAGTCGCCCGCTCCCACCTGGGTGTCCTCCGCCCCTCCCCCTGGCCTACTCTCCACACAGCAGCCTCCGTGGTCCATCTGGCCCCTCTTCAGCACAGTCACGCCCTGACCTCCTCTGGTCCTCCCTCTTTCTCTGCATATCCACCCACCAGCAGGCTCTTGTCTCAAGCCTCTCACCTGCAGCTCCCTCAGCCTGGGGCAGCTCTTTGCAGAATCCTCAACTCAGACTCCCCTGCCTTCCTTCAGGGCTCTGTCTAAGGTCACCTTCTGTGAGAGGCCTGCCTTCCTTGACCACCTGGTAGAATACAGTAACAATGCCACCCCCAGCACTCCTCCCTTACTGCCCCCAGCTATACTTCCCCCAAGGCATGCATCCCCCTCTGACATGCTCTGTATTTCCTTATTCACCATCTGTCTCCGCCCCTGGTACATACACGGATGTTTGTCTGTCTTGTTCACTGCCATCATTCCAAGCCCTCGATAAATTAGTCACTGAATGAAGGAGTATGGTAGTTGCATCTGGGAGCCCCCTTTCCCCCAGAGGGTGCAGAGTCCTGTTCTGGGAGGGGCAGAGGGGAGGCTTCTATAGGGGAGACACAGGGGCTCACAGGGCACCCGGCTCCGCCAGCAGCAGCCAAGGAAGCAAGGTCAGCTCCTGCATACCTGTCTGCAGAGGCAGGCTGAAGGGCTGGGCACATTTCAGCCTTGACCTTGTAATCACATGCCCTGATTAGGACTAGGAGGCCGAAGGGATCCTGGAATCTGGTGGTCATTGCACCTTCTGGACCCTTGCCTTTGTTCCTGGCCTGGGGTCTGCATCCCCAGACTTCCCCTGACCTAGGAAGGATAATCAGAGGGCATCCAGTTTACCCTCTCCTTGGACTGAGGAGGAAGCCAAGGTCCAGAGAGGGAATGAGACTGGCACAGGGTCACAGAGCGAGTCAGTGATCTAGAGCCCAGGCCTCGGGGCTCCCTGTCCAGCAGTCTTCCCCCTGTGCCCATCGCCAGAGCGGGTGCTTGGGAGCCTGGCACACACAGTGAAACATGGGGGTACGAGGCTTTGGATTCAGACAAACATCTCTGCCCTTGACTCTCTGGGTGAACTTGAGTGTATAATTTACCCTTTCCGTGCCTCAGTTTCCCCATGAGACCTCTGCCTCCATCCCTTCTTCGAGGAAGCTGCCCTAGACACTCCAGACCACAGGAGTCAAACCTCCTCTGTGCCACACAGCCCAGGGATGGGGACACCCAGACAGAGAGAACCTGCCTTCAGGAGGTTCTCCGTGGAGTGGGCAGAAGAGGACATGAGCCATGCTGCCCCAACAGGAGTGGTGAGAGCAGCCAGGGAAAGTGAGGTGCAGGCACGCAGGGGACCTGGAGAGGAGGGGGAGGACCTCGGGGGAGGTGGGCACGTGCCCGTTACCAGAGGGAGATGGCTTCTTATGGGGAGGCTGCCAACTGGGCTGGCTCTGAGGGTCAGCAGGTTTTTGATGGTCTCAGACAGGAGGGAGGGAGAGCTAGGTGGGGGAGGGGTGTGAGGAGGTACAGAGGGTGAGCAGGGAAGCTGGGGACTCTGGTCAGGCAGGAGAGAAGGGGTGTGAGAGGTGTAGCGGGCAGACGGCTGGAAAGCGGCTCAGGGCCAGGGTGTGGGGACCTTGACTGCCAACCCAGGCCTAGGGCACTGGAGCTTTACCGGCCAGGGAGTGCCTGGGATTACTCTCTTTTCTCTCCCCTCCTCCCACTATTGGCAGAGAACACTTCCAGGCTGATAACGGGGTTTGAAGGGTTCCCCCCTTCTGTTCTTCTGCTTATGTTTGCACAACACCCAGGAGGAGCGGGAATTGGCTGTCTCCCAGAGCCACGCTCACGTGCAGCATCTCAGGAACGGAGCATTGAGAGCTGGGGAGGGTCTACAGCCCCTCTTCTTAAACGTGAACCTGCCTTGGTGACTCACTGTAACCGATAGCATTCAGCGGAGATGCAGCATGACCTCTAGGCTAGATCACAAAAGGCCACGCAGCTTCTGCCTGGTTCTCCTGGGACACTCATTTCCCAGAGGCTTCCTCTGAGGAGCTCTCTCTACAAGCCATGCCTGAGATGCCTGTACCATGTGGAGAGGCCACAGGCAGGGGCTCAGAACACAGTGTCGGGCTGAGCCAGTCCTTCAGCCAGGCCAGCCCAGGCGCCAGACAGAGGGAGGAGCCGCCAGTGGCTACAGTCACCCCCAGACTTGGAGGAGCAGAGAAGGGCTCCCCTGCTGGGCCCTTTCCATATTCCTGACCCACCCGATCCACGAACATAACAAAATGGTTGTTGCTTTATGCCGCAAAGTGTGGGATGTTTTCTCACGCAGCGTTTGGAACCGAAACAAGCTCGGTGGGCCCTTGCTTGGAGTGTGGCACAAGGCAAGCGATTACTGAGCCAGTGCCGATAGAACGTGGGAATAGACGAAAACAACGGACAACCACAGAGCTCCTTTGGGCACAGAATTATGGAGCTCCTATAGCCAGGATAGGCTACATAATTTGCATAATTTTCCAATGCAAGATGAACATGCAGCGCCCCTTGTTCAAACATTAAGAATCTCAAGATTGCGATAGTAGAGCATCAAACCCAGGGTGAGGCCCTCCTACTTCCAGCTTCCCAAGCAAATGCCCAGGCCGCACATGCATGAAGCCAGTCCTCCTGTCACACCTGCTGCCTGCCTCCTCTGAGTCTTAGCCCTCCTCCCGCATCCTCATTTAACCTCTCTCTTCTGCTCCTTAACGCTGGGGCCTGAGTGTTAGAGGCCCAGGGTCGGGCACAGACAAGAACTCACCAGTGTGTCAACTGAGAGGACCCAGTGTCCAGTGAAGTCGGAGCCAAAGGCAGGGCATCCAGGAACCCAGAGACCTAGGTTTAAGAGCCAGTGTTCTCTGAAGCTCCACTAACCCCCAAATATGATGGTGGAGAAGAAAAACAGCAACAGCACTAGCAAGCACAGCTGTCAGTCACCCAGTGCTTTCTGGGTGTAAGCGGTCTGAAATGCATCTTTTTAAAATGACGGGATAGATATAATTACTATCATTGCCACAGCAAACTTTGGGGACTTAGGATCAGACACAGCCAGGCATCTGTCTAGGGTCACAGGGACAGCAAGGGTAGGGGCAGAATTTCAACCTGAGTCTCCCTGGTTTCAAAGCTTTGCTCCTAAAGTTCCCTCCTGCAGGTGCTGACGCAGCTGGGAGGTGGCCCCTCACTTGCAGAGCAGCAAGTCCTTCTGCAAGGGGCCAGAGGGACCAGGGAGCACCACCTGAGGCCGAGGCAGGGGACTGGCCTTCCCAGACCACCTGGCTGGGCCATCGAGTTCCCAGCACCCGGGGTGAGGCCCATGTTAAATTCCTCGGATTCTGCAACATGGAGGGGTGGGTGGTGTGCCCTGAGCCTGCAGGCTCTCAGGGCTGGGAAAGAGGCCCCGCAGCCTGACAGCTGATGGAAGAGGCACGCTGCATTTCAGTTCTTCCAGGACTGAGGCTGCCCTTCACCAGGGTCAGCCTGGGGCAGTGACATCACACACACCTTTTCCTTTGGTGTCAGCGAGCAGGGGAGGAGGGAGTGAAGGGGACCAGCAGGAACAGGGCTGCCTCTGTTGATGCCCCTGGGGAGGGAGGCCAGGCTGGACGACTAGGAAAAGCTGGTGAGCTCCAGGAGCAGGGAAGTGGCCACCTTGGAACCTTCAACAAACTTCCAGATGGAGGCTGGGAGAGGGAGGGCAGGGCAGGCAAGGGAGCTCTAGAGAACAGTGGGCGGGTGAGGGACCCTCAAAGGACAGGAAGCATGTTTGTGTTGCCAGGAGTGAAACTAAACAGCCAAAATCAACTTTTCCTCTTGGGCAGAGTGCATTGGAATTAAGCCGCATGGAGCCAGAAGGCCCTGAAGCAGCATCGGCCCAACCATCTAACTTTATAACGAGGACGATGGGGCCCCAGAAGCTCAGGGACATGCTCCGGTTACAGGACTCCGAGCGAGTCCTGGCTACATCAAAGCTCAGGCGGGAGGCTGGCGTGACTTGCTGAAATTTTCTGAGTGTTCCCGGCCAGGCTCGGCACTGAGTGTCTTTCACCAACCATTCCACTGAACTCTCACGACAACTCTCCCAGGTAGGATCCTGTCAGGGTATCTTCCCAGGTAACAGAGGAGGAAAGAGGCCCACCTCGCAGAGCTGGGCATACACACAGGCTGAAGGGCGGCCAGATGGGGCCCTTTAAGGCCGATGATAATAAGAACCACAACTTGGGTCTGTAATCCCTTACCTATTTACATCCCCATCACCACACTGGAGCCTCCCAACAGCCCAGCCAATGCAGGCTGGGCAGGCACTATTTTCCTCATGTGATGGGAAGAAAACCAAATCCCAGAGAAGGAGTGACCGGTCCACAACAGAACAGGATTCAGGGCCCTGCCCAAGATGGTACCAGCCTCCCAAGGACTGGCTGGGAAGAGGGGCATGGAGGGGAGAGAGGAGTCATGCCTTTCAGCCCCCACAGGCCACTCTGTCTGCCTGGAGTTGAGGGGTGACATTCCATCCCTGGGCTGAGCAAACTGAGCTGGTCCTGGCCCTGCACCTGCCCCATCAAGGCTCTTATGTACCTCTCCTTCCTGCTTTGATTCCTGCCTGGGGAAGAATCCTGTCTTGTCCGGCTCTCCATCTTCTGCCCATCCTTGCTGTGCCCCACGCCCCTGGAGCAGGGAGGGAAGGCCTCTTGGAGTGCGGGAAGACCTGCCCTCCTGGAGGCTCCTCCTCCTCAGTGTCCCCCTCTCACTGCCCAGGGGACATGGAGCTAATAAATCTGGGGACACGAGCTCCATACTGCAGAATGCCAGGCTGGCTCCTTGCACATCCCAGGAACACCTTCTGCCAGCTGTTTCCCAAATGCTGGCCATGGGCCACCAGGATGGAATAGGTAAGAGAATGTGGATGGGTTGATATAAGACTTCTCCACTATCAGAACACCAGCCCAGTGGTTATGTTTGGGGTGGGTGCAATTCAGGAGAGACAGTTGAACCCACCCCCAACCCTCGCCGCCTCAGAGGAGCAGCACTCCACTTCCTTGCACATCACACCCCCGCCACTGCATTCCAGCCACAGGGCCTTTGCACATGCTATTCCCTCTTTCTCCAATGTGCTTCTCTCCATTCGCTTACCTGTTAATGCCTACTCAAACGCCACTTCCTCAAGGAAGGCTTCCCTGACCCCAGTCAAGGTCAGATGCCCTGTTACAGGTTTTCATAGCTCCCTGTTCTCTCCATCACAGCAAGTAACGCTTAATGTAAAGATTCACTTCTTAGTACTAACATCAGGCTTTCCCAAGAGACTATAAACTTCATGAGGGCAAGACTCACATCACCACTGTATCCTCAGGGCCATGTGCCTGACACAGTGGTGGGTATTCAAAAAACATTTGTTGAACGTTCAGATTGCTCTCCTACTGTCCAGCAGCACCCACAAACCCCACCAGGCCCCAGGTAGCCATCGGCCAGGCTACAGGGCTGCCCGAAGCCCAGCAGAATCCTAGGAAGATACCCCATGGCCTTCCCACCCAACCCCTATTATCAGGTCAGGAGGCAGGATTGGAAGGAGAGAATCAGAGCAGCCTGGGGATATGAGAGGGAAAGAAACCATACAACCTAGAGGATGGGGAGCCACCAGCGTCATACAGGAACCTACACATGCATACGTGTTATATACACGTATCTGAGTGCGTGTAGTTGCACACACACATAAAGGCACAGACACAAGGGCATGCCTGTGTGCGTGCACGCATACAACCACACACCCCACAAGCAAACATATGTGGGTAAATGTGCCCCTACACGCCCCTCCCCTATGTGGTCACCCTTCAGAGTTGGGGCTCAAGGTCAAGTCTTTGACCGCTACATCCCCGCTCTTTCCCCTCCACCAGTGGAAACTCATTTTTCTATAACTGGGGGCTGTAAGGGCCTCAAAACCTGGGCTGAGGAAGGCCCGGGGAGCAGGGAGGTGAGAAGGGATGCCATCCCATCTGGGATGCCCAGGTTGCAGGCGACGGCCCCCTCCTGTTCCGGCTTTCCCAGCTCCCTGGTGAACTGCCGCCTTCCCCCAGGACAGGTGATGCGGCACAGAAATGGGGCCATGGCGTGGGGTGGGGAGGCCCCTTGCAGCAGGCTCTGCCCTGGCCTTCAGTGCAAACTGCAACATTTTCCTTTTCTTCATAATTATTTTTTCTGACACAACTGCCCATGAAACGTTTTAATAACATCCCAGAAAAGGTCAGGGAGAAGGAATTTCACAGTCCCTGAGCAGACAGCTATAATTTCAGCCCCTCCTGGAGCAAAGGAGGTAGAGAGACTGGGCTAACCCTGGGTCTGAGTGGAGAAGGGCAGGGTGGGAGAGGCCAGGGCAGTGGGTGTGGCAGTTGTGGCCGTGAAACTTGCCCCCTGCTAGGAGCTCTGGAAGTACCTTGGGGAGACAGAGAGATGACGGTGAGTGGGGGTCACCAGGGGATGCTTTCACATCTGTCATTCACACCTAGCAGCCTTGGTGGCAGCGGGAGTCGGGGTGGGAAACTCATGCCCATTCTGCGGATGGGAAGATTCTTAGAGGTAATACAGTTAGACCAGCGCACAGAGAAGGCAGGGATGCAGGACCCACTGTTTCACTTCAGGACCTGAGCTCCTTCAGACACACAGCCCTGCTGCTAGAGCTTATCATTGGGTGAAACAGCCCCCTCAGAGCTGCACAATTCCATAAACCCTGGGGCTGAGGGTTTGATAGGAAGGTGGGCAGGGCTTGGACAGACACACTGAGGAACTAGAGGCTGCCCAGATGAGCCAGCCCTGGACGGAGACCCTCAGGTAGCCACAGAGGGGACTGAACACATCTGCTAAACATTGGGAGAGGGACTGGAAAAGGGGTCATAGGCAGCGGGCAGGGGTCCATGCAGGCCCAGGAACTGCTCCAGTGCTTGAGGAAACCCAGTTTGAGAAGCTACTCTCCAGTGCCAACCCCAGATGGGATTGGGCTTCACACATCATCCTTGGCACCTGCAGCCGGCCATCAGCCAAGAGGTGTGCCATTCCACACTTCACCCCCCACCACCTTGCCCACTAGGCTCCCCTCAACCCTTGCCAGGGCCACAGGAACTGGGGACTGCAAAGTGAGACCCTCCATCCCCGGCAAGAACGACACGAAGGAATCGCCGGCCACCCGCCAAGCCTGGGCTTGACATCCGAATTCTCTGCCATGTGGCTCCAGGCCCTGTGGGGGACAGGCTGCTTGGGTGTCCTTCATCCTGACATTGGAAGGTGGCTGGGGGGCTGAAGAGGCTCTCTTTGGGTCCAGAAGGCCAGAGCCTCTGGCACTTGCTCTCTGGCTGGGCCCCTAGAGGCTGCAGGAGGGCCCAAGGGGCCTCAGGCACCAGGTGACTGATTGCAATGAGCAACTTGGTGAAAGCTGGCAGAGCCACGGGCTGGGGAAGCAGGTGGGAGGAAAACAGCCGCAGCAGACTTACTGTTTACATCTGACGGCCTGCCTAGCTAAACATCTGTTTGAAATATTAATAACTGTCAGGTGGGAAGGGCCTGGGGGCTCAAAACAGTTTCATACCATCTTTCTGTAGAGTAAACGCACTATGGAGCAGGGGCCTGAGATCGGCGGGCAACCTCTGTGCTTGGAGTGAGAATGGAGCAAGAAGTGGAAGGACGCTGGGGGCCTCAGTGGGCAGGGAGGGGCAGCAGCGAGTTAAACTCCATAACGTTTATTGAGCACCTACTATGGGCAAGCCCCTGAGCTTGTGTAGCACACATCTACCATTTTGGTCTGCTCAGCAACCCTCTTTGTTCTGATAACAGAAGCCGCTATAGAATATCCTGTCCCATTTTCAGCCCATATAATATGAATGGGGTTGACCCAACACCCCGTTCCACTAGGGGAGTATGACCCATCTCTGGCATATCAGAATTATGATGATTGGTTCCCGGGTGGCCCAATAAGCTGGGTCAATGAGAATCAGCTCTGGGACTTTTGCTGGAACGACTGAAAAAGATTATTATTTCCCCCACTGGGGTTGATAAATTGGCGAGAAGTGAGCCTAAGGGTGCTGGTGTCCCTCTCTGCTAATACAAAAAAGCAGAGCCCAGAGCTGAAGTCAGATTCCTGCTCAGTTGAGTGCCTGGATACAGCCATGCCTGAAACCACTTACACTTTTGAGTTACATGAGCCCATCCTTTTTTGCTTGAGCCACTTAAAGGTTTCTGTCCCTTGCGACCACGAGTACTAATGGATACAAATGGACACTGGGAGGAGTGCCCTGTCAAAGTCCCAGCCAAAGACAGCTGGGGATGTCCAGGCATCTTCAAGGAGCCCATTCTTCCCTGGTGTCTGTACAGGCGCAGATAGAGAGGATCACCTTCCTGAGAGATGGCTGGCGCTTGTCCACCCCATTAGAGGGCAGGTCCAGGGCTCCTGGCCCACCCAGGCTCAGTATCTCTCAGGGACAAGGCAGAAAACCAAAGTATCCTGGGCCCAACCTCATTCTTCCCCAGGTTGGTCCCTTTTCCACAGGGCCGCCCTGGCCAAGGAAGCCCGTCATGAAGCGTCCAGATGCTCTAGTATACTAACATCACAGCCTCTGAGGGCTTGGGGGCACCCCATTCCCTGACCGCTCAGACTCCCTGGATCCCTCTGGATGCCTCCTGATGGTCTACCCCAGAGCTCAGTTGCCCTGCAGGAGAGCGGAGACTCACCAGGACTGTCAACACAGAGGTCCCCACGGTGACATTCTCGTATAAGCTGACGTTGTACAGTGGCTGGCTGAAGATGGGCCGGTTGTCATTCTCGTTGATGAGGGTGATCTTCACCTTGGCATAGCCCACGTGGTCAGGCACACTCTCATTGGCAAAGAGCTGGATGCGTAGAGCAGGGGCCAGGTAAGCTCTCACATGCTCCTGGAGCCCTCGTTCCCCTAAGTCCCCCTGGGGCCTCTGCCCATTCCAACCCAGAGCACCAGTCTGAGTCACTGCCCATCCCAGGTGTATGTGAATCCCTCCATCAGCACTCAGGGTTAGGGTGGCCACAGGATCTGCTGGGAAGGAAGGGGCTAACGGGGGCCGTGCTGGCTGACGCTGGGCAGCAGGGTCTCCTGATGGGCTTCTGAGGCTCGGACGGTACCTAACGAAATTCCACTCAATTCTTGGACATTTCCTCATCCTCCTGGAAAAGAGGAGGCCCGGCCTAGCCCCTGCCATGGCTCAGTGGGCTTCTCTGGGTCAGATCCACGAGGGAAGAATGGGGAGAGGTGGAAGCGGGGATTTAAGGGGACGGTGCCACCACCCTCCCTCCCTTGAAATCCCCCACCCGGCCAAGGAGAGGGTGAGCGGGCCTTACGTCGAAGTCGTAACGGTCCACGGTCTCATAGTCCAGGGGGATGGCCACCCGGATGCGAACGTCTGCCTTCCCTTGGACAGAGGTTGGGGAGATGATGAAGTGGTGAGAGTTGTTCCCTACCAGGTACACCTCGAACATGCTGTTCAGGCCCTGGATCAAAATGGAGAAGAAACCAGTCAGAGGGGACACCGGGGCTGAAGCAGGGCTTGTCTACCCCCGACTCCAAAGTGGCCTGGCCTCCCCTGGGCGATCCTGGCCTGGCTCCCTGACCCTTCTGCCCATGTCTAGGCCTTCTGGAAGTCTCCTCCAATTCTTTCTGCCTTCCTCACCCCATCAGATGCCCACAATGTCCCTTGCAGAGGGTTTGGTTCATTTTCCATCTCCTGCTCCCTTCCTCTGCCCCAGTGACCCCAACTGGAGAGGCACTTGCCAGCTGTAAGACCCGGCAGGGAGATGGAGGAAAGAAGAAGAAAGAGGGTCAGAAGGGAGAGGAGAGAAGCAAATAAGCATCCATGGTTGGCTTGGACAGGATAGGGCATGAGGGCCAGAGCAGGACACTGCTTTTCCTCCGTCATCCCTCTGGACCATGTCAATCGGGGGAAAGCTGCCTTGCTTACACGTGGTGTGGGAACCACCCAGATGGCTGAGTGGCAATGTGAACCCCCATGTGCCCCTCTCTGTGGCCAGCCGTGGTGGCTGGGAGGACACAGAATCCCGGATAGTGCAGAGACACCAGGACCTTCACTGGTTCTTCTACAGCCCAGCAGCCCAAGGCCATGGTTTCAGGTGGGGAGGCCTCACTCTAGGTCAGGCGTTTCTGATCATTCCAATCAGGGCCAAAGCTCACGGGGCCCTCAGATGCCACCTGGCTTGTCCTCACACAAAACGTGTGATCTCTCTCTCCATGCTACCCAAGTCTTCAGATGAGGAGGAGGAGCTACTGCTGAAGGTGGGAGACTGGTCTGCCCTGAAAGTGATTCGACCTCCTGCATGGGGGGAAATTACCCCCAGACGAGCCCCCTCCAACCTAGGTGGGTGGCCTGTGATTTGGAACTAACCAGTCAAGAGCCTCTCCCGACCCTTGGTTGAGATGCTCAGCGGGTTACAGACCTGGGCTCTCAGCGCCAGGAGGACACGTCCTCCTGCTCGGCCTGCATGACCCTCCCTCAGCCCAGACCCCGGTACAGCCCCTCTGGGCATGTGTTCCTGTGGAACCAGGGGCTGGCAGGGAGGCACGCCTCTCTTCTTGGTTGTCCAGGGATGTTGAGGGGCTTCCTCCCAGAACCCATTCCTGCTGAGAGAGGGGCAGCCAGGCAACCTGGAAGCCTTTACACCATCAGAGAGGGGTGGTCCCAGCAAGGCTGGAAAAGACACCCTCAGCAAAGCCCGAGATTCACAAGATTCTGATGCCCTTGGAGCTGTCTCTTAGGTGCTCAGATACATTTGTGAAATAAATGCATGTTAACCCTCTGTCTCTTGAGGTTTTTCTACTTACAACTACAAATTGGCAAAATAAGGGCACTGCCAATTTTGGGATCTAGGCAAGCAGCGGGTCCTCCAGGGCCCCCAGCCCAGAGGGGATCCCGCGGTTTGTGCAGGCAACGCTCTTCTGGCCCTGTTGGGCTGTGGAGTTTCCAAGTCTCCCTGGCGTGGAATCCATCCATCAGACCGAGAGGACCAATTAAATGCCCGAAGGGGCACTAATAGCCAAAGCCGGCAGCCTGTGACAGCCCTGAGCAGCTGACACCGACATCTCTCCCTCCCCTGCACCTTGGCCCCTCCACAGGACCTGGGGCCCGAGGGGGTGGGCCGTCTGAGCTGTGCCCACAGCAGGTGGAGCACGCCCCCCACCGAAGCTTCCTCCCCACAGTGCCCCGCATGCCTCCCAGCCCCAGCCCTTCCCAGGCTCACTTACCAGGTTCTATCAGGGGAAGTCGGTCAGTCAAAGGGTATGGAGACAGAGAAGGAGCCGGGAAGGAGGAAGAAGGAACCAGAGAGAAAATGGTGAGATCCAAGGTCAGGGTAACAGAAAGGGGCCGAGCTGGACCCCAGGAGCACACCCAGCCCCGGAGGAACAACCCCCTCTGCATCTGCTGGGCCACGTCCTCTGGGGTGCCGAGGAGGGGTGTGTGTGGGGGGTGTGTGCACACACGTGCTGGGGTGTGGCGAGGTCTGTGCAGCCCCACATCCAGAGGAGGGGGAGGGACACAGAGGAAGAGGTACAGGGGCACAAAGTGTGAGGCGGGCAGGGGTTCCTGAATCCCTGAGCTCCCTCTGTCCTCACCCAGAGGGAGGTGGGGATGGTCAAAGGCTGGGAGAGGAGGGGCCACGTCCCTCTGTCCTACTCCCAGGAGCCTGGACAGAACCCCTGCAGGAAACGACCCCAAGCATTGTTATGTTTTAATTTTCCTAACATAGAAAATGTTAATGACGTGATAAACACAGACTCGGAAAGTCTTCACATAGTTCATTCAAAAGTGTAAAGGGGGGCTTCCCTGGTGGCGCAGTGGTTGGGAGTCCGCCTGCCAAGGCAGGGGATACGGGTTCGTGCCCCATTCCGGGAAGATCCCACATGCCGTGGAGCGGCTGGGCCCGTGAGCCATGGCCGCTGAGCCTGCGCGTCCGGAGCCTGTGCTCCGCAATGGGAGAGGCCACAACAGTGAGAGGCCCGCGTACCACAAAAAAAAAAAAA
>NC_041233.1:23429224-23441136 GCF_002837175.3 Physeter macrocephalus | reverse complement strand
GGAGCGGCTGGGCCCGTGAGCCATGGCCGCTGAGCCTGCGCGTCCGGAGCCTGTGCTCCGCAACGGGAGAGGCCACAACAGTGAGAGCCCGCGTACCACCAAAAAAAAAAAAAAGTGTAAAGGGCACACAACCGACTCCATTTCCCTGTTGCCCCTACCCTTTGAGAGCCTTCCCCAGAGACAACCATACCCCAATCCCTGGGTCTCTTTCCCCAGGAAATCCATGCATGTAAGAGCATTGTGTATCTACGCCTCCCCTCTTCGACACAAACAGTAGCATGCTCTACACACTACTGTGTTGGATTTTTTCCACTTAAAACTATGTCCTGAAACTTGTTTCACAATTGTTCAAATAGCTGACCATACCAACAACAATCACACAGCAAACATTCACTGGATGCCTACTCTTTGCCAGACACTGTTCAGAATAACCTCAGAATAACCTTCTGTAGTTGCTGTTGGGAGCCCCTGGGGCAGTGCAAAGCCACATCAGAGCAGGCACACAGGAGGTGCTCAGATGTGGTTGGGCTTCAGCGGCTTTTCCTCACCCGTTACTCTGTTCGATCCTCTTCCCATGGGCCACACGGTGGAGATGAAGGAATACTGGAGCTTGGAAACCCCTCCAGAGGAAATGGAATTCACAGAGGTTGGCGGCAGAGGGAGGATAAGAGCCCTGGCCCAGCTCCCAGGCTGGGGTGCCCTCCAGACCGAGGGAAACAGAGTCAGGGCCTGATGTGGGCGTCCCCCAACTGCAGCTCCAGGGCACGGGGTGAATGTACTGGAGTTCCATCCAGAAATATGAGTGAGCTGAACAAACCAAGACGGCATCGCTGAGCATTCCAAGGCCGAATCTAAGAGAACGCCAGCAGAGGAGGCTGCTCCAAGAGGGGTTGGTTTAAAAATGAAGGAAGGGAAAATGCACTCCAGGTGGAGGAAGTGGCTTTAAACACGAAGTTCTCGGGCCTTAGCGTGTATCAGAATCACCTGGAGGCTTGGTAAACTACAGATTGCTGTCCTCCCCCAGGTATATCTGATTCAGTAGGTCTGGGGTGGACCTGTGAATTTGCATTTCTAACAAGTTCCAGGTGATGCTGATACCGCTGCTGGTCTGAGACCACCATTTGAGAACCACTGGCCTAAGCAAGGCATGGAGTGGAGAACGAATAATTGATGATGAGACAGACAAGTGAGCTGATTACAGAAGCTGGGGAGATTGTTGGGGTATTGGGAGACTTTGCAGCTCTCCTGGAGTCCCTCTGCAGGCGCCATCTGGAGGGCTCCAGCATGACATTGCTTCCGTGAGCAGTAGGGAGCCACTCTAGGCTCTGGAGAACAGCAACACTGGGGTTAAAAAAGGAAGGTGAACTTGGCGGCCATGTGTGACTCACACCAGCGCAGCCCTCCTTACCTGGCTGCACGTCAGAATTGCCAGTGGAGCTAGAAAAAGAAACTCAGATGCCTAGGGCCACTGTGTCAGAATCTCTCAGGGGTGGGGCTCAGGCAGCTGCATTTTTTTGACACTCCCTAGGGAACCACGTTGCTCAGTCAGGGCTGGGAAGACATCAGCTGGGGCAGGGAGGGCAGCTTGGAGGCACCCACGGGGATCCAGAAGGGTGAGCAGGGCAGAGGCAGAATGGTAGTTCTCCACCCAGCCACACATCAAAACCACCTGGGGAGGGACTTCCCTGGTGGCGCAGTGGTTAAGAATCCGCCTGCCAGGCTTCCCTGGTGGCGCAGTGGTTAAGAATCTGCCTGCCAATGCAGGGGACACGGGTTCGAGCCCTGATCCGGGGGGTGGGGCTCAGGCAGCTGCATTTTTTTGACACTCCCTAGGGAACCACGTTGCTCAGTCAGGGCTGGGAAGACATCAGCTGGGGCAGGGAGGGCAGCTTGGAGGCACCCACGGGGATCCAGAAGGGTGAGCAGGGCAGAGGCAGAATGGTAGTTCTCCACCCAGCCACACATCAAAACCACCTGGGGAGGGACTTCCCTGGTGGCGCAGTGGTTAAGAATCCGCCTGCCAGGCTTCCCTGGTGGCGCAGTGGTTGCGAGTCCGCCTGCCAATGCAGGGGACAGGGTTTGAGCCCTAGGTGCGGGAAGATTCCACATGCCGCGGAGCAACTAAGCCCGTGAGGCACAGCTACTGAGCCTGCGCTCTAGAGCCCGCGCGCCACAATTACTGAAGCCCACGTGCCTAGAGCCTGTGCTCCCCAACAAAAGAAGCCACCGCAATGAGAAGCCCGTGCACTACAACGAAAAGTAGCCCCCGCTCGCCACAACTAGAGAAAGCCCGCACGCAGCAACGAGGACCCAATGCATCCAAAAATAAATAAATAAATAAATTTATTAAAAAAAAAACCCACCTGGGGAGCTTTAAAATAGCCCCATGCCTAGGCTGCACCCCAGACCAAGGAAATTAGACTTGGGGTGGAGGAGACGAGACATCAGGATTTTATAACGCTCTTCAGGTTACTCGTTCTAACGTGCACCCAAGGGTGAGAACTACTTGGGGACAGCAGTGGTTCTCTGAGTGTTCTACAGGAACGGGTAGAATCTGCATCACCTGGGAAGTTGTTAGAAATGCAGATTTGGCGGTCATACTCAGGTTTACCATATCAGAAACCCTGGGGGTGGGGCTCAGCAGTAGTTTAACAAGCCCTCCAGGTGTTCTGATGCACGCTGAAGTTTGAGAATCACCGGGACAGAGCCAGGCTGGAGGTGAGGGAGCGCGCAGGCAGGGTGACTGAGGGGACGCCTGGGAAGGTGGTGCTAGCTCAGTGCAAATTCAGGACGAGCACCTGGCCAGGCGGCAGCACTGCGCTTCCGACCTCCAACCCACCCCTGGGCCTCTTGGCCCCTTCATATGAGGTCCCTGGGTCTCAACGAGTGAGGTCAGCTCCCTTCTCGCTGATCTGCCGCCAGGGACTGGAAGTTCACTAGGCTTGACTCTGTAGCTGTCAGGATCCCGCATATGGCTGTCCTGAGACCCCAGAGCCACCTCCGGCTAAATTCCCTCCAATGCTCAGCCTGCCCCTTTCAGAACCTGCCCAGAGGGCTAATTCCCGCTGGGACTTGGCTTGTGACTGTCAATCCCTCGGGATGTGTGTGGGGGATTATTACCCAGTTCGTTAAGTTGGTGCAAAACCCCTATTAACTGCAGCACTCAGCCCAGAGCCTACTGAAACAGCAGCTCCCGTTTACCAAGCCTCTACCGTGTGCTTCCCATACCTTAACCAAAATTCTCTCATCCCAGTGACGTCAGCACCAGTCCACCCTTTTTACAGAGAAGGAAACTGAGGCCAGAGAGGGTAACTTGTTCAAGATGCACAGCTGCCAGGGAAGGATTCAAACTCGGGTCAGTACTGACTCCTACAGAGTCCAAGCTCTTCATCACCTGGCTCTCCTGGCCTGCTGCGTGTCGCTCCCTCTACAGAACGCTGCTCCTCATGTGTGCAAAGAACTGGCATCAGATGGCACTGGAAGACCCTTCCTACATTCGCTAAATGCCAGGAGCGAGGCCCAAGGGGCAAAGCGCGCCTCTCCCAAGATCAGGGAGCAAGGTGGAGGGGAGGGGAGCCCGGGCTGTAGGAGGGTGCGGCCCTGCCCCTCCGGGTCCTGTCTCCTCCACGCCCTTGCTCCTTGCTCGCAGCCCGTTCGGGGGTGGGGAGCTGAGTGTGTGCTGCTTAGTGGGGCGGGGAGGGAGGGGGGAGGTGGGGAGAGGCAGGAGGCCCTCTTGGAGCTGTCGAGGGGCAATTTTGTTGGGAAAGGAGATAAAGAGGAACATCAAAAGGATCCCAGTGTGTGTGGAGAGGAGCCCAGTGGATTAAATTCCCTTCCAGCCAGGAGAGGCGATGAGAAGGCTGATAGCCGGCAGCCGCGGGCCCCAGAGCCGAGCTGTAGCGCCAGCCCCTCCCCGCACCGGGTTGGGGAGCCGGCTGGCTGCCCGTGGGGCTGCGACAGTTTGGCTTTCTTTATTTATTGGCGGGGAGGGACGCAGGAAATCGCTCCTCACTACCCCCGCCCTGTGCAGCGAGCTACGCTTTGCTCCTGGTGACTGAAGTCTTGGTACCACCGTCCCCTACCCCGTGGAGGGCAGCACACCAGCCCCCAGCCCAAGGTATCGGCCGCTGCCAGCAGGGGCCGCCTCCCCGGCCTCGACTCCCCAAACCTCCCCTCCCACTCCTAGAAGTGGAGGGGTGGCCTTGAGGGCAGTCAGAGCAGACCCTGCCCGGCAAGGACGTTCCTGCCTAGCCTCTTTGCAGCTCCCACAGCCAATATGGGCTCCGTGATTGACCCAGTGTTGTTTTTCAACTATGTATTGAGAGGTTATTATTTGTTGGGTCCTCTACAACTGTTAGCTCACTGAGTGCTCACAGCAACCCTGGCAGGGTCCCGGGTGGCATTCACACTGGTTAACAGCTGCCATGTGCAAGGCCCTTCCCTCCTCTTGGGGAGCAGATTCCACCCTGTCAGGCCGTTAGGCTTGCTTGGAGGTGTCCTGGGTGCTCTCAGAGCCTGCACCTGACTTCTCTCTGGATATGGCTTCCCCCAGTCATCCCCTGCGGGCTCTGGCCACTGGCACTTCCCTCGGTAGATGACCTGGTCCCCCAAAGGGAGGAAGGCCTGACCCAGCCCCCAGACTCCTTCCCTGGATGTGAGACCTGCAGGTGCCTTCCTCATCCTGCTGACTCTTGCCTGGTTCCCCCCATCCTGAGGTACCTCCCTGCTGATGGTGGCACCAGTTTGCCCCTTAGAGATGCTCATCTCCCTCCACTGTTGGTCAGGGTAGTGGCTGGGTTGGTGACCCAGTGGTGTAATGCAGTGGAGAGAATGGGGTTCAGGGTTGGGAAACAGGCTCTGCGGCTTCCTAGCTGTGTGACCTTGGGCAACGCACCTCCACTCCTGGAACCTCAATTTCTTCATCTGTGAAGTGGGGAGAATAAAGCATACCCCACAGGACTAAGCAGCAGTGTCTCTTTGCTTCACCAGGTTTTGGTGCGTGACTTGTGGGTTATGTTTTCTTGCCTAAGACAGGAGGCTCCCTGATGGCAGGAGCCTTGTGTGTGTTTTTCCTTTGTACCCAAATGCTAGGGGAACCTCACCCCACCCTATGAACCACGATGTGCCCTGGAGGGGACCCTAATTCCTTTCAATAGCAGAGGAAGGACCAGGGTCACGTGCATGTAGAGGGGACTAGGGATTCTGCAGTGTTGTGAACCAAGACGAAGAAGGCCCAGGGCCCCCCAGAGGCACCCAGAGCGCTGGGTGGGCTGGTGGGACACCCTTAGCTCAAGGTGGGAATGGGGCTGGGGACCTGGAGTGCGGAGACGGGTCCACAGAGTCAGTGCCACCCTCGCAGAAGCCCTGTCCCAAATTCAGGCCAGCCAGGGAAGAGCCCTCCGACCAGTGATTCCAAGGTGTGAGGCCCTAAGCTTCAGTGGTGGCTAAAAGCACAGGCTTTGGAGTTAGACCTGAGTCCAGATGTGGGTACTACCCTTTCCAGCTGTGTGATTTTTGCACAATTTTATCTCCTTGAACCTCAACTTCCTCACCTGCAAAATGGGAAGAATGAAGCCTACCTGATAGGGCTATTGTGGGAGAGCAGCAAAATATTAGTAAAGTGCTTGGGATGGAGTAAGTGCTCAATAAAGGAGAGTGGTTATTATTGTTCTGGAAGGGAGCGGAGGGAGAGAGGTACCCCTGGGGAGGGGCTGATTTCTAGACCTCGGCTTGGCCAGGAATGAGAGGGGCAGGCAGAGAAGGACAAAGGCTTGGATGTGTGCATGGGTGAGGGGACCACCCCCAATCCTGGACAGGGGGCCCTAGGCCTCCCTCCCTTTTCCGCTGTGCCCTGTTGGTCTAATCCATGCTATTGAACGGCAGAAGATCAAAGTCCACGGAAGATGTATTCTTCGTCACTCCTTTGTCCATCCTTTCACTTAACTAACTCCAGTCAGACATGCCCAAGTGAACTTGGCAGGGGGCCGGCCTCTCCTCAGCCCTTCACTTCAAAACTTGCTGCTGCTTCTTTCCCAGCCCCACACTTAAGGGGGCACCAAGTTGCTCTGGCCCCACCTGCCTGCCCAGGGCAGCTGTCCCACACCCACTGCGCAGGCTGCCCACTGTGAGGTCGGAGTCCAGGGGACAGTGCGGAGAAGCCCTGCACTGTCATTGCCTCCATCCCCTGACTCTGCCTCAGTCCCCAGGGACCTTCCAAGCTTCAGAGTCTGGGAGAGCTGATGCTGGCATGTCCCCAATAATTTCTGTGTGAACGGCCACCTTCTGTTTCCTCGTGTTCCTCCCACCCCTTCCAGTTACTGGGCACGGAGTCCCAACTCCAGAGACCCAGCAAAGCCCATGTCACATGGTGGTAGCTCAGCTCTGCTGTGTCTTCTTCTTCTGCATCCCAGGCTTGCCTGGCTCAGAGCCTCAGCTTCTCCACCCTGGGAGTGGGCCAACTCTCAGGCCTGAATCAGAGATGGTGGGCAGTGCCCCTGGTTGACCAACTGTCCCAGTCGGCCTGGGCCTGAGGGGGTTCCCGGGATGCAGCAGGGTGAAGGACAGCCCTCATTTCAGGCTCTCAGTCACCTACACCCCCTTCCCAAGCTCCTCTGTGGTTCAGACCCTTGAACAGGGTGAGCCTGAGGTCAGGAACCAGGGATCTGAGGTTTCCTCTGGATCTGCCATTCCTCTCTGGGGCAGGACCTTTTATCTCTCTGGGCCTCAGTTCCCTGATCTGCAAAATGGGAAGCGTGGACTGGGTGATTCTCTAAGGGCCCGTTAACACCCGCTGTGCTCTTTCAAACTGCTTTTCGCACTTGTTCTGTCCACTCCTCTCTCCATGCCTTCTCTGATGCTTCTCTCTCTCCCCTTCCCTCCCTCTCCATCTTTTCTCTCTTCTCCTTTTGCTTTTATCCCTCTTCTCCCTGTTTTCTTCCCCCTCCCCTCTCCCCTTTCCCTTTTCATTTTCTCCCCCTCTCCTTTACCTTCTACCTCCAACTCTTCCTCCCTCCCTCCTCCTCCTCCTCCCGACATCGCCCTTCCTCTGCTTCCCCCTCCTCCAACCCTCTCTCCGGCAAACCTGGCCCTCCTCTCCCCAGGTTATCTGTTGAATTCCACACACGCCTGCACAGACAGGATCAATCCGAGGCTGCCTTGCCTTCAGCTTATCTCTGCTCCAAATAATTGATTTTCCCTCTTTAAGAGTAATTTGTTGGTGAATTCCATGTATTGCAAAAACCTCTGTGAAATCTAATTCAATCCTATTGGCAGCTGGCACTTTGGAGAAAGAATACTAGAGAGCTGTCAGTTCCATCACTAGCAGACGTGTGTATTATTCATCTACAGAAGAGATCGAGAGGTGGGCAGGTGCTCCTCACCTGCACGTGCACACCTCCCTCCCTCCCTCTCTCTCTCCCTCCCTCCCTCTCTCCCTCCAGAGGGACCGGTCTGTCAGCCCTGCAGCCAGCCCCAGCTCTTCTGGGAAATGAATTACAATGTGCATTGGGTACATGCATTAAGGTAAATGAGGGACAGGTGCTTTCAAATTCTGTTTTCCTAATTTGCAGCCCATTACCCTAGTGCACTACGGGGATCTCACCCAGCTACACCTGACAGCTTGTTTCTTTCCTTGCCCCTCTCCCCACCCCTTCTGTCCCTGGCTGCTGAGTCCCAACTCCAGGGACCCAGCAAAGCCCATGTCAAGCGGGGGTAGCTCAGCTCTGCTGTCTCTTTCTCTTCTGTGTTCCAGGCCTGTCTGGGTCAGAGCCTTGGAGTGGGCCCCCTCTCAAGCCTGCATCATTGATGATGGGCACTGCCCCTGGTTGACCAGCTGTCCCAGTTTGCCTGAGACTGAGAGGGTTCCTGAGATGTGGGCTTAAAGTGCTAAAACCTTGGCGCTCTCAGGCATATTAGGATAATAGGTCCCCAACTCTACGATGAGAGTCTGAGAGCCCAGCAGGGGCCCGGCTGGCACCACTGTCCAGGTGTGGAGGTCATGCGCTGGGTGTGGAAAACAAGGAGTCTAAGCATCTAGTTCCAACCACACCAGCCCCTGTGTCCCATAGGTGCTCCCCAAAGTCTGAGCTGACTTCGGAGGCTCAAACCCCCAAGCAGCTCATACACAGGAGCTGGTCCTTACCAATGAGGAGGGTGCACAGCTGACTAGCAGCTGTTGCTCAGCCTTGGTGACCATGGCTCTGGGTGGGTTCTGTCTGGGGGTCACAGGTGCCACCTATGTCCACTAGATACAGCAAAGCTAACTGTACCCACCCCTAGAGATGGAACCAGTCGCTCTGGCCTCATTTCTATGCCCCAAGCAAATAGCCATTTCATCCAAATCTTTAGGCTACCCTGGACTTCTAGGGACCTGAGCAATCAGCCCAGTGGGTACTTACTGAAACAAAGTGGCTTCAGGGGGTACCTGTCAGGAGGCCTAGGCTCCCCTTAATAGTGCCCGTGGGTGTGGCTGAAGGGCAAGCTTTATGTGGAAAGCCCAGGGCTCAAAGGGACCTTTCCAGGCCCACACATGCAGAGACTGCTGCCCAGGCCAGAGGTACTGGACTGGTACCTCCCCGAGCAAAGACCATGTGAGATTCATGAGGCCCGAGCTCTTAATTCCAGAACAATATGCTCCACCCCACAAGATCCCAAGGGAGCCAGGCCATGGCCCCCACCTGACTTCAATCCCCTTTCTCACTCCACTGGGCAAACTCTGCACCCGAGTTTTGGCTGGGGTTGGGGCAGTGGGCGAACGTGTAAGTGTACTCAGAGCTTCAATGGGGAGAGGCCAAAATGCAGGAAGAAAGGGTGTGCATCCCAGTCTGCCCCAAGGCCAGAATCTTCCTGCCCCTCCCTCCGGGGGCCGCTTCTGCAGAAGATCACAAGGCCTGAGGGGCAGGGCCACAGCAGGAGGACAGGGAGCCTCGCTGGGCTGGCGGAGGGGGTGTCCAGCCTCTGCTTCCTGGCTGGGCCCTCTAGGGGCCTCCGCCTCAGAGCAGGGAGGGGCAGGGTGCAGAGCTGGGCGTGGGCCTTGCACGGAGCAGCCGCCTGCCTCTGTCCATTTACCATGCTAAAACTATTTCCCTGTTCCCACAGAGAGAAATGTGGCAAGGCAAAGAAATCTACACGCCTTATGCAAATCAGGAGGGGGACTCTGCCTGCCTGCGCTAATCACACCACTTTATATTCCTCTGCCTCTCCAAGAGCAAGTCCACCTTCCCCATACCTCTGAGTGGCAGGGAGGGGGAGGAGAGGGATCCCATTGCCTCAAGAGGCTTGGTGGAGGGGGGGCAGGCAGAACTCAAGACTCTTTAGAGGCCATGAACCTGGGTGTCCTGGGAGCCAGAGGGGAGTGGGTGATTTCATCTCCTTCCTGCTCCTATAGCCCTCTGCTGGGTGGAGCTGCCCAGACTTGGGGCCCCTTCCCTGAGAACAAAGGCACCACAAATGCCCTAAGGAAAGGGTCCTAGGCTGGGACAGGGCACTGGGCTCCAGGCAGATGGGTGACCGTGCCTGATGACAGTGTCACTCAGCTGTCCTTGGGCATCCCGAAGTCAAACCCGGGCACAGCTGCCCAGGTTCGCAAAGAGCCCTGCCTACATGACCCATGCCACGCCTTCCCAGGCACACAGGTATTGGCCACATAGTAACTGTGGTTAAACAGACAAAGCAATACAGGCATGAGTGAATGAGCTGCATGTATGTACCTGTGAATGTGTGGGTGTGAGAAAAAATCAGGAGATAGAGACAGTGGGAAGGGGGGCAAGAGAGGGTTGATCTGATTCAAAGAAAAGCTAACAAAGATAAACAGAGAGAGACTCCGAGAGAGAACAGGCGAGGGTGGTGGAGGGCATTCAGATGAAGAACTAAGGTGAGGGAAAGATGAAACCAGGAGCCTGGCCATGCCCAGCAGAGTGGTGGCAGATGGTGACAGCTGCCACCTTTTCCTCCATCCAGCCACTTCCCTCGCCTGCCCTTTTGAGCTTCTGCCACTTCCACCTCTGGGATTCCAAACCCTAGCCTCACTCCAACCCTCATCTTTTTCACGGACCCCACATCCAGCCCTTGCCCATTTGTGCTATCTGCCATCACCCCGTCCTCTTTCTCCTTCTGTCCAGATTAATCAACCTAAAGCATATCTCTGAGGGTATCGCTCATACTCAAGAACTGTCGATGGCTCCTGACTGCCTGCTGAATTAGGTTCAAACTCATTGTGGCATTCATGGCCCTACAGCCTATGCTTCTCCCTTACAGGAGGGTGGTATTATATATTTGTTGAATTAAATGACAATGGAAAGAAGGATGGTGCTGAGCGTAAAAGTCCATCAGTGGTGCTATTTATGCTGGTACCTTTCACGTCATCTGTTTTGGGGGCATGCGGGTGGAAAGGTCTTCAATAATATAAATTTTTAGAAATTTTATAATTAACATGCAGTGAAATTGACATTTTGGGGTATACAGTTCTACGCATTTTAGAACATATAGCTTTGCGTTCCCCCATCACAAACAGGATGCAGAACAGGTCCACCCCCACCCCAAACTCCCTTGTGCTATCCCTTTCCAGTCACCCCTCTCTTACCCCTAACCCCTAGTAACCACTGATGGGTTCTTTGTCACTAGAGTTTCGTCTTTTGAGAATGTCATAGAATCACACAGGATGTCTGTCGCGTTTGAGACTGGCTGCTTTCACTCGGCAGAATGCCTTTCAGATCCATTCGATTCTCACTTCACCTTTGTGGTCTGCTTATTTAAGCACAGTCCCGTTCCTATAGGATGAGTTAGCATATCTGCACGGACTGCAGAGCTAGGGAAGGAAAGTCCTGCATCCCTCTAAGGGCTGGGCCAAGCCGGTATACTAGGGAGGGCTTTGAAGGTGGGTGGGAGAAGACGGTTAAGTGGATTTAAAAAAAACAAAAACAAAAAAAAGCCTGGTGGACCTGCTCAGTAAATGTCAGTGGATTTGGACCTTCCCTAATGAGGGTAATTAAGAGTCCTTATGTTGAGAACAGAAAAGTAAATACAGATACCTATGCTAATTGGGGACTACTGAGAGTTGTTCAGGCAGCTGCCTCCTCGTCTCCCCACCACTGTTTCAATCGTTCTCCTGTCCTTCAGTGCTCCCTCTTGGCCCTCCTCCTCCCTCAGGGGTGGCTCCTTCTCAGTGTCTTTGCTGGTTCATCCTCATCTCCCTTAACATGAACACTGAGGTGCCCTCAGCCCCCAGCCCTGCTCTCTGCTCTTACCCACACCCCTTTCCTTGGGTGACCCTGGTTAGACCCAAGGCTCTAACTACAATCCAGACGCTGGCAGCGCTCCCATTTTCCCCTCCAGCCTGGACTCATATAGTGTGGCTGGAGCCTCCTTGGCTCGAGAGGCTCCTGTCAGATTTCTAGGATCTCCGAGAGCCAGCTGAAGTCATGCTGGTAGCTTGAGATAGGCCATGGTAGGAGTATGTACACCATAGAGATCACCAAGTGCTACGTGTTAGGGTCCTCCAACCCCAGAGCCGCTTGTTGGGCGTTTACCAGCACACCCCCTCTGGCTTCCCGGCATTTCCACTTGAATGTCTAACGAGCATGTCAAACCTAACATGTTGAAAGCTAAGCCACGGATTCCACCTTCCCCTCACCAAAGCTACTGCTTCACTATCTCAGGAAGTAAGAACTCCAGTTTCCTAACTGCTCAAGTCAAACAGCTCGTGCAGTCATTCTCAAGGACCCCCATCACCCCAGCAAATCCTCTCCCTTCAAAACACGCCCAGGGGCTTCCCTGGTGGCGCAGTGGTTGCGCGTCCGCCTGCCGATGCAGGGGAACCGGGTTCGCGCCCCCGGTCTGGGAGGGTCCCACATGCCGCGGAGCGGCTGGGCCCGTGAGCCATGGCTGCTGAGCCTGCGCGTCCGGAGCCTGTGCTC